>NC_032024.1:14775474-14802384 GCF_001865875.1 Lupinus angustifolius
AACAAAGTAAGATGTTCCATGATTTGACCAAAAAATCACTTTTCTGGTGCGTCAGCCGCTTAGCCCATATGTATCCCCACTAAGTTGTATGTTTCAGCAGCTTGCCTGACCTGGTTCCCCGCTCAACTGCATGTTTTAGCCGCTCAGCTGACTGGTTTCACGCTCAGCTGCCTGTTTCAGCAGCTTAGCTGACCTGGCCTGGTGCTTGGTGTTGGCTGACCTGGCCTGGTGCTTGGTGCCTGCCTGACCTGGCCTGGTGCTTGGTGCCTGCCTGACCTAGCCTGGTACTTGGTGCCTGGCTGACCTGGCCTGGTGCTTGGTGTTGGGCTTGGTTGGACAGCTTTGTGCTTGATTTCTTCATGGTGAAGCAACCTTTTTTCATTTGGTTTGTTACTTGATTTTTGTTGGTTGCTTGGCACTTTTGGGCTGTTTTCTTTAAGTTAAGGTAAGCATTTGATTTTTGCAAGTTTCCTTGCATACCTTAACATAGGTTTCTTCAAGACGAAGCAAGCTACCTTTCTTCAAGGCTAAGTAACCAAATTAAGCACATAGCATGCCATGCTTTAACTTGATTACTTTTAGCAATTCATTTTGAGCTTTTGTCTTGAATTTTGGCTTGAATTCTTATCCATCTTTGAATTTATTCTTTAATATTCAATTTCCTACAAAACTCAAAGAAAACTTGGACAAGAATTAATAAAGAACCAATTTATTTAATCATGCAACATTCACCTAAAAAATGTTAATTTAAGTTGTTTTTCTACAATTTGCATAGGATAAGTGCCATAGAATGATGGTGAAAAGTGTATACTTTTGGCACTTATCAATATGCCTCATGTGATTGCTCTACTTCTAAATTATGTCAACCCTCTATATGTGATACTTATGAGAATTTAAATGCTGAAAATTCTGTTTTGAAACAAAAACTTTCAAAGCTCACATATAGTCAAGAAAATCTTAACACATTGCTTGCTAATACAAGAAACGTTGGTAACCAAATGATCATACTTACTAATTTAAAGTGTGCAGGAATAATAATTTAGATTCAAGGTTTCAGCCATTATGAGATTAGTATTTTCGTTTTAATAATCGGTGTTGAAGTTTTATAGTTTCGATGTTTATTTAGTTGTTTATAATTTAGTGAGAATATCGAAATGATTTACAATGTCACAATTTTCTTCTTCCATTCAATCTCATGTTAGTAAGAAGTCAATGCAATGTTACTGATCTCATTTGTTTTAAACAAAACATGGTTGATAGAGATTTGAATGAATATTTTTGGGGCGTAATGTATATCAATATTTTATATACGAAAGTTGTTGTGAATGCATTTCTTATTATTATTTTGGGAAAATGTAAAAAGTATGCACAATGAAGAAAATAAATATATCTCTCACAATTGTTTTAATGAATTTAGTTTTAATGACAATTGATTTTTTTAACAATCCTTACAAGTGAGTTGTCCATATCCTTCATGTCATTGGGAAAACCATAATTTGAAATTGAAAATATATATTAAGGACATGTGACTTTCCAAGCGAAAAGTTTGTAAACTATAAGGATTTTTTTCCATAAGTCAATTGAGATACTTGGACTATATAATTGTTCTAATAAGCAAGTTTTTATTAAATATAAATGTTAGGATTATATTCTTTTTCTTTTGTCTTTCTCTTCTCCTATCTATGCACTTCCCTACCTAATCACATACACATATTCTTAAAACAAGTTTTGTGTTGTCTATTAATTACAAATGATCAATTATTAATAAACCACACAATCAATGGAAATATAGAGATTGAATTGGGTGATGTTATTTTTCTTTCTTATTTTTTTATGTTGATTTTTAGTTTAATATTGATGCCATATCAATTTATTAATGAGTGAGATATTAGTGATTAAGTTGGGATGCAACTCTCAATGTATTATGAGAGGTTGAGATGATTTTTATGTGAAAAAAGAAATTAATTTATGAGATTAATATTTTCATTTTAATGATTTATGGTGAAGTTTTATAGTTTTCATGTTTATTTAGTTGTTTATGATTTAGTGAGAATATTGAAATGGTTTATAAGATCACATTTTTTCTTCTTCCATTATATTCAATCTCATGTGAGAAAGAAATCAGTGTAATGTTACCGATCTCAAGTGTATATGTTCAAGTTATAAGTACTTATGTTTTAAACAAATAGAAATTTTAATGGATATTCTTCGGGCATAATGAAATACTTTGAAAGTATAAGTTCCTTTTGAATAAGTCAGTTGATATAATTAGACTGTGTAATTATTTTAATAAGTAAATTTTAATTAAACATAAAGGCTATGATTATTTTCTTTTTCTTATACTTTTCTCTTCTTTTATATTAAGGTTGTTGCGAATGTATTTTTTATTATTATTTTGGAAAAATATAAAAAAGTGTGCACATTGAAGAAAATAGATATATTTATCACAACTGCTTCAATGGATTTGTTTTTAATGACAATTTTGTTAGGTAATCAGTGGCCTAGGAACACTTAGAAGGGGGAGGGTTGAATAGGTATAGCAGTTATCAATCACCGCTTCTTGAACCAAAACCCAACTGCTGGAAAACAGCCTAGTTAATCGATTCAGAGCAGGGTTTAATCGATTAACTATTGCACATAACAGAATGATCAGACATGCAATTTGCACAGTAACTAAAACAAAATTGAACAGATATAATACAGATATTTTTACGCACAATTATTAAGTATATAGAAGTAAACAAATATCCAACTTTTCAATTACAGATTCGATTTATAATGACAAGAAACATAAAGAAGATAAAGAGAGAAAGAACAGTGCAAAAAGGATTTTTATCCTCGTTTGTTTGCGGTCCACTACAAACTACATCCAAGCCTCCCCTTCTAGATCATGTAGATTTTCTTTCTTCACAATATTGAAATATGGATACAAATACCAATTCAATTACAAGCACATAGGACGCTCCCTTCTTGAAATCTAGGATCTCTAAATCCTTGGTTTGACTCTACCCTACGCCTCTGAGAAAACCTTTCTCGCGAACTAGCCCCAGCCAAGATTCTTATCCTCAAATCAAGACCTCCTAGCATTGGTGAAGAACCTCAATCTCTATGGTGATCTCACACCAAGAGACAAATCCAGACTACACAAAAACACGTTAAAAAACAAGGTATACTAAGCACAATAATGCTTAAAATATGACAAGATAAAGACTCAAAGATTAACCCTTTTACTAACCACTTAATCCATCAAGATTCAAATGATTTAATCAATATCAGTATACAGATAATTTCTCTCTGTCAATATATAATGCATGAGCATGTGAGCAAGATAAGAATGGATACAAAATTATGCAAAAACAGTAAGCATATAACAACAATTAAACCAGCATAATCTATGTTCTCACGCATACAACTCTCTTGCAAAAACACAGTAAAACATGTATGCAAAATGCTCTCTAAACAGCCCTATACAATAGAATGCAATGCTATGGTTTTCTGAACAAAGCCTTGTAAAACAGTTAAAACAGATTTCAGTTATAACAAATATCAGACTAGTTAATCGATTAAGGCTTCTCTTTAATCGATTAACGGGGCAACAGAATGACACATAATTCAGTTGAAACAGAAAACACATATTTAAAAGAAAACCAGTTGAGTTAATCGATTAAGTTACCACGTTAATAGATTAACTGGAACATTTATGCATATGTTTCAAATGGTAAACTTCTTATATGTTATGCATAATATATATACATGTTTTACCAATTATATTATACCTAATATGCACATATAACTTGCATGATAGAAACATACAATTAGCTAGATGATATGTCTCATGAATATGATATGACAATTAAGATGGCTTAAGAGACTAGTACCTAGGTTCACCTAACATATACTCACTTACTAAGGCACACATCCTAGACTACTTAGATTATAGACTCAATTTACACCCTAGTCTAGATATGACCAAATGAGCATAAGGAATGTTGATTGTTGAACCATCTTCAAGCTTTGTTAGAACCTTGTCTTCACCAAAACATAGGCAAAGACATGCTAGTGTTATCCTTGACACTTTGCACTTTCAAATTTACTTTTTAACAATCCTTACATGTCATTGGAAAAATCATAATTTGAATTTGGAATTGTTTATAAAGGAAGTATAACTTTCCAAACAAAAAACTTTGTCAAGTATAAGAATTTTTCATATAAGTCAATTGAGATACTTGAACTCTATACTTGTTCCAATAAGCAAAAAAAAATTAAAACGCAAATCTAAATTATATTTTTTTCTTATGCTTTTCTCTTTTCCTATATATGTACTTCCCTACGTAATCACATATATATTCTTAAAACAAGATTTGTGTTGTCTATTAAATGCAAATATATTTTTTATGATTTAGTGAGAATATTGAAATGAATTACAAGATCAAATTTTTTATTCTTCCATGTAATCTCATGTGAGTAAGAAGTCAATGCAATGTTATTCATTTCAATTATATTATCTTTGTTAAAGTTATGGTTGGTAGGAATTTTAATGAATTTGTTTTAAACAAAATATGGTTGGTAGGAATTTTAATGAAAATTTTTAGGGTGTAATGTATATCATTGTTTTATATATGAAAGTTGTTATGAACATATTTTTTATTATTATTTTGAAATAAAAATGTAAAAAAATGTGCAAATTGAAGAAAATAGATATATGTGTCACAATTATTTCAATGGATTTAATTTTAATTATTATTTTGGAAATAAAACTTAAAAAATTGTGCACTTTGTACAAGACATATGCGTCTATCACATTACACTCTCAATCTCTAAAAATGTGTATCACTAATACATTAAATTTTGAAAGTATAAAAAAAATGAAAAATCTATGTATAAAATAGAAGACAAATAGTTGTGTAACTATATTGAAAATAGAGATTTAATGATGGATGTTTGTGGAAAGATATCTTTCAAAATAATTACTCAGGTTTTATAATATGCTCCTTTGGAAAAAGGCTAATTATGCAATGTAAAAAAATAATTATTATATGCGAGAAAGGCTCTGTATGACAGTAGAAGGAATAGTGATTGAAGAATAAAAAAACAAAGTCTTACTATGTTTTTATTATTAGTCTAAAAATTTCAAAATGTAGGATTAACTTGCACCATATATTATCTTATTGACTTTACCATAAATAAATACTTATTATTTTCTAACAAAATTAATTATTGAAGTAACCCTTCATAATATTTTTATTAACAATTTTACATCAACAATAAAATATGTAGAAATCATATTTTATGAGTTACTGTTTATAACATTTTTATTAATAAATTATGTTATTATTTTTAATTAAATTTATGCAAAATACATTACCACCTGTGCGAATGCACGGGTATCCTACTAGTTCATAAATAAATATAGTACAACTTGTGTGGTTCTTGTAAAAGTTATATATAATGGATCTTACATGTTGATGTTGTTTATGATAATATGACTTCATTTGAGTTCATAATAATTTTACACTTAATGAAAGATATTTTTTTTTTAACTGAAGTGCTAGAGCACCAATATATTAGAATAGAAAGTCAGTACACATAGGGAACCATTACAAATTTTTAAACCTATAATTCGGGAGCATTGCCCTATTCCTATGGAAGTCATTTCGGATGAACTCCGGCATTACATTCCACCAGTGATTTGATCTAGATTTGATTCCAAAGCCGGCTAACTTATTAGCACAAGCGTTGCCCTCTCTAAAGATATGCGATATGCTTAGGTTCATTGATGCCATTTTCGTTTTACAACGGTGCCATCTGTTTTGGAGCTTTCAAGGGATTGAGGCATTCCCCTTGAAAAAGTCCACTACCATTGTTGAGTCACATTCAATCCAAAGCGAATTCCAGCCTTTGTGATGAGCTAGCTCCACTGCTGCAATGGCAGAATGCAGCTCAGCATATAGCGAGGTCTGGATGAGCAGAAAGGAAGAGAAGCATGCAACAAAGTCACCCCTGTAGTCTCTAAAAATGCCCCCACCCCCTGCTAGGCCCGGAGAGCCATGAGCCGCACCATCGGTGTTAGCCTTCATCCAACCCATTGAAGGAGGCTTCCATAGGACTTCCACTATATTAGGAGCCTTACTGATGTTCGGGTTAATGTTCAGAGACTTGAGCAGCAAGAATTCCCTGAGTGAAGAAGAGGAGACAGCTTTGGAACCTTTTCCCGAAATAGCAGTTTTCCACTATGAAAGATATTAATGAAAGATATTACGTATGTATTGATAATATATACCCTAAGGATGCTTATAAGTAATTTAATATTGATAAAATATATATTTTTGTCCAAAAATTATATCCTATGAATTTCGATGAGCAATGAATATTAGTTTGAGATATTAATATCAACTTTTTATTCTTAGTGTAGTTAGCCATTAAAGTTTGAAATTTTTTCTATCATATGTCGTTAGTCATATATTGCATTATCAAGTTATTCGTTTTATTTTATTTATTGTGGTTCAACTACTACATAAATATCATTTTTATGAATGAAGTCAGCTAAACAAAATTACATAGTATAATAGAAAATGAATTTCTTACAGATAACATAGTGATATATATTGGAACAAATAGTTAAATTTGTAAACTCTGCTCCATCATATATGTTTATGTATATTTTCGTTATTTGATTAATTTTAGTTATAATTTATAATTAAATATTATTATTCCTCTAAAAATTTGATTAAGATCCACGCCACCAAGAAGAAGAATCTATTGTTTTTACTAATTTACTGAATTATACCCATAAGTTATTGATTTCCACTTGACTATATTATTTTTTACATACTCTTGAATATTTTTAGATATTGCTACATTATATACTTTTCATCTTTGCGATCCTCTATTTTATGTTGTTATGATAATGAACCCCTTATAGAAAAAGAAATCAGGAAGAGATAAAACAAAATAGTAAAATAATACAAGAAAGGAACAAAATATGTGTTTGATTAGTGATAAATTCTTACCAAACCCAATAAAAGCATATTGAAACACTGTATAAACGCATAATTGAGTCATATTAAATTAATCACATAAGATAATATATGGCAAACAACTCATTTAGCCGACTCGGCTACCATCGAGGCTCTCTACATTATGTCTGTGTGTTCAACAACACCATTAAAGGGATTCTAAGTTAGTATAGAAGCTTATTTAACAAATAATAAGTTAGTATTCTTGTATGGTCAAGGAAGTCTTAATCTTTTAATTTAGCGCACAAGCTTATTTTACGTTATTTTACATATTAGCTAGTTAATCAAATCATTTTATCAAACACTTCCGATTCAATCAACTACCGTATCAGTCATAAACTATGGCATAAAACAACATTTGCATATTAACCCTTTCAACATTCATTAAACAACATTTATAAATCTATGGCATAAAAGAGGTTTTAAAACTATGGCCTAGAAATGGAATAGGCCACACCCATCTGGAAGACGGTTTGTAAATCGTGACAAAACCGTAATCTAAATTTTATATCATAGTTCACTCCCACCTATTATTTTTTGTATAGGTGAAAAATATTGTAATAAGTCCAATTAACCCGTTCAAGTCAATGACTGGATCAAGTTTAATAATAATTTATCTAATATCCCTTTTAATCAAAATAATTTACTATACATAACATGTTGAATAAATATAATCATTTATATAATTTTATAAAAGTCAAAATAATTAATTGACGTTTAATTATGTGAAATTAGTTTGCCTATAAAATCACACATTCCTTTAACAATAATTATTCATCTTCATAGTCTCTTTGCTCTCTGTCCAACAAAATGGCTTATCTCATACTGTTAAATCCATTCTTTTTATTTATTTCACTCTTCATTCTTCTAATACATTTACCAGTCCATCAAGCTGTCAATAGTGGATTCAGTGTTAAATTGATTCGTAAAAACTCAACCAATACTCCATTTCAACGTCTCACGGATGCTGCACAAACCAATTCATATGTCTATCTCGGTGAGTATCTCTTGGAGCTATCTATTGGAACTCCACCAGTAAACATTTATGGTATTTTAGATACAAGTAGTGACCTTATATGGACCCAATGTGCACCTTGTCTCAACTGTTATAAACAACTTGATCCATTGTTTGATCCTAAAAAATCCTCTACTTACACCGATATCTCTTGCCAATCGGACAAATGTCATCTACTAATTGCACCTGCATGTTCTGGTGAGAATACGTGTGACTACACTTATGGTTATGCAGATTCTTCTGTAACACGAGGTGCATTAGCATCAGAAACAATTACCTTCAAATCATCCACAGGACAACCTATTCAACTTAATAATATCATTTTTGGTTGTGGAAATAATAACAGAGGGAATTTCAATGACCATGAGATGGGTATAATAGGCCTTGGAAGAGGACCAACGTCCCTTATTTCTCAAATTGGTTCTTCAGTTGGTGGAAAGAAATTTTCTCAATGCCTAGTCCCTTTCCACACTGATATTAGTATTTCTAGTAAAATGAGTTTTGGTCAAGGCAGTGAAGTACTAGGGGATGGTGTGGTTTCTACACCTTTGGTTAAAGGTGAAATTGGTAGCGCATATGGCACCGTTTATTTTGTTACCTTACAAGGCATTAGTGTTGAAGATACCCGCTTTCAAATTAGTAACAATTCTGAGACTCTATCAAAGGGTAATATGCTCATTGATTCAGGGACACCCTCAACTATTTTACAACAAGAATCGTATGATCAAGTATTCAATGAAGTGAGGAAGCGAGTTCCAATGAATTCCATCACGGATGATCCAGATCTTGGTCCCCAACTTTGCTATAAAACATCAACTAATCTTAAGGGTCCAATGATAACAATGCATTTTGAAGGTGCAGATATACAACTAACGCCTACTCAAACCTTCATTCCCCCAAAAGATGGTGTTTTCTGTTTTGCATTCACCAACACTAGTAATGGGGATCCGGGAACTTTAGGCAACTTTGCACAAGCAAATTTCTTGATTGGGTATGATCTTGAAAATGATGTGGTGTCTTTCAAGCCAACTGATTGTACCAAATAGTATAATTTGGTGTAATACTTATGAGATGAAGATAATAATTTCGCCAAATTTCCTTATTAGTTGTGTTTAATGAAATGAAGATAATAAAGAGTTTTAATTTTATTTATATTATTTAAAATCAAAAGGCAACTTTCTTTAGGGGAAAATATGGAATTTTCTCAATCTCTTACTAATTTTCTCAATAACTCATTAATTTTCTCTAGATAAAAATGATCTCAAAGAAGCTTTGTAGCTTGACATAAAAGTTGTGCTTAAAAATAATTGTTGAAAATATGCCTTACATTTTGTCTTGCTGATTTGGCAAACAAATTCTAAGTTATAATAAAATTGTACTACACACGAAAGGTAAAAACCACAGTTAAGTTTGAATAATGTGTCTTAACCTTTTATTAAACTTGGAAAATATCTTATGATATTTTATCATATTTTAAAGAGTAAATTACACTGACACCCCCTGAGTTTTAGTGAAATTACATAAATCACCCATCACTTTTCTACACCTACACAAACCTCCCCTAGTTTTATACTTTCATTACACTTACCACCGCTACATAAGAAATAAGTGTAATCTTTTAAACAAAAATATGATAAATGTAATTAACTTAAACAAAATATGATATATTGTGTAGACAAGTCTAAATAATATACAAATCAATGTATCTTTATTATTTTTTGTAACAAAATGCATCAACAATTCTAAAGAAATATTGTTTAACAATTCTAAAGAAATATTGTTTAAATCGCTCTTATAATATAGTGTAACGAACCAAAAATAATAAAGAAATATTGACTCATATATTATTTGGATTTGTCTCCACAATATATCATATTTTGTTTAACTTAATTGTGTTTATCACATTTTTTGTTTAAAATATTACACTTATTTCTTATGCAGGAGTGGTCAGAGTAAGGAAATATAAGAATTAGGGGAGGTTTGTGTATGTGTAAAAAAGAGAGGGGTAGTTTGTGTAATTTCACTAAAACTCATGGAGTGTCAGTATAATTTACTCTATTTTAAAAGACTTTTCAACAATATAATATTTCTAAATTATTATATTTTGATTGGTTACATTATTCATTTAATATTATATTTAGATTCCTTTTGTACTAATATAATGTAAATAGCACCTTGTTGTACATTATAGGTGTGAATATGTAAAACATATCTATACTATATATAAAGTCAAAACTTGAAATAATTATCACATTGATTTTATTTTCCTATTTTGCCCTTAATATTTTTTATTTCTAAAGTAAAACCTATTACCTGACCTATAACATATTAAGTTATGTTAGACTTTTTTCATAAGTAGGTCAGACTTAGCCTTTTTGAAAACCCTATTTAATTTAATAGAGTAGAGTTTAGGTCATCCAAAAGACCGATTAAACCTAAGAGACTGACATATTTAGTTATATTATGTAAAAGTATTAATATTATAGAATTTTAATATAAGTAATGTTTATATATATATATATATATATATAATTTTAATATAAAAATGTATACAAAAATATAATTTAATTGTTAGAGTTATAAGGGTCGAAATTGCTAGTAATCACAAAAATATTCTAATTGATAGTCAATATCAGAGCAATCAAAGAGAGATGTAATTTGCTCTGAGATATCTAAGAAATGTTTTGTTCAATCTTTTTTATTTTAAAATCATTGTATTTTGTTTATATAGGCCAAATAAAATTGAATGTTCACGTATGCCATTTTAGAATTTCAAGGATAAGACTTATGAATGAGATTTATGATGTCCTATTATTGACGATTTTGAAGAATCATAGTGAAGCGGAGAGGGGAGGGTTGAACATAACAAATCAAAGCAAACATTTTGCCCTATTACAGAGCAAGTATAAATTTCTTCCTTTCCATATTCTATATAAAATAATAATATTTAGTATTATCTAAAAAATAAATGAGTCTAATTTGATACCAAAATGATTCCCGTTAATGGTATATCTATATCTATACTATTAATAAAGGGAAAACACAAAATAACCACCTATCATGGTGTAATTTGTGTTTTCCTATTTTGCCCTCAATATCTTTTTATTTCTACCAAAAAACCATATAATATTATTTTCTTATTTTATCTTTATTATCTTCTTATTTTACAAGTGTATTTAAAAAATTGAATATTAGACCAATTGAATAAATTCAACCGTAAACTTAGCGCAAAAAATTATATTTGAACTTATAAAATATAAACTATACATTATAAACGATAGGAAAGCGGGTTGACAGGCACGGCAGTGCATGTCAACACGCTAGTATTTATAAATACAAAAAAAATGAATAATAATTAAATCATTCTACAGAATGGATGCCTTTTTTTAGTATTTTGTAATTTGTTAATAATATCAATTAAGTAAGTCACTAAATAATTGAAGTAACAACTAATGGTAAAAATTGATTTCTATAAAAATTGCTTTATTAACAAATTAATTTTATGTTTTAATGATCTTATACAAAAAATAATAATTTATTTTTAATGTTAATAATTTTAATGGAACTTTTATATTCGGATTATGGTTTGCATCATCCCTAACTCTCGATTAAAGACGTAAAAAGATCTAAGATCAACATCATCTATTCACTATTAATTTCATTTAAAATTACTTACTTATTTTTAATTATTAAAAAAATTTAATGGGATATTTAAAAATCAGCTATGGTTCATGTCTGCTCTAATTTCCAATCAAAAGCGAAAGAACAATACTGTCTGTTTGCTATTAATTTCATTTCTAAATATTTATTTATTTTGAATTATCAAAGTATTTTAATGAAATTTTTATCGTTCGCTTTGAAAGTGGAAAGCGTCAAGGATTGCATTAGCAATGTTTTGCCTATGTTTTGATGAAGACGATGAGTTAATTAAAGCTTCAAGATGACTCAACAATCAACATGCATCGCTCAAGTGGTGTCTTATTAGACTTAGGTCATAATTCTTTATTATCTTTTTAGAAGTCTAAGATGTTTACCATAGATATTGAGTCTAGGTTAGGTAAACCTAGTTGTGCGTCTCACAAGACTTAATAAAATAATTAATTCACTAAAATGAGATATCATCTAGAAATATAATAATTAGGTTCATGCATCTTATACATTGATTTTATGCACTAAAAGTATTATTGATTTTGTGCATTAAATGAATTATATTTTGGAAATCATATATTGCATGAGCATATAACATATAAGCAGTTTATCTTTTAATCATGTATTAAAAATACAGTGGTTAATCGATTAACCCCATGACTTAATCGATTAACGTGAATGTTTTCTGTTGTTTTCAACTGCATAACTGAAAAACTGTTTTTAGAGACAAAATCTGTTTTGTATAAATACGAGCTAATTGTAGAAACAGTAAAGATAAAAACACACAAAAAAAGAGATAGATCATCATTGTTAGAATCTATTAAGAAAGTGTTCAATTAGGAGAAAGATTAGATCATGCTAGGGCTTTAGTTTTCATATTCATATTGTATGATTCTTTGAAAAGCTTTATTGCATCATTCTTATGTTTCTTGAAAAGCTTTCTTGCAACAATATAATATTTCTAAATTATTATATTTTGATTGGTTACATTATTCATTTAATATTATATTTAGATTCCTTTTGTACTAATATAATGTAGATAGCACCTTGTTGTACATTATAGGTGTGATTACTAGATATTGTACAACTTATCTATACTATATATAAAGTTAAAACTTGAAATAATTATCACCTTGATTTTATTTTCCTATTTTGCCCTTAATATTTTTTATTTCTAAAGTAAAACCATATAATTCTAGATAACTATAATTAATACTTTTCACTAAGTTGAATATTATAATAAATACAAAAATTATAACATGAAATACACCCAATAAAAAAATATAAATTTAATACTTGGTATAAAATAAGAATGTGGGTCGGCAGACACAAAGTGTCTGTCGACACGCTAGTATTTATCAAATCAATAAATATATATATATATATATATAAATATATATATATATATATTCTAATAATGAAAAATAACAAAAAAAGAGCATTGTTATAGATTGTCCCAGAATGAATTTTGTCTTCATGATTGTTCAGTTTTTTACCACAATTAGAAACCATCGGATTGCGGATAGTTTCCTTTTATTTAGTAAACAATTTTTTTCAGATTTCATTCAACAATTTCATTTTTAATAAAAATCTAGCATTTATTGCAGACGTTATTAAAATTAAGAAAAAGAGAAGTTATAGAACGGAATGAAACGTGAAAAAGAAAAGTTATAGAAAGGAATGAAACGTAAATAAGAGAAGACGGAAAGATGTGTTAACATTAGGGGTAGAAGCATGTTAGATGGCATATTAAGAACCTATTAACTTACCTATAACATATTAAGTTACGTAGCGTATTGAGAACATATTATCTGACCTATAACATATTAAGTTATGTTAGACTTTTTTCATAAATAGGTTAGGCTGAGCCTTTTTGAAAACCCTATTTAATTTAATAGAGTATAGTTTAGGTCATCCAAAAGACCGATTGAACCTAAGAGACTGACATATTTAGTTATATTATGTAATAGTATTAATATTATAGAATTTTAATATAAGTAATGTTTATATATATATATAATTTTAATATAAAAATGTATACAAAAATATAATTTAATTGTTAGAGTTATAAGGATTGACTATTCCCTTTATTATTGATTTTTAATAGAATAATTATGTCATGAAATTGCTAGTAATCACAAAAATATCCTAATTGACAGTCAATAACCGAGCAATCAAAGAGAGATGTAATTTGCACTGAGATATCTAAGAAATGTTCTTTTCAATCTTTTTTATTTTGAAATCACTGTATTTTGTTTATATAGGCCAAATAAAATTGAATGTTCACATATGTCATTTTAGAATTTCAAGGATAAGACTTATGAATGAGATTTATGATGTCCTATTATTGACGATTTTGAAGAATCATAGTGAAGCGGAGAGGGGAGGGTTGAACATAACAAATCAAAGCAAACATTTTGCCCTATTACAGAGCAAGTATAAATTTCTTCCGTTCCATATTCTATATAAAATAATAATATTTAGTATTATCTAAAAAATAAATGAGTCTAATTTGAAATCAAAATGATTCCCGTTAATGGTATATCTATATCTATACTATTAATAAAGGGAAAACACAAAATAACCACCTATCATGGTGTAATTTTCATTTCCTATTTTGCTCTTCACATTATTTAATTTTTACAAAAAACAATATAATCATAAGTAACCACCACCAATACATTAATTAACCACATATCTCACCTTAAATTAAACATTATCATAAATACAAAAAATATAATATAAAGTACACCGAACACAACAAATACATTGTAATTCAAAAAAATGAAATATATAGAAATTGAATATGTAGTATCACACAATATTCATCGGCAGGCACGAAGTGCCTGTACACACTAGTATTAATAAAACACAAAATAACCACCTATCATGGTGTAATTTGTGTTTTCCTATTTTGCCTTCAATATCTTTTTATTTATACCAAAAAACCATATAATATTAGTTTCTTATTTATCCTTATTATCTTCTTATTTTAAAAGTGTATTTAAAAAATTGAATATTTGACCAATTGAATAAATTCAACCGTAAATTTAGCGCAAAAAATTATATTTGAATTTATAAAATACAAACTATACATTAAAAACGATAGGAAAGCGGGTTGACAGGCACGGCAGTGCATGTCAACACGCTAGTATTTATAAATACAAAAAAATGAATAATAATTAAATCATTCTATAGAATTGATGCCTTTTTTTAGTATTTTGTAATTTGTTGATAATATCAATTAAGTAAGTCCCTAAATAATTGAAGTAACAACTAATGGTAAAAATTGATTTCTATAAAAAACAATTTATTAACAAATTAATTTTATGTGTTAATGATCTTATAAAAAAAAATTTATTTTTAATGTTAATAATTTTAATGGAACTTTTATATTCGGATTATGGTTTGCATCATCCCTAACTCTCGATTAAAGTCGTACAAAGATCTAAGATCAACATCATCTATTCACTATTAATTTCATTTAAAATTACTTACTTATTTTTAATTATTAAAAAAATTGAATGGGATATTTTTAGCTCAGCTATGGTTCATGTCTGCTTTAATTTCCTATCAAAAGCGATAGAAAGACATGTGGTCAATATTGTATGTTTGCTATTAATTTCATTTCTAAATATTTATTTATTTTGAATTATCAAAGTATTTTAATGAAATTTTTATCGTTCGCTTTGAAAGTGCAAAGCGTCAAGGATTGCATTAGCAATGTTTTGCCTATGTTTTGATGAAGACAATGAGTTAATTAAAGCTTCAAGATGACTCAACAATCAACATGCATCGCTCAAGTGGTGTCTTATTAGACTTAGGTCATAATTCTTTATTATCTTTTTAGAAGTCTAAGATGTTTACCATAGATATTGAGTCTAGGTTAGGTAAACCTAGTTGTGCGTCTCACAAGACTTAATAAAATAATTAATTCACTAAAATGAGACATCATCTTGAAATATAATAATTAGGTTCATGCATTTTATACATTGATTTTATGCATTAAAAGTATTATTGATTTTGTGCATTAAATGTATTATATTTTGGAAATCATGTATTGCATGAGCATATAACATATAAACAGTTTATCTTTTAATCATGTATTAAAAATACACTGGTTAATCGATTAACCCCGTAACTTAATCGATTAACGTGAGTGTTTTCGGTTGTTTTCAACTGCATAACTGAAAAACTGTTTTTAGAGACAAAATCTGTTTTGTATAAATACGAGCTAATTGTAGAAACAGTAAAGAAAAAAAAACACAAAAAAAGAGATAGATCATCATTGTTAGAATCTATTAAGAGAGTGTTGAATTAGGAGAAAGATTAGATCATGCTAGGGCTTTAGTTTTCATATTCATATTGCATGATTCTTTGAAAAGCTTTCTTGCATCATTCTTGTGTTTTTTGAAAAGCTTTCTTGCAACAATATAATATTTCTAAATTATTTTATTTTGATTGGTTACATTATTCATTTAATATTATATTTAGATCCCTTTTGTACTAATATAATGTAAATAGCACCTTCTTGTACATTATAGGTGTGAATACTAGATATTGTACAACTTATCTATACTATATATAAAGTCAAAACTTGAAATAATTATCACCTTGATTTTATTTTCCTAATTTGCCCTTAATATTTTTTATTTCTAAAGTAAAACCATATAATTCTAGATAACTATAATTAATACTTCTCACTAAGTTGAATATTATAATAAATACAAAAATAACATGAAGTACATCCAATAAAAAAATACAAATTTAATACATGGTATAAAATAAGAATGCGGGTCGGCAGACATGCTAGTATTTATAAAATCAATAAAGAAATATATATACATAAATATATATTCCAATAATGAAAAAGTACAAAAAAAGAGCAATGTTATAGAATGTTATAGATTGTCCCAGAATGAATTTTGTCTTCTTGATTGTTCAATTTTTTACCACAATTAGAAACCATCGGATTGCGGATAGTTTCCTTTTATTTAGTAAACAATTTTTTTCAGATTTCATTCAACAATTTCATTTTTAATAAAAATCTAGCATTTATTGCAGACGTTATTAAAATTAAGAAAAAGAGAAGTTATAGAACGGAATGAAACGTGAAAAAGAAAAGTTATAGAAAGGAATGAAACGTAAATAAGAGGAGACGGAAAGATGTGTTAACATTAGGGGTAGAAGCATGATAGGTGGCATATTAAGAACCTATTACCTTACCTATAACATCTATAATATATTAAGTTACGTAGCGTATTAAGAACCTATTACCTGACCTATAACATATTAAGTTATGTTAGACTTTATTCATAAATAGGCCAGACTTAGGCTTTTTGAAAACCCTATTTAATTTAATAGAGTATAGTTTAGGTCATCCAAAAGACCGATTGAACCTAAGAGACTGACATATTTAGTTATATTATGTAATAGTATTAATATTATAGAATTTTAATATAAGTAATGTTTATATATATATATAATTTTAATATAAAAATGTATACAAAAATATAATTTAATTGTTAGAGTTATAAGGATTGACTATTCCCTTTATTATTGATTTTTAATAGAATAATTATGTCATGAAATTGCTATTGATCACAAAAATATCCTAATTGACAGTCAATAACCGAGCAATCAAAGAGAGATTTAATTTGCTCTGAGATATCTAAGAAATGTTCTTTTCAATCTTTTTTATTTTGAAATCACTGTATTTTGTTTATATAGGCCAAATAAAATTGAATGTTCACATATGTCATTTTAGAATTTCAAGGATAAGACTTATGAATGAGATTTATGATGTCCTATTATTGACGATTTTGAAGAATCATAGTGAAGCGGAGAGGGGAGGGTTGAACATAACAAATCAAAGCAAACATTTTGCCCTATTACAGAGCAAGTATAAATTTCTTCCGTTCCATATTCTATATAAAATAATAATATTTAGTATTATCTAAAAAATAAATGAGTCTAATTTGAAATCAAAATGATTCCCGTTAATGGTATATCTATATCTATACTATTAATAAAGGGAAAACACAAAATAACCACCTATCATGGTGTAATTTTCATTTCCTATTTTGCTCTCAATATCTTTTTATTTCTACCAAAAAACCATATAATATTATTTTCTTATTTTATCTTTATTATCTTCTTATTTTACAAGTGTATTTAAAAAATTGAATATTAGACCAATTGAATAAATTCAACCGTAAACTTAGCGCAAAAAGTTATATTTGAACTTATAAAATACAAACTATACATTATAAATGATAGGAAAGCGGGTTGACAGGCACGGTAGTGCTTGTCAACACGCTAGTATTTATAAATACAAAAAAAATGAATAATAATTAAATCATTCTATAGAATGGATGCCTTTTTTTTAGTATTTTGTAATTTGTTAATAATATCAATTAAGTAAGTCCCTAAATAATTGAAGTAACAACTAATGGTAAAAATTGATTTCTATAAAAATTGCTTTATTAACAAATTAATTTTATGTTTTAATGATCTTATACAAAAAATAATAATTTATTTTTAATGTTAATAATTTTAATGGAACTTTTATATTCGGATTATGGTTTGCATCATCCCTAACTCTCGATTAAAGACGTAAAAAGATCTAAGATCAACATCATCTATTCAATATTAGGTTCATTTAAAATTACTTACTTATTTTTAATTATTAAAAAACTTTAATGGGATATTTATAGCTCAGCTATGGTTCATGTCTGCTCTAATTTCCTATTAAAAGCGATAGAAAGACATGTGGTCAATACTGTCTGTTTGCTATTAATTTCATTTCTAAATATTTATTTATTTTGAATTATCAAAGTATTTTAATGAAATTTTTATCGTTCGCTTTGAAAGTGCAAAGCGTCAAGGATTGCATTAGCAATGTTTTGCCTATGTTTTGATGAAGACAATGAGTTAATTAAAGCTTCAAGATGACTCAACAATCAACATGCATCGCTCAAGTGGTGTCTTATTAGACTTAGGTCATAATTCTTTATTACTTTTTTAGAAGTCTAAGATGCTTACCATAGATATTGAGTCTAGGTTAGGTAAACCTAGGTGTACGTCTCACAAGACTTAATAAAATAATTAATTCACTAAAATGAGACATAATCTAGAAATATAATAATTAGGTTTATGCATTTTATACATTGATTTTATGCATTAAAAGTATTATTGATTTTGTGCATTAAATGTATTATATTTTGGAAATCATGTATTGCATGAGCATATAACATATAAGCACTTTATCTTTTAATCATGTATTAAAAATACACTGTTTTATCGATTAACCCCATGACTTAATCGATTAACGTGAGTGTTTTCTGTCGTTTTCAACTGCATAACTGAAAAACTGTTTTTAGAGACAAAATCTGTTTTGTATAAATACCAGCTAATTGTAGAAATAGTAAAGAAAAAAAACACAAAAAAGAGATAGATCATCATTGTTAGAATCTATTAAGAGAGTGTTGAATTAGGAGAAAGATTAGATCATGCTAGGGCTTTAGTTTTCAAATTCATATTGCAGGATTCTTTGAAAAGCTTTCTTGCATCATTCTTGTGTTTCTTGAAAAGAAAAAGAGATAGTTCTTTATGATTGCATATTTTCCAAAACCTCATGCATAAACATTCATATTAGACTAGGACGTCTATGCCAAAGCCAGATGTCACAAGAATCCTGAGTTTTAAAATCGAGTTTTGGAATACCGATAACCAAATTACTTTTAGATAATTTTTCTAAATGCTTCACATGAATGTTAGCGACACGTCTATGCCAAAGCCAGATGTCATCTTCTTTTGAAATAAAACATTTTGAAAACAAGGAAGTGATATCCTCTAGATTAACCATATAAAAATCATTTACACGATATCCGACAAATTTTACATTATTAGATAATACGTCACGAATTATACAACAATCAGAATCAAATGACACACGATTATCTTTGTCGCATAGGTGGCTGATGCTCAACATATTATGTTCCAAACCTTCTACTTATAGAATGTTCTCGATTATAGCGTGAGTTGAGTTGCCAATCTTGCTGGTGCCTAAGATTCTTCCTTTGTTGTTGTCTCCATAAGTGACGAAAGCCTTTTATTTTAATGACAAGTCTAGGAAATTTGACTTGTCTCCAGTCATATGTCTCGAACAATCGCTATCAAGATACCAGTTTTGCCCATGTGTTTGAAGACATACCTGCAAAATAGATCACCTGCTAGTTTCAGGTACCCAAATTCTCCCTTTCTTACTACTAGGGGTGGAGTGAAGGAGATTGAGGTTCCAGTCTCGTACACAACAACTACTAACATACTAACAATTGCTAGTAAAATAAAAATGATGATTTTGTTTCTACTTTAAAATTGTTATGAAAGTTCAAAAAAAAATTTCAAAATAGTAAGTGAAATATATAGTAATTAGGCACTAAAATATATCTTAAAATATTATTAATTAATATCATTTAATCATTTTTTTAAACTTTAATAGTAGGAGTTTAAGCTTATTTTTTCTTATAATTAATAGAAAGAATGAACTTTTATATTACAATTAATAAAAAAATCTATTGCTATTATGTTTGGCTTAAAAATGATAGACAGTAAATTTATTTCATAAAAATAACAATTTTAAATATTAATTATTTAGTTAGATCTTAAAATGTTCTCATTTAATTATTTTTAAAAACTTTAATATCACGAATCCAGTCTTATTATTAATAAAATAAATTATGATATTATCATTAATAAGAAAATTTGTTACTTAATCTATTTCATAAAAATAATTATTTTCAATACTAATTAGCAAAAAGTTGATAGTTCTCAAATGCTTCATTCCCTAGAATCAATGAATTGTGGGCATTAATTATGATGAATTAATTTCTTCTTTAAAATTATGTATTAAAGTTGTTATGAAACTTTGAAAAAATATTTTAAATATAGTAAATGGAATATGTAGTAATTAACATTTAAATATATATTATAATGTTTTCAATTAATATCATTTAATCATTTTATGTGTCATCTATCATTCCTTGCAGATTATTAAAATTCTCTTTGTAAAAATTGGATTGAAGATGATGTAACACCTCAGCCCTGACATGCGACATCCCAGGTCCATGAATACACCGAGCATGCCACTCATCAAGCTTAAATACTCCATGTAGTATTTTATTCCCCTTCAATGGGAGCCTTCTACGGCTCGAACTCATGACCTCGGGGATAAATAGTCAATATATCACTAAGTCACTACCATTAAGCACCCTTAATGGTAACGACTCAGTGATATAATGACTATTTATCCATGAGGTCACGAGTTCGAGTCGTGGAAGGCTCCCCTAGGAGGGGAATAAAATACTGCATCAGGTATTTAAGCTTCATGGGAGGCACACTCTGTGTATTCATGGGTCTGGGAGGTCGCATGTTAGGGCTGGGGTGTTAAAGTTGACATATAATCAAGACAATGATACAATTTTAAAATATTATAATAAACTAATGATAATTGTATATAACCGCTCGCACAAAAAATATAATTACATTGGTTTGTATTAGTTAGAGTTATATTATTTATTTTTTATTTACAATTTTCATAACTACATCATTCCCTACCTAATGACATGTATATTTGCTAATTTTGATAACCAATAGATTTCATAGTTCAAAGTGCTTATCCAAATCTACAAGATCACTAAAACAATGAAGAATTTTTATAAATAATGAAAATACTTGTATCAACTATGGAAATTATTGATCAAATAAATTAATGTCTTTTGAGTTTAATTCTAAGTAAAAATATTTATAATTCAATTCAATCCGTTATTAAGTTGATGCAAATATTTTTAAACTTAATAATATTAAGTGATGAAAATGAATACAACAATTCTATTGATATATGTAATACAAATGAGGGCTAAACATTCAATCTATTAACTCATCCATTTTTAAACTTATTTAAAAAAAATTGTCTTTTAGATCATAAAATTAAATTCTTCCACACTATGATATTATATATATTTAAACTTTGTTAGGTTGAACTAGAGGTGTCAAAATGGGCTACCCAGACGAGTGCGAGCTAAACCAAACCGGACTAAAAAGCTCGGATACATTTCATGCAGATCAAGTTGTAGCCCAAACCTGCCCTAAGCGGGTTGCGGGTTGTGACGAGTCGACCCACATAATACTAAAAAATTATTTAAATTTTAACAACTTCACTTTATTTAAAATATATATATATATATATATATATATATATATTAATGTATAACGTTTTTAACACACTTGTTATGCTCAATGCAATCAAATTTATAAATTTAATGCCTTGCGTTAGAGTTAAGACGTGATGTCAAGTCCACGTATATGATTTTTAACGTAACTCTAAATCTCTCATTTCTATTGAACTAATATCTCCCTAACACAATATAATTTGTAACTCCACTTTAATGTATAAACATTTGGCGCTACTATCAAAATATTATCACTTTGGTTTATAGTAACGATAATATAGACTCAAGTTTAGAATGAATTTCATATGTGAAAGTATAATCACCAACGTAATATATGATTGTTATTCTTTGCTTTCAGTATGAAGATCTTTTGTATGCTATTTATCAATACTTTTAGTGTGAACTATTATGTTAAATTTAGTTGTGTGGAGTTCTCTACAGTAAAAAATTATGTTTTCTTTTAGCTTTGTCAAAGTTATTTTCTTTATTATGTTTTTTGTTGTATAAGTTAAATCTAATTAAATACAAAGTTAAGAAATGAAAAGTGGAATTTATATGGTTTAATGTCTTCTTATTTGATTTCTGACACTATTTTTTTATTATGCTCAAAAAGATGTTATGCAAAATAGGAAAAATAATATAATACTTAACTTTATAAACTATTGTAATTTATAAATATTTATGTTATAGACATTACTCTATTTTTTATTCAAAGTTCATAACACAATATTTATTATATTTTTTATCATAAGTTATTTTGTAAGATAATTTTTACCTTAGGCTTATTACCAAATCAAATGTTGCAAAAAAAAAACTAAAAAATAAGGAAAAACGGGTAACCCAAACCCTCCCGGTCGGCCCGGTCCAAGTCCGGTTTTAATATATCCCGATCAGGTCGGACTAAAAAGTTCAGACTCAATAAAAAGTACCTAAAATGATATCCAAACTCTATAAACTTTTGGGCTTTGGGGCTCATTTTGACACCTCTAGGTTGAATAATGAAGGTCATTTAATTTTGAAGGATATATCAATTTCAAAATAATAAATATTGAAGTTAGTCCTTATTCTTAGAGAGGCAACACACGTGTAAAATGTATGTTCTTAACTATGCGGCAAAAAATATCGCCTCTTGCGAATACACAAGTAACTTGCTAGTTTTCAAAATAATAATAGAAATGTGTTTTAAGTGACATAATGAACACTTAATGACTCAATAATGATTGAATGTCACATTAAAATCAAATTTTCTAACAATTTTCGTTTATTAAATAAAAGAATTTCAATGAGTTTAATACGTCATTAGTGGACTCATTAATGGTTAGATACCAATTTGAAAAAAAAAACATATTTAAATTCGATCAACTCATTAATGTATGGATTCTCTTTAAATAAAAATGTGTCTAAGGTCCTCTATAAATAGAAGGGATACACACATATAAATATAGATGCAAAGAAATGATTGGCAGATGTCTTCCAACTAGAGAATGTGGTGAAGGAGTGAGTCTGCTCTCCACTAATAGAGAGGGAAGTACAATTAAATATCAAATAAAAATAACAGTCATGTATATTAGTATCCTTTTATTTAGAGTGGGATTATAATTTTACCCTTAAAGCTGAAGTCGAGGTTTGGTTCAGCGTTTTGAAACCATTTGTTTCACGTAGCCATCACCAAAAGTGGAGGAATGAATCGAGAAGTGATGGTGTTCTATCTGAATCTAATAGTCCCCGGACATACCCTAGAAGATGTTCACCTTTAAATTCTCTACTTGCTAGTAATGACAGTTTGCAAAAGGATAGCGAGAATCTACTTCATAGCCCATACGAGAACGACCCCCCTAAGCATGGTTCAGACAAAGCATCTTCTGATGTGGTTGTTGAAAGGGGTTGCGAGCAAGGCATGATTATCATTTTTTATTAGAAAGTGATGAACAATTTATTGAGTGATATCTTTATTTAATTATTGCATTTTCGGGTTCCTTTTATTAACTCCCTTTACGAGTTCCTTTTATTAACTCCCTTTACAGGTTCCTTTAACCGTACCATAAAT
Organism: Lupinus angustifolius; assembly: GCF_001865875.1. NCBI lineage: Eukaryota > Viridiplantae > Streptophyta > Magnoliopsida > Fabales > Fabaceae > Lupinus > Lupinus angustifolius. The sequence continues at coordinate 14,799,433 of NC_032024.1, forward strand.
GTTGGTCTCTTTTTATTAAGTTAACCATATCATTTCTTATGAAATGTTGGTATAAAAAATAATAAAAAGAATAAAAGAATAAAGTTAATAGTTAACCATACAACTTCTTGTGAAGTGTTGGTCTTATAATAAACTTTACCACTTCTTTCGAAGGGTTGGTATAAAGAATAAAAGAATAAATTGAGGAAATATAAATGACTGAATGTAAACAAACAAAATAAAAAGTTAGTAGTTAGTTGCGAAATATAAATGATAGAAAGTAAATGTTAGTAGTTAGATTTATTAATTCATCACTCTTTTATAGTCAATAAACAATTCATTGATTGAATTTCACTTTTTGTATGTTGTTTCTATTCACAAAGTTACAAATCGTGAATTGATGTGGACTTTTGTGAATAGATTATGTTTACAACAAATAAAATTTATTGATAACACTTTACTATATTTTACACTTGCATCTCTTTCACGATTCAATTGTAGTATAGTATAAGGTTATGTCGAACCAAAGGGAATTGCATAATAGAAGATAATCATATAAGCATATTATAACAAAAATAATAATTAACAACTTTTTAATGGTTTTTGCTTATGTTGTTGCATAAAATGACAAAGAAAGGTAAACTAACATTCACAAATTCTTGAGGAGAAGTTTTGGTTTGAAGGATGGAATTATATCTCAGCTTAAATGATTTTGAAGACTTTATGCAAGTTATGTGTTATACTTTGGTTAATTCCATACACCATCTCTTTAACTTTCCACCTAATGTCCTAGTATGGAAAAAATGATTTTCAAACCTTGTATAATACACTAAATAATAATTAACTATCACTCGTCGGAGTAGGTTGTCACACCCTACTCCAGGCTTCGTTAACTTTATTTAGCCTTGAATACAAGTTGCTTAAAATAGATCCTTTGATTTGGCAAGTGAACTAAGGTGTTGGTTATACTTTTTAGTTCACTTGTCAATACCTTAAGAAAGAAGCATATTTTGGATCTTTAAATCAAGTTTTAGGTGATCAAGCTAAAATTGCATTGGGAACTTCTTAAAGAATAAAAAATCACCAAAAGTAATAACTAATAAGTGCAAAAACTATACACTTTTCACCATCATTTTATGGCGCTTATCTTAAGCATAATTGAGAAAAAACAACTTAAAATAATATTTTTTGTATAAAATATCACAATCTTGTATATTTGTATGTGTATTTCTTTTTTATGTATTTATAGGATTTAGAATGAAGAAAAGAAGAAAGAAAGACTCATGGTCAGCAAAGCAAAAGAAGTCAAGAATCAAGATGTTCAACCACGCAGCTAAGCATGGAACAAGCCCCGCTAAGCTGACCTGTGCATTGGGAACTTCTTAAAGAATAAAAAATCACCAAAAGTAATAAGAAGAGGAGAAAATGAGAAGGCAAATAAGATGCAAAAATCAATTTTGTACCCTCATTTGGAACTCAAAAACATCCAATCCTTGGATGAATGGCTCATGCTCCTAACAATTTCTTTTGAATATGGTTATGTACTTTCTACTTCTTCTTAATTTACAAAAGTTTGAATTTTAATCATTCAAGTTGGTGCTTTGGTTAATTTTATTTGTTTGAGAAGTACATAATGCTCTTTTTAGATTGATCACCTAAAAAAATGATTTCAAGTCAATAAAAATAAAATCAAGATGTTCAACCACGCAGCTAAGCATGGAACAAGCCCCGCTAAGCTGACCTGGAACCCAGCTTGACCTGGCCACCAGCCTGATCTGGACCAAACTGCTCAACCAGGCAGTTGAGCGGCCCTACTTAGCCGCTCAACCTAGCTCCAGACTAGATCTGGCACGACCAAAAATTCAACTCGACACGGTCAGACACGAGCTTGGCACAAGCCCAAGCTGCTGAACAAGTAACTCAGCGGTCCAACCAAGCAACTCAGCATAAAACCAGACTCCTAACTAGATCAGCAAGTACCAGGCCGTGTCCCAGTCAGCACGGTCAGAAGCTGCTGAACAAGCAGCTTAGCGGTGAAGCAGGTGCGCTGAGCGATGCTTTATTTTTCTTGTTAATTTATTTATGTGCAAATCAAACAGAAAAACCAACAAAATATGTTTAACCCATTATTTGTGCATTGACATATTCATATGATTCATTTTATCAGGCATAATCCTATACTATACTACAATTGAATCTTGAAAGAGGTGTAAATTGTAAAATAGTAAAGTGTTATCAATAAATTTATTTGTTGACAACGGTCCAACCAAGCAGCTCAGCAGTCCAGTAGAGAGGCCTATAAATAAGACACCATTTCATTCAAGAAAAAGATATAAAAAACACTTAAAACAAAGAAATCTCTCACTAGTGTTAGGTATCAGTGGCTAAAATACACCAAGAAGGGGGGGGTTGAATAGGTGTAGCGATCAGAGTATCCACTTATCGCAAACAACAAATAATGCTGAAATAACCCCAGATTAATCGATTAATAGAGAAAGAATAATCGATTAATAGAGAAAGAATAATCGATTAATAGAGAAAGAATAATCGATTAATAGAGAAAGAATAATCGATTAATAGAGAAAGAATAATCGATTAATAGAGAAAGAATAATCGATTAATAGAGAAAGAATAATCGATTAATAGAGAAAGAATAATCGATTAATAGAGAAAGAATAATCGATTAATAGAGAAAGAATAATCGATTAACATAAGCAATTTAATCGATCAAAATAGCCCAGATTACACAAACATATTCGATTTCTTGCACGACAAGCAATTGAGATCAAGGCAAATATACAGAGCTAACAGATATATCAGAGTTACAACAGTATAGTATAGAAACAGATTATTACAATTAAAACAACTATACAAAGTAATCGATTAAAGCAATAAAGAGAGAGAGAGAAAAGCGTGCAACACATTTTTTATCCTGGTTCGTTTGCGGGTCCACTTGCAAACTACATCCAGGCC
>NC_032024.1:14802484-14827317 GCF_001865875.1 Lupinus angustifolius
ACATATTCATATGATTCATTTTATCAGGCATAATCCTATACTATACTACAATTGAATCTTGAAAGAGGTGTAAATTGTAAAATAGTAAAGTGTTATCAATAAATTTATTTTTTGAAAACACATTTTAATATACAAAAGTGATGAAACTAACTTACCCACTTTTATTTATTGTTATTTACTTTCCCCATTTTATTTATTCTTTAATACCAACCTTCCTTAAGGAAGAAATTTGGTTTGTTAATAAAAGGAATCCAAAAGGGAGTAAATAAATAAAGGTCACTAAATTTATTATTCTTTTGTTCTTTATTTATTTTTTTCTAACAACTAACTATTCATTACTTTTATATATTAGAATACCATTAAACCGGTGTTGGAGAGAAAGAATAATCGATTAACATAAGCAATTTAATCGATCAAAATAGCCCAGATTACACAAACATATTCGATTTCTTGCACGACAAGCAATTGAGATCAAGGCAAATATACAGAGCTAACAGATATATCAGAGTTACAACAGTATAGTATAGAAACAGATTATTACAATTAAAACAACTATACAAAGTAATCGATTAAAGCAATAAAGAGAGAGAGAGAAAAGCGTGCAACACATTTTTTATCCTGGTTCGTTTGCGGGTCCACTTGCAAACTACACTTAAACAAAATAAAAAAGAACATAACGAAAATGAGAGTATTAATCTTTCAACAAATGGACACTGTTGTTAGGATGATTTGTTGAGAGGAGAAAACTCCCAACAAAACACCGAAATACGCTTTCAACAATAACTTGAATAAATTGAAATCAAAAGATGATACAAATGAAGTAAAGGAATACCATTACACCATAATCCAAATCAATGTGTAGGAGCATGACCATCTATCCAAGGATCAGATGCTTTTGGAACCAAATGATTTTATAAAATCAACTTTTGCATCTCATTTTCCAACTCCTTTCTCCTCTTGAATTCTAAGAGAAATTTACAAGAATCTACTTACCTAAAGAGCTCAGAACCGTGGCCCCAAGTGTAACAAAATTGAGAGAATTTTATAGAGGGATTTGTGAGAAGAATAAAGGGAATAAGTGAATGTGAATGAATGTAAGAAATGTGTGGGAAGGGCTTCCTATTTATAGGCATTTCTGGCCACCGCCTAGCCCTCAAATTCCCACGCTAGGTGCCTGACCAAACCCTTCAGCATGGGTTTGGTCCCTTGACTCACCAAGTAGCTTAGTAAGCTACTTCTTGTTGACACACCAAGGCTATGGTGAGCTAGATGGTCCTATGCAATTCATGAAAAACCAACTTAATTCAACATTTTTTAGATAAATTGTCATAGTTTGATTGTATATTTTGTCCACCTATTTTCCAAATCTTTGTGTGAAGTTTTTTAGGAAAAATCAAAGAAGACAAATTCATAAAAATAGTCAAGCAAGGCGGTACCCACATAAGCCATTTTTTATTCACACATGGCAAACTAAGTACATGAACCAAAACAGGAAGTTTCTCACTAAGAAGTCTAGCGTGGAGAAACAGGACTGCCTGGCAGATCTGGCACCAACTTGACTCGGTCAGATAAAAGCTTAACATGGTTAGACTCAAGCTTGGCACAAGCCAACTTGCTGAAGTGGGCAGCTCAGCGTGGACCTGGACCGCCTAGCTAGGAACCACACACTTGGTCGGAGCAGCTAAGTGGTGCCACCTAAGCAATCAGGCGAGCTGGACCCAACAAGTAGTCAACTTAACTTGGCTGCTAAGCAATGATGGCATCATGCATGACCTCACTTGAAAAGGCCTCTGAGCACTTGGATTATGGTATAATGTTATTTTTTTTCTTCATTTGTAATGATCTTTTGATTTTAATACATTTAAATTATTACTTTTGGTTAAGTTTTGATTCTTTAAGAAATTTTTAATGCGGTTTTAGCTTGATCACCTAAAACTTGATTTAAAGATCGAAAAATGCTTCTTCTAAAAGTGTTGACAAATGAACTAAAAAGTATCACTTACACCTTAGTTCACTTGCCATATCAAAGTATCTATTTTAGGCAACTTATGTCAAGGCTAAATAATATTAACGGAGCCTGAAGTATGGTGTCACAACCTACTCCTACGAGTGACACTTAATTATTATTTAGTATATTACATAAGGTTTGAAAATCATCTTATCAACACTATATGGGGGATTTAGACTTGATGTTTGGAATTAACCAAATTATAACATATAATGTGTCTAATATTTTCAAAATCATTTGAGTCTAGAAATAATTCTACAATTCAAATAAATTTTCTCCTCACGAATTTGTGAATATTAGTTCATATTTCTTAGTTAATTTTTATGCAACATAATAAAAAATCATCCAAAATTTGTTAATCATTAATTTTTTATAATATACCTATATGAGTTTCTTCTGATGCAATTCCCTTTGGTTTGACATAACCTTATACTACACTACAATTGAATTTTAAAATAGATGCAAGTGTAAATTAGTAAAGTGTTAACTATATAAATTTTATTTGTTGATAAAAGATTCCTAAAAACATAAGTTCAAACCAATTCATGGGTTGTAACTTTATACATAGGAATAATATGCAAAAAGTGCAATTCAATCAATAGATTGTTACTTAGACAATAAAAGAGTGATGAATAATAAATCTAACTGCTAACATTTACTTTCTGTCATTTATTTTCGGAAACTAACTTTTACTTTCTGCATCTAACATTTACTTTCAGTCACTTACTTTTCTGCAACTAACAATTCATTTATTGCTTTATTCTTTTATTCTTTGTAACAACACTTCAAAATAAGTGGTATGATTAACTGCTAACTTTATTCTTTTGTTCATTTTATTATTCTTTGATACCAACCTTTCATAACAAATGGTATGTATAACATTGAGATGACCACTAAGAGGGGGCGAATTAGTCGTTTAAAACTATGACTGATTTCTCTGCACGAGTTAATAGCAGCGGAAAATAATATGCAGAAATAATCAAGTAAATGTAAGGAGATAAAATAGAAGATAGTACATATATGTTTTTATACTGGTTAACCTTCTTGTCCACCAAAGGCTACGTTTAGTACTCTTGTAGCACAAGAGATTTCTTCATTGGATATTAGGAGTAGTAATTACAATTTCTCACCCTCAAATTCCCTTATACCTTACTCACTCTCTAACACCTATATCACTCTTTGGAAAACACCCTTTCCAAGTGACTTTATCCCCTTTCTTATCAAACCCTTATGAAAGAAAGTAATTCAATACTTTGAATGAAGAAAACATTTAACAATGGCAATGGATTGACTTTACAAGATTTTGAAGTTATAAACTCTTGCGATCCAATAACTCAATGTATACATTAGTACTAATGCTCAGAAGGTTTGAATAACTTGCAATAACACTTGAGGAAACTTTGCAAAATACATTCTGAAAGTTGTGAACAAGTTGTGCCAAGTGTAGAACAAGTATTTCAGAAAATTGTAGTTTTAATAAGTGATTTCAATATGAGTTATGTTATGTATTCTGCATATTTCGAATGGGTTTCAAAGCATTTATATAGACTTTCCAATCAACCAGAATACCTCTAAGAAAATGTAGGATTCATTTGGAATGAAACCATTTTGTTTGGGTTGAAAGTTGTGCGGTTTGAATCTGAAAACTAGTGTAACAACTCTCAGTAATCAATTGCTTAATCGATGTAATCGATTACCCAAAAAGTCTGTCCAACTGAGAAATTAATTTTCACAGACAGTAATCGATTACTCAAAAAGTGTAATCGATTACCCAACAGTTCTGTCCAACTGGGTAATTATTTACCATTTTGTGTAATCGGTTACCCACATGGTGTAATTGATTATCCTGGTCAATTTTTGTTGGATAACTTGTTTAACACTCATGTAACCTCTTACTTAGTTCTGGTAACCTGTTACTTAGTCACACTAACTTATTACTTAGATCTAGTAACACATTACACAATATTTTGACAATTGTTTTCATTTATACTTGGGCTTATCAATTTTCTTTTAAAATACTTTTGAGCATTACTACTAAGTGTATATATTTAGAGCATAAGGATAGAAATACCTAAAGACTTATATTCTAATTTCTTGAAGCTTTGTCTTCATTGTCCTCATAAGTATTCTTCATTTTCTTCTTTTATGTGATATTGGTGTCTCATCAAAACCTTGTCAAGGTCAGGAGCTAGATCTTCCTCACAACCTCTCCCTTTTTAATGATGACAAACCAATATCTTCTTGACAATGTAATTTTCTGAGAGTAGCATACTTTGTGATATTCTTGACTTGTCTTGAGTATGATCCCCCTATTTTGTATGCTTCCCCTTTGATTTGGTGTTATGTGCCTGAAATGCTTTTATCCAGAAAATACACTCTCCCAACTTTTCTCCCCATTTTGAGTTTATCAAAAAGAAAAAAAGCTAAGAGTCCAGTACAATATATATATATACACACAACATACAATATATAACAAGCATAAAGGTAATCATAAAAGTGATATCGCATAGTAGAAAATTTAAAAAGATGTTCGTACAAATTCAACCATAATCAAAAAAATAGCAAACAAACATCAAATTATTCACAATCATGCAACATTACAAATAGAATTCCTAGACAAACATAGATGTAAAATTCAGGTTCAGTGTTATCATCATCAAGGTCCATGTTATTGATCTTATAAGAAAGACGTTGAAGCTCGAATTGGACTTGTTGATTCTAAGCGCTAAGAGCATCCATCCGATTAGAGATGTAGCCTCGAAGAGAGAATAACTCATCCATGATCATCTGGTTTGTAAGCATGGGAATAGATGAAGAAGACTCAGTATTAAACTCAGAAGTTTGTTGTTCAAGAGGGTTGGCAGAGGCATTCACATTAGGATCAGCAGGTGCAGCCTGTCTATCACTTTGATGCTTGTAGAGTCTATCAATTGGATCTCGGAAGAAGCCCATTTTGTGGACCACATCCACATCAATCTTACTATCTCGTGCATTAAGTGTGACTTTGGATTAACCACTAATGGATACACCAAAATGTTCAAGAATGTTGGTTATGAATATAGCATAAGGCAGAGGGTTGTGAGATTCTCAAACAGACCATATATGTCTCATTACTGTGTTTACCCAATTGATTGAAAGGTTAGGCTTAAGAGCATACATCAATTGCAGTTCCATGTCATTTATTTTAGAATGATTTGAATATTTTGGAAGAATGACATAGCTCAAAAAATAATGAAGCAAGTGATCTTCGAGATTGATATTTCCTACAGCAAGGATATCTCTACTCTTTACAGTTTCACCTAGCGCCATTTGCTTACGCATTTCTATTTCCCTCTTAGAGAATCTACACATAGAGTAGTAGAACTCTTTTCTATCATAATTATCCCAATCGCATGCAAGACCAAAATATTTGATATTACCTTGAAAATGCATGTTACAGCAAATTGAACTAAAGGTCTTAATATCCAAAATAATTTCTTTTCTTTAACATAAGATGTAAGACGATTTTTCCTAAAGTTCAAGTTACAGTAAAACACTTTAACAAGTTCAGGATAATAGGCTTTTGATTCCTCACAGAAATCAAAAAGAACTTGTTGCCTTAGAAGAGTAGGGAAATGAAAGTCTTCAAACTCAAAGTTACTAACATTGCCATACTTAGGAGCGAAGATGGAGCGTCCAAGAAAATGCTCTGAGAATGTTTTGCATTGAACATCATTTGCAAGAAGACGTGCCAAGTCCAAAGGATTAGCCTCAAAAGATGAAGCTCCTTGCTTTCTTTGAGACACACCGGTATGTTGCTTCTTAGCTCTTGATAATGACACCATGAATTGCGGTTTTTGAAAGGTTAGGTTTTGAGTTTTGAGAGATTTGGGGATTTTTGATTGAGTTGCTTGCATGAGCAGGTTGGCTTGGCCAAGTTGGTGCTTGGTGTTAGGTTGTCCTATCTGCCAGGTGACTGATTCCATGTTGGGCGGTTCTGGTGCCATACTAAGCCGCTCATTGGGCACTTGGCTTGTGCCATGCTTGGTAGCAGTCATGTTGGGCGTGCTTTTGGTCCATGTCAAGCTGTTTGGTGATCAGATTCATGCTTTTGATCTATGCTTAGGCTAAGCACCTAGCTTGTCATGCTAAGCTTAAGCATTCCACGTGTTCATCTTTTTTGGCTTATGTCGACACCTCTTGGCTTGACTTTTCTTTTGATATTTTCTTATCTTGATTTCTCCTAAAAACTTTACACAATGAAATGGAAAAGAGGTGTAAAAAATATATAATTTAATTATAACACTTTATCTAAAAAGTGTTGAATTAAGTCGGTTTCTAAAGTTTGCATGGGATAAGTGCCATAAAAAGTGTATGAAAATAAGGTATTTTTGGCACTTATAAGTGGTTTTGTATGTTGTTCCTCTACAATTTAGATCTTCTAAATCATTCTCCTATGGCCAACTCAATACCACCAATAAGAATTTGACACATGTAAAAAATAAAAATTAAGTTAATTTTTTAATTTAAATTATTAAACTTGATAGTACATAATTGGCTTGAGACAGAGAGATACAATTATTTTTGGTGCATGTGGTTTTTGTTCATTCCTCGAAAGGGTTTCTTCCTTCATTTAACCTCTTTACCCATAATTAAGTGGTTTAGAACTTCAAAGAAAAAAAGTATATATTGAGGAGCATGTTTACTTGATGGATGTCAATCGTGGTAATACGTAGAGACCAAACTATTTACAATGGAGGTTCCCAAGATTGTAGAAGCTCAACAAAGTATGTATTTATTTCCCTCACCCTTTCTTTTATTTAGTTTATATAATAGTATTCAATATAAAAATTTGTTTAATAAATTTTTTTGTGATTGTAAAATTTGCAAGAATATAGAAATGGATTTTTACTATTTTAAATATTTCTTTCAGATTTGGTGCGGGACATACATTAGTTTTCTTGTTCTTTATCTTTCTCAAAGATGATAAACTTATAAATGTATTTCAAATATTTTTTTGAGATTTGATGTGATATGACATTAGTTTGTGTTACTTCATCAGTCTTGAAGATGATAAAATTTCAACAATTTTAAATATATCATTGAGATTTGAGGTGGTGTTGACATTAGTTTCAGATGCTTCGTCTATCTTGAAGAGAATAAAATTTTAATTATTTCAAATATCTCTTTGAAATTTGATGTGGTGCGAACATTAGTTTTTATTGCTTCATCTTTCTTGAAGATGATAAAATTTTAACTATATTTCAAATATCTCCTTAAGATTTGATGTGGTGCGAACATTAGTTTTTCCTACGTCATCTTTCTCGAAGATGGTAAAATTTCAACTATATTTTGAATATCTCTTTGAGATTTGGTGTATTGTAGACATTATTTTACGCTGCTTCATCTTTCTTGAAGAAAATAAGATTTTAGTTATAAATTTTAAAATATCTCTTTGAGATTGGATGCATTGTGGATATTAGTTTTCGATGCTTCACCTTTCTCAGATTGTATAAATAATAAACTATTTATTATTTATAAATCAAACAAATCAAATCAACTATTTTCAATATGAGAATTACATAGTCTGATTTCCTTATTGCATCTAGGGATACGTAGAAAGAAGATGTAATCTTGTCACACACAAATAAAAAATAAAATATTTTTGCTTTGACACTTAAGTTTAGTTAAATAATTTTTAAGGATATAAAAGTTCATGTGATTAGTGAGTGTACCATTTTAATATAGGTGAAAGGTGTGCTAATATCTTCCATGATCCATAATCGACTCTCGAGTTTAGAACTCGGGTTAAAAGACCATATTATCTGAAATTGGGCATAAATAAAGATTTCAACGTTTTAACCGCAAAAAAACAAAGTGGCGACTCCAAATCATTTGGGAGAAGTCAAAATTGAGTTCATATCTTCCTAAGTCATAGAGTCAGTCTTCCAGCCGAAAATTGGGTTGGGACAGTTGACAACTCTACTAGGGAAACCCATAAGAGAATCAGGCCTAAAGTTTCTAATTCATGGACTCGAGTATACACATACATATGCCCTAAAATTGGGTGGGAATTTATTTTTATAAAATTTTTACATGCTTCCTCACACACTAACACAGTACACTCGAGTATACACATACATATGCCCTAAACTCGAGTATTACATATTAGGATTGAGATAGAAGGGAGATTCGCTTTGCTTGGTGTTAGTTGTTGTCTCACTAGTATTAGCATGATGCAGCACCCAGATTGTTACCAATATTCTAAGTTAGATGCTCGATAGGCTAGACTTCTCTTGTTTCTAACCTATGATATTTGGATTTCATTTCTTTCGATATTGGATGCAGTCTACTGACATAGAGGTCTAGAGCTTTTATTGAGTCCACTTTACACGAGACTAAGTACCATGTCATAGGGTTGTGACCTTTAGGCTATCCAAAACCTTGTAAGTGTACCTTATTTAGGACACACGAAGCATAACCTAAATTAATTTTCTTCATCACCATTCATAAATTTGGACGTTTGTCACTCAAAAAAGTGTTCATGCCTGAGTGTTATGAGGATGTTATTGTACTTTGATTGTGTGCCACAAGGATAGCTAAATCGTAGCATTCCCTTTTATGGGCTTAAACGGCCTATAAATAATTTTCATTACCTTCGACAGTTAAAGGTCCTCGAGATAATTCTCATTTCCTATGATAGAGTAAATGCCCTGGGGATAATTTTTATTCCCTTTAATGGGCTGAGATTTTATCATCCATAATGGTTAAGAAATACCTATATCTTTAAGTATAAGGAATGGATATAGGTCATGGATGTCAATGTCTATCATATAAAGGGAAATGCATTTGTTGTTTAGACAACTCGATTCCCAATCAAGAGCAACATTCAACTTTGATACATAGATGAGATTAAGGGTTTGTTTGCAAGTTGAATATTGAAGGAGGAGGGGGGCGGGGAAGGCTTGAGAACCATGAAATAAACTTTTCACGTGGCTATAAAGCCTTCCATTTCCCTTCATTTATCTCCAAAACTTAACCCGCAAACAGACCCTAAAGTTAAAGATTGGTATATAAAGAAAATTGCATAAGAAAAGGTATTTTGAAAACATAATTGTGCCAAAAATGTTAATTTTAATGCCATCGTGCATCTTAACTGAGATATCTTAACCTTTATATAGTGAGTAAAAGACTGATATGATAAGTTGCTCCTTTATCCATAATCAAATCCTTTAATTTAATAAAATAAGATAAGATATGCTTGATACATGAGAGGTTAGAATCCTTGATAGAAGTAGTTTGGTTGGTTTTGTGTTGTGGTTGTGAGTTAGTGTGCCTTGGCATTGCCAAAATGGCCTTCAGTTGGTTTGACGTGAAGGTCGCATTTGAATTCTCTTGAGTTAAACTTTCATTGGAATTGTTGCTTTTTTCTTCAGTAACAAACTTCTCAATATTATCACCACTAAGGGCTAGTTTGCGAGTTGGATTTTGGAGGGGAGAATCATCTCACAAATGTATTTCATGACTCCCAAGCCTTCCTTTTCCCTTCTTTCCTCTCTAAAATCCAACTCCCAAACTAACCATAAGTTGTTACATTACCACTCCTTTAAAATAAGGAGGAAATTCATGTTTTCTGTAACACACATACATCCATTATGTGTCCTATACTGTTGCAATAGCTACACATTTTTGAACTAAAGTTTCCTTGTCATGCATATCATCTCCCATTAATAGATCATGTTGGATTTGTTATTGTATTATAACCTCTAGTACCCCTTTTTTTCTTACTCTACCCCTTCCAGGAAAATCCTTACTAGTATTTATCAAGATTATTGATTCATCAGAAGGTTGATTCATTTGTCTTTCTTGTTGCATCAACAAAGAGAAAGCCTTATTCATATAAGGCAAGGGTTCCATTGTAACATGATTTGGGGTCATACATTATCATATTGCTCATTGAGACCTTTTAGGAATATTATCACATTATCACTCTCCTTATAGGATTTAATGGGTGGAACTATTAGAGTTAGGTAAATAACTCAAAGTAGAAACAGTTTTAAAAAGCTGTTAGATTAGTTGGGTTTGAAATACTATAAATAGAAAGTTTTGGTGTATTGTTAAAGTAGTGTGATAAATGAATTTCTGGTGGATCTTTCATTCATAAAACTCTCTCTGCATCTTCTTGTTATAGTTCTTACTCCTTCTCTTCTCTGTGAATGTGTGAGTGTGTGAAACATAATCCTTGTTAATTCTCCAACAAATTTGGTATCAGAGCTAGTTAAGATCCAAGGAGCCTTTTCTATTCTACCTTCCTCTTCTTTCCTTATTCTACCCAAAACCAAATCAATGGGGCAAAACTTTCCAGCGGTTCTTCCAATTCTTGACAGCAAGAACTGGAATCGGTGGTGCGTTCAAATGAAAGCTATTATGAGGTTTCAAGAAATTGATGATATTGTTGAAGTTGGGTTCTCTTACATTGAAGCAGATGCCACCGAATCACAACAACAGGTGTACAGGGAGAATAAAAGGAAGGATTGTAAAGCAATGTGCCTTCTGCATCAGTGTGTGGATGAGGCGCATTTTGAGAAAATTTCGGCAGCTAAATCCTCACAAGAAGCATGGAAAATCTTGGAGAAGTACAACAAGGGAGCTGAACAATTGAAGAAGGTTAGATTACAAACCTTAAGGCGTCAATATAAGCTGATGCAAATGGATTTGAATGAAAGAGTGGGTCAATTCTGCAATAGAATTATCAGCCACACAAATCAAATGAAAGCATGTGGGGAAGTGATGGCTGATCAAACAATTGCTGAGAAAATTTTGAGAACATTAACCCGTAGTTTTGACCACATTGTTGTGGCAATAGAAGAGTCTAAGAAATCAGAAGAGTTGAAGCTGGAAGAGCTTCAAGGCTCCCTCGAGACTCATGAGCAAAGGCTCATTGAGAGGTCTACAGAAAAGTCATTCAATCAAGCACTACAAGCTTAGGTTTTCAAGAAAGGAAGCAGTTATGGCAAGAATGGCTTTAGAAACCGAGGATGGGGGAAAGATTATAAAGGAAAAACTACAAGTTCTCAATTTCAAGATCAAGACAGACCTGACCAAGAACAACACTCGAATTTCACAAGAAGAGGGGGATTTAATAATTGGAGAGGTGGGAAGAAAAAGGTGGATAGGAAGAAGATTAAGTGCTTTAATTGCAACAAGACTGGACATTTCTCTGCTGAATGTCAAGCTCTTCCAAACCAAACAGAATCACACCGAAAATATCATGATGAAGCTCATTTGGCTAAAGAAGAAATCAAAGAAGGAGATGATGATACCCCAATTCTGCTGATGATGACTACGACCCAAGGGAACAGCAATGAAGAAATTTGGTATGTTGATTCTGGTTGTTCAAATCATATGACGGGCCATCGAGATTGGTTAGTGAACTTTGATTCAACCAAGAAAAACAAAGTTAGATTTGCTGACAACATAATAATCCAGGCTGAAGGTGTAGGAGATGTTGTAATTAAGAGAAGAGATGGCAAAAGTGCAATAATTTCAGAGGTTCTGCTGGTGCCTAATATGAGCCACAATTTACTCAGTTTGGGTCAATTACTAGAAAAGGGCTTCTCAATGAATATGCAGCATGGTTATCTTGAAGTGTTTGATTCAACAAAGAGAAAGATCATGAAAGCACCCTTAGCTCAGAATAGAACATTTCAAGTAAATCTCAATGCAGTAGAAACTCAATGCCTCAACACTGAAATTTTGTCCAATGATGCTTGGTTGTGGCACATGAGGCTTGGTCACTTGAATTTCAAAGACCTGAGTCTTATGAAAACCAAGGACATGGTGTTAGGCTTGCCCCAGATCAACCTACCAAAGAAGGTTTGTGATCACTGCTTGATCAGTAAGCAAACTAGGACATCTTTTAGCAACTACATAGCATCCAGGGCACACAATTTGCTACACATTGTGTACTCTGATGTGTGTGGTCCATTGGAAGTTCCATCATTATGAGGAAACGGGTATTTTATAACCTTTGTTGATGAGTACAGCAGGAAGCTATGGCTTTACTTGATCAAAGCCAAGAGTGAGGTTTTCAGTGTCTTCAAGAATTTCAAATGCTTGGTTGAAAAACAATCTGAAAGATCAATCAAAATACTGAGGACATATGGAGGAGGTGAGTACAATTCAAGAGAATTTGAAGCATTCTGTGTTGAGCATGGCATGATACATGAGGTAACAGCACCATATACTTCTCAACACAATGGAGTAGCTGAAAGGAGAAATAGAACCATTTTAAACATGGTCAGAAGTATGCTGAAAACCAGAGATTTACCACAAGGCTTATGGGGTGAGGCAGCTACAACTACAGCATATGTGCTAAATCATTGTCCAACAAAAAGATTAGCATTTAAAGTGCATGAAGAAGTTTGGACAGGGAGAAAACCCTCAATCAAGCACTTCAGAATCTTTGGGTCCTTATGTTACATGCACATACCTGACCAAAGAAGAAGAAAATTGGATGATAAGAGTGAGCCTATGACCTTTATTGGGTATCACTCTACTGGAGCCTACAAATTGCTAAATCCTAGAACTAATCAAGTGATTTTCAGTAGAGATGTATAGATTATTGAAGCAAACTCGTGTAAAGAAGAAAAGTCAGTAACTGAATCTGCCATAACAGTTCCATTAGAATGGAACTCCACTGAATTTGACACTTACTCACCAGATCATGATGGAGACGAAATTCAATCAGAAACAGCAAGCAATGGAACCGAATCAGGAAGACCTACTAGAGCTAGAAATCTGCCTGCTAGATTCAGAGATTATATGATTTCACCAGATGACTTGGTGACTGATGAAGGAGAGCAAGTTCAGTATACAGCACTATTTGCAGATGCTCAACCTATCACTATTGATAAAGTAGTTAGCAAAAGAGTATGGAAGGAGGCAATGATAGAATAGTTGAGGTCTATTGCAAAAAATAAAACCTGGGAACTAGTTGAACTCCCACCAGATCAGAAACCAATTGATGTAAGATGGGTATTGAAAACCAAGTTGAATCCAGATGGATCCATTTCCAAACACAGAGCCAGACTTGTGGCTAAGGGATTCATGCAGAAAGAAGGGGTGGATTTCTCTGAGGTCTTTGCTCCTGTTGCTAGAATAGAAACTGTTAGACTTATAGTAGCTCTAGCAAGCAAAAATAAGTGGGAAATGTGGCAGCTAGATGTTAAGTCTGCCTTCTTGAATGAACCTTTGGAAGAAAAGGTTTACATAAAGCAGCCTCCAGGATTCACAATCAAAGGTGACGAGGACAAAGTATACAAGCTAAAGAAGGCTCTATATGGGCTTAGACAATCCCCACGAGCCTGGAATAAAAGGATTGATGCATTCTTCTCAGATTTGGGCTTCAAAAAGTGTGATGTGGAGTATGGAGTGTATGTAAAAATTTTAAACAACAGCAACATCCTCATTATCTGTCTTTATGTTGATGACTTGCTGATTACAGGTAGCAATTCAGATGGAATTAAGGCAGTGAAGCAAAGTTTGAAATCAGAGTTTGACATGTCTGATTTAGGGAGATTGTCTTACTTTCTTGGCATGGAATTTAAGCAAGTTGATGGAGGTATTTTCATGCATCAAAGGAAGTATACTCAAGATGTGCTGAGAAAATTTAACATGGTAAACTGCAACTCTGCAGAGACACCTCTGGAAGCCAACATCAAACTGGATAAATGTGAAAGTGAATCTGTAGCTGATGGCACTTTATTTAGACAAGTTGTAGGATGCTTGAGGTTCATCTGTCATACAAGGCCAGAAATCTCATTCAGTGTAGGGTTGGTGAGTAGATTCATGAGTAATCCAAAGAAGTCACACCTTGTGGCAGCCAAGAGGATATTAAGGTATCTAAGTGGCACACTTGATTTTGGGTTATTTCTCTCTAACCAAACAGAAAAATCCAGTGTGCACCTTATAGCTTATGCTGATTCAGATTGGTGTGGGGATTTGCTAGAACGGAAAAGCACTATGGGCTATGTGTTCATGTTATATGGATCTCCTATTTCATGGTGCTCCAATAAACAAGAAGTGGTAGCCTTGTCCACTTGTGAGGCTGAATATGTTTCAGCATGTCATGCTGCTTGTCAAGCAATATGGATGATCTCACTGCTTGAAGAAATGAAGATTGAGTTTGATAGCTGTGTTGAGTTGCTAGTTGACAACAAATCAGCTATTAATCTTGCAAAGAACCCTGTGGCACATGGAAAAAGCAAGCACATTGAAAGGAAGTATCATTTTCTAAGGGATCAAGTTGGAAGAGGAAAGATTAGCTTGAAGTATTGTAAGACAAAATTGCAAGTTGCTGATATTATGACTAAGTCACTTAAGATTGATAGGTTTAGAAAGTTGAGGAAGTTGCTGAGTGTTGTATGTGTGTAAATGACTTTGAGATTAAGGGGGAGTATTAGAGTTAGGTAAATAACTCAAAGTAGAAACAGTTTTAAAAAGCTGTTAGATTAGTTGGGTTTGAAATACTATAAATAGAAAGTTTTGGTGTATTGTTAAAGTAGTGTGATAAATGAATTTCTGGTGGATCTTTCATTCATAAAACTCTCTCTGCATCTTATTGTTATAGTTCTTACTCCTTCTCTTCTCTGTGAATGTGTGAGTGTGTGAAACATAATCCTTGTTAATTCTCCAACAGGAACTAAGTCACAACTCCATTGTTTTGCACGAGAACAAATTGGAATTTCTCTGAAATTGTCCAATATAATCTCTATGTATGTGTAAAATAATCACTGGTAGACATGTTTCCTTGCTAGGAGCTATACAATTATTCTTGCAATTCATAAATTCTAAATACATCACCTTTGATATTGCAAGAGGAGTCAAAGTTTGCAAGTCTAATCTTCTACGTAGTTTTGATGAAGACAAAAATTTGAGGAAAGCCTGAAGATGGATTCAACGCAACAAACAACAAGTCGAAGACTCAAGATCATCTAGAATTAGGAAATTCTTTTATATTTTTTTAGAGTTCTAAGATGATTGCTTAGTTCAAGTTTAGGTTAGGTAAACCAAGGATGAGAATCACACGAAGCTAAAATTAAATAAAACTTAAAATAAGATAGTCCTTCATCCATTCATGATAGGTTGTGTGCATTGATTTCATTGGGTACAAATATTGCTTATTTTAAAATCATACTTTGCATATGCATACATCTCATTGAAGGTTTTACCTTGCATCAGAAAATCATTTTTCACACTATTAATCGATTAAGCAAGAAGTTAATCGATTAAGTAAAATTCCAGAGACTGTTGATTAAGTTTATGAACTTAGATAATCAATTAAACATTTCAGTAATTGATTAATGTTGTATGTTCAAAATAATTAAAACTATTTTCAAATACGTTAATCGATTAACTGATTTTATCATCGATTAAGGACAGTTAAAATTGGTTTTGTATATAAGGATGTTTTTTAACTCATGAGTAAGAATTAGGCATTAAAATTTTTTAATCATACTCATATCATACAAAACATTTCTGCATTAATTTTCAAGTGCAAAAGTGTTAAATTCTTAAGTTATTTTCAAAGAGAATAGTGAACATGATTCACAAAGTTTTTCAAAGAGTGTTTTGCATTTTCATACACAAAAACTCTAATACTATTTCACCAATCTCTTTTCATCTTTGTGAGATTCTTGTGCTAGGTTTCTGTAGGTGATCATTAGAGTGATTAAATTGTACTTAGTGAGTGCATCACACCTAAACATTCTTGTTAGTCAATAGAGAGAAGAATCACCCTAGATGTGGTTATGATTGATTAGTGTTCTTCACCACTTATACAAGGGACCTGAAAAGAAGCAAGAATCGGCTAGGACAGAATCGGGAGTAGGAAGGGTATCCGAAAGAGGCGAGAGAAGGTCAAACTATATTGTTTGGCTTAGAGTTCAAGAAATGAGCGCTTGTAGAAGTGTCAAATTGGAAGCTTGTTTGTAATTGACAATTAAAGTTTCTAGTGAATAAAAATCTCTCAAACTAGATAGGAGAACTGGATGTAGTTTACAATTGAACTCGCAAACGAACCAGGATAAAAAATTTCAACTTCTTCTTCTCTTCCTTTATCTCGTTTATTTTACGTCTTTACATTCTTTAAACTGTTTCTAGATTAGTTTTAATAATTCATTACTTGCTCATTAATTGATAATTGCATAAAGCATTCTGTGAACTAATCTATTTCTGTAAAGAATTAATTTACGGGATATCATATGTGAAATAATTGTTTTCAAGAATATCAAGAACTATCAGGATAATCGATTAAGATTGTCGTTAATTGATTGAGACATTATAGTCTTTAATCGATTAAAAACCTTGATAATCAATTATATTGGGTACTTTTCATAAAGTAAAATTAACCGGTAAAAGTGGTAACTTTGTAGTGTGACTCCTATTCATCTCCCTCTAGGTGTGCTTACTCTGATTGTACCAAACAACCTTAATAATACATCCTTCAAATCATTCCAGACTTTTTGGGTCATTTCTAACCAATGGACACTTCGAATAATTGAGGGATCTGGGGATAGATTTAACCAAGCTAGGATTAAGGTGTTGCACCTACGTCATGTTGCATACAAGGGATTATTACATGGAGGTTTTGGGAGACTTCCATCAACAAAATGCCTTTTATTTTTAGATTTCAATGGCATGGACATGAGCTCAAGAAAGATAAAACTTTTTAAAAGAAAAGATAGAAAGAAAGTAATTTAGATGAATAGACAAGAAAGGAGAGGAGTTTCATGTGTGGCAGAGTTTCGAAAGAAGCTCTAGTACCATGTTAAAACCTGGTCATTCATGTCACTTTGAACCTATGAGGTTTAATCTCCAAAACAATGGGGGGAAATAAAAAATGGAGAAGGAAGGATAAGAGAGAAAGATATGAGTATGAACTAATTTTTTATTGAATTGAATGAATGGAATATACAAATGTATTTATAGGAAAAACAAATAAGCCATGGATGGCTAAAAATAACAATAACTAACCAACTTAACTAAAACTAACCAACTTAACTAAAACTAACTTTTTATCTTAGAAAAAATGTTGTAAAAGGAGTTTTGCTAAGCATGGTTGGGCTCTCAATGAAATCGCATGGCTAGCTAAGTAAGACTTCCTAGCAAATATTTGCCAATCTCCTCATTCTATCTCGTTAAGTGAAGGTGGGCTCACTCATTGAATGTCTCAATCTCACCCAAAGAGTGCAAAATCTGATTCTCTAGTTTTAATAAAACCAGATCCAAATATCTCGTTTGAAACTCATTATGGTAATTCGGATGTGAATTGTTATTTTCTATTTCTACTCAAAATATCACGATTCATGCCATCACTAGCTGATGAAGAGGCACATCAGTTGTTGTATCTGTAGAAGCATTTAGCAAACGTTCTTTCTCTTTTGGTAGAACCAGTGGAGAGGAGGGGGAAGGAGAAGAATCTATGGTTTTTACTAATTTACCAAATTCTACCCATAAGTTGTTGATTTCCACTTGACTATATTATATTTCACATACTCTATTTTTGGATATTGCTACATTATATACTTTTCATCTTTGGAATCCTCTATTTTATGTTATGATAATGAACCCCTTTTAGAAATAGAAATCATGAAGAGATAAAACAAAAGAGTAAAAATAATACAAGAAAGGAACAAAATATGAGTTTGATTAGGATCAATTCTTACAAACCAATAAAGGCATATTGAAAGACAGTATAAATGCAGAATTGAATCATATTAAATTAATCACATAAGATAATATGTGACAAACAGCGCATTTAGCCGACTCGGCTACCATCGAGGCTCTCTATATTATGTGTGTGTTCAACAACACCATTAAAGGGCTTCTAAGTTAGTATACAAGCTTATTTAACAAAAATAAATACCCACCACTTCAAGTCAATGACTGGACTGAGTTTAATAATTTTTTAATATCACTTTTAATAGAAATAATTTACTTTACATAACGGATAATTATAATCAATATATATTTTTATGAAATCAAAATAATTAATTGACACTTAATCATGTGCAATTAGTTTGCCTATAAAATCACACAATCCTTTAATAAAAAATATTATCTTCATAGTATCTGCTGTCTGTCTAATAAAATGGCTTATCTCATACAGTTAAACTCATTCTTTTTATTTATTTCACTCTTCATTCTTCTAATACATTTACCGGTCCATCAAGCTGTTAATGGTGGACTCAGTGTTAAATTGATTCGTAAAAACTCAACCAATGCTCCCTTGCAACGTCTCACGGATGTTGCACAAACCAATTCATATGCATATCTCGGTGAGTATCTCTTGGAGCTATCTATTGGAACTCCACCAGTAAACATTTATGGTATTTTAGATACAGGTAGTGACCTTATATGGACCCAATGTATACCTTGTAAAAACTGTTATAAACAAAATGATCCAATGTTTGATCCTCGAAAATCATCCACTTACACCAACATCCCTTGTCCATCAGACAAATGTAGTCTAATAGATACAGGTGTATGTTTGGCTAAGAATAGGTGTAGCTACACTTATGCCTATGCAGATTCTTCTATAACACAAGGTGCATTGGCATCAGAAACAATTACCTTCAAATCATCCACAGGAGAACCTATTCAAGTTAATGATATCATTTTTGGTTGTGGACATAATAACACAGGAGTTTTCAATGACCATGAGATGGGTATAATAGGCCTTGGAAGAGGACCAACGTCCCTTATTTCTCAAATTAGTTCTACTTTTGGTGGGAATAAATTTTCTCAATGCCTAGTCCCTTTCCACACCGATATAAGTATTTCTAGTAAAATGAGTTTTGGTCAAGGTAGTGAAGTACTAGGGGATGGTGTGGTTTCTACACCTTTGGTCAACAAAGATGGTGGTCCCCTTTATTTTGTTACCTTACTAGGCGTTAGTGTTGAAGATACCCGCTTTGAAATTAGTAACAATTCTGAGACTGCCCCAAAGGGTAATATGTTTATTGATTCAGGGACACCCCCAACTCTTTTACCACAACAATTGTATGATCAAGTATTCGATGAAGTGAGGAAGCAAGTTCCAATGAGTCCCATCACGGATGATCCAGATCTTGGACCCCAACTTTGCTATAGAACATCAACTAATCTTGAGGGTCCAATAATAACAATGCATTTTGAAGGTGCAGATGTACAACTAACACCTATTCAAACCTTCATTCCCCCAGGAGCAAAAGATGGTGTTTTCTGTTTGGCATTCACCAACACTAGTAATGAGAATGCCGGAATTTATGGCAACTTTGCACAATCAAATTTCTTGATTGGGTATGATCTTGAAAACGAAGTAGTGTCTTTCAAGCCAACTGATTGTACCAAATAGTATATAGTTTTGTCTAATGCTGCTTATGATCATCCTTATTAGTTATTAATAAAATTGTTCTACGAGGAAAAACACAGTCAGAAATTCAAATAATATTGTCTTAGCATTTTTATTAAATTCGGAATATTTATGATATCTTACAATATCCTAAAAGATTCTTCAAAAATATATCTAGTTTATTATTTTTGACTGGTGACATTATTTATTTACTAATATTATGTTTACATTCATTTTCTACCAATAATATAAATAATACCTTGTACATTATACAAGTAATTCTCTTTATTTATAGTAAAATTATTTAAATATTTGGTGAAATTTAATAGACAGGTATAAGAAAGGATTGAATGACTATTTTCGAAAACCTTTTTTAAAAAAAAATATTTACCTTAAGAAATTAATTTTGACTTAGATTGGACGATGCAAAATTGCAAGTTGTGTTTCTTTTGCAAATAATATAGATTAAAAT
Organism: Lupinus angustifolius; assembly: GCF_001865875.1. Lineage (NCBI taxonomy): Eukaryota > Viridiplantae > Streptophyta > Magnoliopsida > Fabales > Fabaceae > Lupinus > Lupinus angustifolius. The sequence goes on from NC_032024.1 coordinate 14,822,339, forward strand.
GTTAAAATATTATTGCAAAAGTTAATTTCTTCATATCCAAAATCTCACCTTCAGTAATTAAATAAAGCAATAAAAATTTAAGGAAAATAAGTTAAACAAATGATTTATACTTATTCGCACACCAATGGAAAGAAAAATCATTATTCCTTATGAATAGTACAATTTTTTTTAGTTATTCAGGTCTATTGAGTGTTCTTCAGTAAACAAGCCTCTTTAGACTTGTAGTCAAATATTCTTTCTTACAAAATCTTTCCAGAATGAACCAAGTATTCTAACCTCTCTTATCAAATCTAACACACTAGATTGTTGATCTTGATCTATCTCTACTCATATATTGAGGATGTTAAAATTCCTAGATCAAGATTATAGAGCAAAAAAGCTTGTTAAACTCTATACATAATACAAAACCAAAATTTGTTAAAATCTAACCTTTTTTTTGCTTTTCACTATTCATAATATTTGATCAGAGATTGTTAAACTTTAATGATATTCTCTTCTAAGATCTTTCTTTCTAATAGTTTAGATATTTTTATCTCATTTTCCTTTTCTCTTTGCATGAGTTTTTTACAACTATTATGTGAAAAGAAGAATGAAGATCATATGTCCCATTTTAGGTGTTTTGATGATGTTTCAATCCATTTAATTGTCATGTAATTAAAACGAATAATCATAAAAATATTAAATAACTTTTATATGTTACTTATTGGAATATGATTTATTTGGAACATGAAGACGTGAACTTTTTGGGACAGATGATCTTTGTTTGTGAAAAGAGAGCATGCAACAACAATAACTATCTAGATGTTAGAGAAGAATGACAAAGATGAGGAGAATAGAAGATAGAATTGAATTGTATTGTGTAATTGTATTAATACTTTGAATAACAAAGCCTTTCTATTTATAGGCAAGAGTAACTACCTTCAACTAACTACTTTCTACAAATAGCAAGTTCAGCAACTACCTCACTTTTAAATTATTTTCTGTTTTCAACATCCCTCTTAATCCAAAAGTTTATACACAAGATGAATTTAACAAATTGCCTAAAATGAACATAGAAATTTGTAGAAACACTACTTTAAGCTGCGCTGGATTTTGTGTGACAATTTCTACACGTTTTCACCTCCATCTCAAATCGTGCCACCCTTAGCGGTTTAGTTATCACATCTGCTATCTGCAATTTTGTGCAGCAATGTTGCAGCTTGATCTTTCCTTTGGTGACCTGATTGATCCCTTAGGAAATGATACATGGTTTCAATGTGCTTAGATCTACCATGTGAGACTGGATTCTTGGCAAGGTTAATAGTAGATTTGTTATCAACATTCAACACAACTACTTCCTTATTTCCCAAGCTCAATTCCTTCATTAGTGCTTGAATCCACACGCCTTGGCAAGCAGCATAGCAAGTTGCTATGTATTCAGCCTCACAGGTTGAAATGCTACCACATCCTTCTTCTTATAGGACCATGATATAGGTGCTTTCCCAAGCAAGAATACATATCCCATTGTGCTACGCCTGTCCACTGGATCACCACCCCAATCTGAATCAGTGAATGCTTCAAGATGCAGGGTGCACTATTTTTGTTGATTTTTCATATTGCTAGGAAACATCACTCCATGATCAAGTGTTCCTTTTAAGTACCTAAGAATTCTCTTGGATGCAATTAGGTGTGAGTGCCTAGGAGAGTTCATATACCTGCTGACAAGACCCACACCATAGGATATTTCAGGCCTACTATGACATAGAAATCTCAAACAACCAACCATTTGTCTAAACATGGTGATGTCAACCTTGACTTCTTGCTCACAACTTCCTAGTTCCAGATTTGCTTCTACTAGTGTGAATGCAGAGTTGCATTGCAGCAGATTAAACCTTTCCAAAACTTCTAGAGTATACCTTTTCTAATGCATCAGGATACCCTTGTTGCTTTGAACAAACTCAATGCCTAGGAAATACGCCAACTTGCCTAAGTCAGTCATTTCAAACTCATTACTCAGACATTTCTTTACTACTTCTATCTTTGTCTTGTTGTTACCAGTGATGAGCAAGTCATCAACATAAAGGCAAATAAGTATGAATTCATCATATCCATATTGCCTTATGCACACACCATGTTCAACAGAGCATTTGGTGAAGCCAATTCTGGATAGGAAGGCATTTATCCTTTTATTCCATGCTTTAGGTGCCTGTTTTAAGTCATATAAGGCTTTCTTGAGCTTAAACATCTTATCTTTATCTACACTCCCTTTAAGCTCAAAACCAGGAGGCTGAGTGATGTAGACTTCCTCCTCTAGTGGACCATTCAAAAATGCAGACTTAACATCAAGCTGCCATAGTTCTCATCCTTTCCAACTAGCCAAAGCTACTACCAATCTTATTGTCTCTATCCTTGCAACAGGAGCAAAGACTTTTGATTAATCCAACCCTTCTTTCTGCATGAAACCTATAACAACAAGTCTAGCTTTGTGTCTTGAGATAGACTTGTCAGGATTGAGTTTAACTTTGTACACCCACTTGACTTATATGGGTGTTTTATTTTCTGGAAGCTCTACCAATTCTCAGGTTCCATTCTTCTCAATTGAGTCCAGTTCCTCTTTCATTGCTCTTCTCCAGGTTTCATCAATTATGGCTTCTTCAAATCTAATTGGATCTGCATCAGCAAGTAATGCCATATGGATTATTTCACCATCATTCCCAATTTCACAGTCCTGAAACAGTTCAAAATCATTCAATCTGGATGGTGCTGCCCTATTTCTGGTTGGCCTTTGATGTTGAGGTGTAACTGATTCCTCAATAGTTGGTTCATTAGCAACATCTAAATCATATGTACTTTGATCTAGATCCAAATCCACTTTAGCCACTGCTTGAACATTTGCATTATCTGAATTCCATGCACTTTGTTCTTCAAACAATACATCCCTACTGAATTCCACCTTCTTGGTTCTTGGATTATACAACTTGTATACACTAGTAGAATTGTAGCCTAGGAAGATCATAGACTCACTCTTGTCATCTAATTTATTTCTTCTTTGATCAGGAATATGTTTGTGACATAAACAGCCAAAAACCCTTAGATGTTGGACTGGAGGCTTTTGTCCTGACCAGATTTCCTCAGTTACATGTGAGTCAAGCTTCTTTGTAGGACATAGATTCAACACATATGCAGTTGTCATCACTACTTCTCCCCAAAAAAATATGTGGAAGGTTCTTCTATTTCAACATACTTCTTACCATATTCAATATTGTTCTATTCCTTCTTTCAATCACACCATTGTGTTGTGGTATGTAAGGAGCTGTGATTTTATGCACTATTCCATTGTCCATGCAGGATTTATCCATCTCCCTTTAGCAGAACTCACCACCTCCATCAGTTCTCAATACCTTGATGTATCTTCCAAATTGTATTTTCAGCCATAGTCTTGAATAGTTTAAACACTTCAAAGACCTCACTCTTGGCCTTAAGCAAGTAAACCCATATTTTTCCACTAAATTCATCAACAAAAGACACAAAATACTTATTTCCTCCCATTGAGACAGTATCAATTGGACCACATACATCTGAATATATCACATCTAATACATCATTTGATCTAGGTGCAGTATAGGAACTAAAAGAGGTTCTAGATTGTTTGCTTGTCAAGCAATTTTCACATACCTTTGAGGGAAGTTGTATTTGAGTTAGGCCAAACACCATTCCTTTTGGTTTCATAAGACTTAGATCCTTGAAGTTTAAGTGATCAAATCTCTGATGCCATAACCAAGAGTTGTCCTTATCTTCTTTAGTTGATAGACAGATTGAATCCATAGCATTTACCTTGACTTGAAAAGTCATGTTTCTTGTGAGAGGAACTTTCAAGATCAACTTATGATGAATATCATAAATCTCAAGATGACCAGATATCATGTGCAAGGTGAATCCATTCTCCAGCAGTTGGCCCATACTAATAAGTATGTTTTTCAAACAAGGAACATACAACACCTGAGTTATCACAGCATCCTTCCCACTCTGATGCCATAACCAAGAGTTGTCCTTATCTTCTTTAGTTGATAGACAGATTGAATCCATAGCATTTACCTTGACTTGAAAAGTCATGTTTCTTGTGAGAGGAACTTTCAAGATCAACTTATGATGAATATCATAAATCTCAAGATGACCAGATATCATGTGCAAGGTGAATCCCTTCTCCAGCAGTTGGCCCATACTAATAAGTATGTTTTTCAAACAAGGAACATACAACACCTGAGTTATCACAGCATCCTTCCCATCCTCTTTTTTGCCCCTGACATCACCAATTCCTTCTGTTGAGATGTATCTATCATCAACAAATCTAACTCCACTCTTCTTGCTTTGATCAAGATTGACAAGCCATTCTTTGTGGCCTGTCATGTGATTTGAGCATCCTGAATCAATGTACCAAACCCCTGGTCTATTATCTCCTTCATTTGTCACCATCATGAGAGTGGCTGGTTCTTCATCTGATACATGGTTTTCTTTAACAATATTTGCTTCAGTGCTAGGAGCCTTGCATTCTGCTAAGAAATGACCTATCTTGTTGCAATTGAAGCATCTTATGGACTTCCTATCTGTTGAAAGCGTATCTCGATGTTTTTATTTTAGTTGGGAGTTTATCCCCCTCAACAAATCGTCCTGACAACAGTGTCAATTTGTTGAGAGGTCATCACTCTCATTTTCGTTATGTTCCTTTTGTAAGTAAGTGAACTCGGTTTTATTCTTTGTTCGCCATCTCGACTTTGTTGAAATAAATTCCAACGCCGGTATAATGGTTTCAAAAATATTTCAGTTCCAACTTACTTTCTTAATAATCATGTGAATAAGTCATTCCTTCTTTGCCCCATCTCGGTTTTGTTAGAATAAATTCTAACGTTGGTATAATGGTATCGAAGCAATTACCTATTACATAATTATTAAGTACCTTTGAATACCATCTTGGTTTTGTGGAATAAATTCCAACACCGGTT
>NC_032024.1:14827417-14827916 GCF_001865875.1 Lupinus angustifolius
GTGACCTTCATTCATTTACTCCCTTTCGGGTTCATTTTATTAACAAATCAAACTTCTTCCTTAAGGAAGGTTGGTATTAAAGAATAAATAAAATGCGAAAAGTAAATAACAATAAATAAAAGTTAGTAAGTTAGTTTCATCACTTTTTTATATTAAAAGGTGTTTTCAACAAATAAATTTATTGATAACACTTTACTATGTTACAATTTACACCTCTTTTAAGATTCAATTGTGGTATAGTATAAGATTATGTCGAACCACAAGGAATTGCCTAGTAAAATAAATCATGTAAACATGTCAAAGCACAAATAATGAGTTTAAACATTTTTTGATTGGTTTTCTTTTGAATTGGATATAAACAAGTAAATGATAAAACATAGAACTAAATATTCACAAATTCTTGAGGAGACAAATTCTTTTTGAATAAGGAAAATATATTTCTCATCTTCTTTTTGAGTTTGAACTACTTAGACAAGTTCTTATGTTTTACTTTGGTTAA
>NC_032024.1:14828016-14833981 GCF_001865875.1 Lupinus angustifolius
TCATTTGCCTTCTCATTTTCTCCTCTTGAATTCTAAACTACAAATTACAAAAATTACTTGAAAATGAAAATTCTAAACTAATAAAGAATTCCTAAATGAGAGAATTCTGCCTTCGAGTGTTTTTTGAGAGAATTTAGTGAAGAAATGCTCAATTATCATCTCTTTTTGCTCGAATGAAATGACCTCTATTTATAGGCCTACATCCTAACCGTTGAGCTGGACTGCTCAGCAGCTGACCAAACCCTTCAGCATGGGTTTGGTCCCTTGACCAAGTAGCTTAGTCACCTCCTTGTGCATGACTCACCAAAGCTAGTTGTGGGATAGGAGACCAACTATTGTGAGCTACTTCTGAAAAGCCTATGGTGGGCTACTTGAGGTGAGGTCATGGATGACTTCATGGTTTGCTTGATGGTTAAGTCAAGTCTGGTAAGCACCGCCCAACACACCTGCTTCCCCGCTGAGCTGCTTATTCAGCAGCTTCTGACCGTGTTGACTGGGACGTGGCTTGGTGATGTGGCCAGGAGTTTGGTTCTCCGCTGAGCAGCTTGGTTTGACCGCTGAGCAGCTTGTTCAGCAGCTTGGCTTGTGCCAAGATCGTGTCTGACCATGTCAAGCATATTTCTGACTGTGCCAGGCCTAGTCTGGTGTTAGGCTGAGCGGCTAAGCATGTCCGCTCAGCTGCCTGGTTGAGCAATTTGGTCCAGGTCAGGAAGGTGGCCAAGTCAGGCATGTGGCTAGGTCAGGCAGGTCAGCTCAGCGGGGCTTGTTCCACGCTCAGCTGCCTGGTTGAGCACCTTGATTTTCTTGACTTTTGTTACTTTTTGACCATGAATCTTTTCTCTTTTTTTTTCTTCATCTTTTTTCCTAAAAAATACATAAAAAGTCAATACAAACACAAATATACCAAATTGTGATATTTTATACAAAAAGTATTGTTTTAAGTTGGTTTTTCTCAATTATGCTTAAGGTAAGTGCCATAAAAGTGTATGATTTTTAGGTGTTTAGGTATGTTTGGCACTTATCACTATCAAACTTTCTTTTACCTCCTCTCTAATTTTGTGAACCCCCTCTTCTTGTGGATGGTTCTGAGTGGTCACCTTCTTCATAATTCTGAGATTGTTTCCCATAATTCATTGAATTGCTTCTGTAATGTCTGAACCTTCCTCTTCCTCGATTTCCTTTTTGCTAGAGAAAGCTCATCTTTTCCAGGTTTGAGCCTGAAGAACCTGATCCTGAGATCTTTCACTCGATCTTTCCAACATACGTTGCTCATGTGCCTCTAAGGATCCCTGCAATTCTTCCACTTTTAGTATAGCTAGGTTCTTTGATTCTTCTATAGCCACAACAATGTGATCAAATTTTGGAGCTAAAGTGCAAAGAATTTTTTCAACAATGGTTTGATCCGTTATTATTTCACTAGAGGCTTTCATCAGGTTTGTTAGAGCAATTACATGATTGAAGAACTCTCCTACCTTCTCATTGACCTCCATCTGCATCAGCTCGTATTGACGCCTTAAGGTTTGTAAACGAACCTTCTTCAGTTGATTTGCACCTTCGTTGCACTTCTCAAGAATCTGCCATGCTTCACGTGAATTTGTCACCGATGCAATCTTCTCAAAATGCGCATTGTCGACGCATTGATGAAGGAAGAACATGGCCTTGTTGTCTTTCTTCTTGTTTTCCCTGTGCACAACTCTTAGTGCATGTATGGCACCCTCTGCAAGTTCAGGATAGCCTTCTTCAACCACTTCTCTGACTTCTTGATATGCAAATATCACTTTCATCTGAACACTCCATTTGTTCTAGTTCTTGCCGTCGAAAATGGGGAGATTTGTAGGGAAACTACCATTAGTTAGACCCATTTTTTTCAGCAACAACCAAAGCTCTTGATACTAGTTTTGTTAGAGAAGAATGACAAAGATGAGGAGAATAGAAGATAGAATTGAATTGTATTGTATAATTGTATTAATACTTTGAATAACAAAGCCTTTCTATTTATAGGCAAGAGTAACTACTTCAACTAACTACTTTCTACAAATAGCAAGTTCAGCAACTACCTAACTTTTGAAATATTTTCTGTTTTCAACACTAGATATGTATATTCATTATGAGTTGCCAAGTTGTTGTTGGTGTTGAAATCTTTAGTATTTATAGTGGATATTCTACTCGAGTCTTTAGTCACTTCAAGGATCTTATTCTTTAAATGGTATTCATGGTATGACCGGTTACATTGATTGTATCCTCCTGAGAAGAATTTTGCACGTTGATAGATAGAATTTAATGCATCGATTTGTTTTTCAAAGTGCATTGATACGCTACACTTTGTTGTTGACTGATTGAAGAGTTGTCCTTTAAAAAAGAATGTTAAGCTTTAATTTGTATGTACGTAATATCAGTTAATTCCTTTTCTAGTTAAGAAAAATGTTGCTTTTCTGTGCAAAAAAATATATCAGCTATGCATGGTTTCTCTTACCATAAACTTGAATTTAATGCAATAAATATAATGAGATAATCAATGCGAACAAATACTCATGCCTCATGCATATATGAAGAGCAATAAATATGATTTATTTAGGATGTTTGGTCATGACAGTGTCCACAAGAAAAGAAACATTAAAGTTGTGATATTATTTTTATTTGATGACATCATGCTTTCAACACATAGGTCTAAACATGTGATATAATGTCCTCATACTTTGTGTTTGACACACAAGTGTGAGCATGTCTGTGTTGGATGCACGAATTTAAGGTCTTGTATTGGAAGCATAAGCCTTCGGATGCATTGGGCATAAGTATAACTTTAATTTGTTTTAATGAACACACTTTCTATTATGTGTTTCATTTTTTTTCCATTATCTTAACATTATTTCCATTTCATTGTTTCTATTTAGTGCCTATGAATAAAACTATTTGTCTTTTTTTTATATTTTCATTTTATGTTTATCATTATTTTCATTTTAATGTTTCTAATCATTACCTTTAAATGTTATTTCATTGTTTTTATTCTTTATTTGCTTCGTTATTTTTATTTATTCTTTAAATCTTTGTAATGAGTAATTTTATTGTTTCTATTATGCTTTATTTTTATTAAATTATATTTTATTTGTGATGGTTGTTGTCACAATAACCATAGAAAGAGAGTTTTAAGCTAAAAAGATTATGAAAATATGTTCTATAATTGAATGAGATATGTATGAATTATTGTCGAGTGACTTATATTGAGCGAAAAATGTTCAACAACATTCACGTTAATTCATATAGAATATGTAATTTATTTGATTAGCCATATATTTAAATTTTGTGATTTTGATATTAATGTTTTCATTTATTTATATATATATATATATGATATTTATTATTTTAATTTTTAATATATGTTGCACACCTTACTCATAGGTCTTAGATTCATCACTGTTTACATGTATTATGAATTTTAAATATAAATACTATAATCGAGAAACAAATGATCAAAATAATAACATAGTCAAAAACACATATCATATTATCACAAATTCATGAAATCATACATATTGTAACATATAAATCATACGATCACAAAGTTTAATATGGAGACATGAAAATATTCATTAACTACACAAACAACTCATTATATTATAATAAAGATAATATCATTAGACTTGGATATGCAATTCTAATTTAATCATTTGTTATTAATTAAAACTTAAGGATTGTGTAATGTTCATCATATTTGCACTAACATCATATTGAGCACTTACCAATTGGTAAAAACTTATACTTTTTAGGTAAGGTGTAATATTATGTTTTTCAGAACACTTTTAATTAAGTAATTAGTATTAATGGATTAATTATAGGAATTAATCAGTAATATTTTAGGTTAAACCTCAGTTGAGTTTTAGTCTTATATTATGATTTTCTTGCCTTCCCTATTTTTTCAAGATTTTTGGAGAATAAAAGTTTTCGTGACGATTTCGGGTCGTTTTATCGAGTGTTCGCCCAGTTTTTAAGTTTCGTAACTCGGAATCGAATTCAAATTTCTCCATTGGCTTCGAAATATTATTTCAGTCAAAATAGACACTAAGTTTATCCGTAACTCATCTCTAGATATTTTTCACCACGAAATTCAAGTTTTGACGTTTCGGGCAAATGTCCTAAATCGGAGGATTGTATATTTCCGGAAGAAATTATCCAAAAATATTGGGACACGATGTTTATTGGAAAATTACATCATATCAATAAAGTTGGAAGTCATCATTTTATGAGTCACTTCCTTGTTACACAGTAATGCAAAAGCTTCCAAAAGCCCCTAAATCACTCAACAAATTATTCCACACCACCACCATTAGAACATCACCTATGCTAGTCTAAATCTACTTACTTTGCATTAAATTTTCTGATTTGATGAGGGTGAGACTCTCCTATAAATACCTCACCTCATTCTCTTATTTTTACACTAAATTCCCTATACATACTAAGGTAATATTTTATTTTCTCTTCTTCATCTTCTTCTCATACTTCATAGAAAGTTATGAGCTTTTATTATGTTGTTCATAAAGTAGAGTTTATATTTGTTCTTTAAGTATTTTATGAAGGCATAACTAAAGGGGATGATAATAAAATCATATGAACCTTTATGTAGTTTTTGACTTTTGTAAATCTTGAAATTTCTCTCATGTTCTTAGATGGAAAAACTATATCTTTGGACAAGGTCAGATGAGTTATTTGTTTGGAAATATTAGAAATTATTTTAGTATTTGAATATGTTTAAAGGTTATGATTTTAACATCAAATGAACCTTTAATGTGTTTAGGAAAAAGTTTGTATTTTATTCTTGAAAGTTTATGATATTGATGAGTTGTTGTTGAAAATATTTCATTTTTAGAAAGTATTATGTTTTAAAAGTGGTTTAGCATATTTTACTCTTTGATTTCCAAGTTAAAATAGTAAGTTGGGATAAAAGATGATTTATTAAAGTCTTGAGTTCATAATCTTAAAGTGTTATGAAGTTTTGGATATTAAAATAGTAGAAAGTCTTACCTTAGGATTTATTTTCATGACTATGAAATTAACACTTACTAACCCTTGAGGTTTTTCCTAAAAAATTAGGAGGTGTTAAGATGATCATGAAAATTTGTTTTAGTAGCATACTTGAAATAATGAGATTTACCTAAAAGTCTTGACTTCATAAACTTAAAGTGTTATGAAGTCTTAGATGGTAAAATGATTTAAAAATGTTGAATCTCAGTTAAGTGAATTTACTTTAAAATGGTAATATTTACTTAAAAAATATTAATTTAAAAGTATTGATTTTTTTTTAAATTGACTTACTTTAAAAATGATAAGTCTAGCTTAATGATCTTATTTTAAAATGTTAGTTTTAGTAAAAATGTTTTACTTACAAAAAATAAGATTTATGAACTATCGGAAAAATGTCATGAAGTGGGAATACATGTTTAGAAAGGTTCCGTCTAAGGAAAGACTTGATATTTAAGGGTGTATTTACGACCCACCTCTCTTTCCTGAGAACTTGCCTGATGTATATCCACAGATTATGACATAATTCCGGTATAAGTTTTATTGAAAATCTTACTTTAAAAAGTGTTATTTGATTGTAAGACTTTCAATGACAAATGATGATTCAAGGATATTCAACCTTGAATCGGATGGACGAAAACAATTAAATTCATTTTAAATCGAAAGTTTTATCTTCGCATAAAAAGTTATTCCGTAAGTATACTAATTATTGTCAGTTAACTAATTAACGTTATTTTGGAGTTCGAGAGGAGATCATATTAAGTAAGCTCACCTGCAAACAAAGAACCTAGCGACCCAACACACTCAGGTGAGGGAGAAAACATCATGACATAATGGTGTCCGAATATGCATCAGGACCTCAAAACTCCCTCACAAGTTTGGAGTTGTCTTGGGTATTAAGAAAGCTTGTACTTAATCAATTACATGTTTGTTTGGATTAAGTACAACAATA
>NC_032024.1:14834081-14887764 GCF_001865875.1 Lupinus angustifolius
AATTAAAATGATGTTCAGGCTCTTCTCGCTTGAGCGAGACAGCTCTCGCTTGAGCGAGAATTGTCTAGAGAAAACGAGTGTTTTAGCTTGGGGCGAGACAACTCTCGCTTGAGCTAAAATAGGCACCAAGAGAACTGATTGTTTTCTCGCTTAAGCGAGACAACTATCGCTTAAGCCACAAATGCCTCAAAAATGGATGTGCCCTCGCTTGAGCGAGAGGGCTCCATACATACATGACTTCTTTTTAAGTCGTCTGAACGATAACTTTCATATATACGAGAGCCTAATGGCATGTTTGCCATCAAGAAGTTGTAAAGGTAAATAACTATATGAAATTCTTGAAAGTAATAAAAGTAAAGAATTGATTTGTTAAAGGCGAGGTCCGAGGGTGTGATATTATGCCCACGTAGCGAGATCGTTTGACCGTAAGAGGCTTGGCTAGAGGAGTCATTCAGGATGATTCAGCGATGGTTCGCAGTGGTGCTGAGAAGTATTATGTTGTGTCCATGCAGCGAGGTCGTCTGACCGTAAGAGGCTTGAATTGAGAGCCATCCAGGATAATTCAGCGATGGTTCGTAGTGGTGTTGAGATTATTCTCTTTTTGTTTATATGTTAATATGTTAATATCCGGACCCACTAGAAGCATTCCCAATGGGAGATGTCTTAGGATGAGCAGATCGCTAGAAAAGATGGATTAAAAGACATAATTTGCTAATTTCGGTTAGGGTGCATATCCATGGTCAAAAATGAAGTAGTGGAGAGGAAATATACGGGAGACGAATGAGCCCCGAGATGTTGAGAGGGACGGCGTTGATGGTGGTGGTTCGTCAGCAAAGTCTTGAGGGAGAGTCTAGGTGAGACGAGACCCATGAATTCCTGGATGAGGTATGTTGTTGGATCGGACAATGCTCACAGCGCAAACTAGACAATCTCTGATAAACCCTCTTTGCAATCAGGATCGATGAGAGGGATGCCTAGAAAGTGTTTGATACGACACCATCCTGAATGGACAGTTCCATTGGAACAGATCGATCATATATCCTTGCGAGGAATAATTTTGGTGCGATCAAATCGGCTTGTTATGGGAACTGTACTCTCGGTTTTGGGAGGATAAAGGAGTAAGGATGGTGGACTCATGCATCGCGTTACATACATGATATTCTTCGATATTGTTTTTAAATTCTCGAGTTTTATACTTCATTCATCGTTATTATATGCTTGTATGATCACATGATATATATGTACTTGTGTGTTGTCTTGGTGTATTATTCCATGTAATTCCACGACGTCGATGACAAGTTTTTCATAGATGTTTTACTCCCTTTCTTTTCTTCTGATGTATTTGTATGCATGTTCAGATGGACCCATCAACACTGATCCACGGTTATCGCTTCACTATGTCCCAAGAGGGGACATGGAGTGTTGAGGGTAATCGACACACTTACACAGGTCCTTGCGACATAGAGCTGGATTGGGTAAGCAATGGCTCAGTTGTGCATCTTCCACCTTACTACGTAGTTTGGGAGGCATCATTCACTTTTCCCGACCGAAGACCTGCAACCGTCGAACTTTCTATACCGGCTGAAGCTCGAGGCGTACCAGAAGTTGTTAGGACCTGGCCCCAAACAGGATTCTCATCATCAGGATCAGGGCCAAGAGAGATAGACGGGGCCATGCCAAGGGGGTACACCCCGACCCCTTGATGGATTGGGGAGCGGATGAAGTGGAAGAGGAGGAAGACAACGGCGACTGTATAGAGCTTATCTGCATAGAAGATTCAGTTGAGGTCATTGAGATCTCTTCTGACTCGGAGGTGGAGGAAGAAGTGAAAATGATTTGTAAGTTATAGGTTACATTAAAGAAGAAGAAAATTTACTCATTTTTCTAAAAAATTAAATATATTAAATATGAAATGATTTTTGTGGCGTTACACAAGGTACAGCTTTATTTCCAAGGGTTATATGTGCTTGATGGACTTTGATGTTAAGTCATGGGTAGGGATCTTAAGTATTTATTTCAAATGCTTAGGGAGATGTTGAATGCTAAATCAACAATATCCCTCTAAGCATTAAGGCATTAGAACCCATGATCATACTCTCAAACCCATATTTAGGATGAAGCATATATTACTAGACCAAATGTTATTACTTTTAGTTAATGTATAACTTTATTTCCTTAAAAGTTAATGTATAACTTTATTTCCTTAAAAGTTACAAGTGTTGGAAGGACTAAAATGTTAATTGCCATATATTAGATGTAAAACTCATTGAGAAGTTAAGTCCATTTTGGAATTTATAGGAAGAAGTTGGATGTTAAGCCAACATTAAGAAATTGAAGTAATTAAATTTTAAAATTTCTACAATTTCTTAGGGCAACATTTTTTTAAAATTTAATATGGGAGTACAATTTCGTTTGGCAGAAAGACTTTTGACGCTTATAGTAGTCCTATCTGATGGCTCAAGCATGATTATGTGTTGTTGGTAGATAATACACATGATTTAGAAGGGGGAAACATTTCTTTGAAATATTATTACAAATTAAATAATTTTATAAGTTATATAATATAAGATAATTAATGCTATAAAAAAAGTGATGTAGAAAATTCCTATAAATAGAAATAATTTACGTAATAGATATTAATTTAATTAAAATATAAAACAATTAAATATGGAAAAGATAAAATATAGAGAGAAAAATTTCTAGAGTCCATGTAATTGAAAATTTAGTCCTGGACATATCGTGATTAAGTATGAGAGTTACGAGGTAAGTTTATGTTACATTGCATACAAAAATAAAAGGTTAATCTTTTTTGAAGAGTTCTTTATGTTTTTTATCTCTTCTTTATTTATATTTGCTTTTCCATTCTTTATATGCTTTTTATGAAATATCTTTAATTGCATATATTAAATAATTCGCAAAACTAAATTCTTTTTTGATAGACAATTAATTAATGGAATTCCAAATGAAGTTGGTATTAAAAAAATTTTATAAGAGAGTCTCTCAAATATTTTGGGGACAAATTTCTTCATATGTTTTATGTTTTTTATTTTTATTAATGTTTTTAGTAATTTTTATTATTTTTAAAACTACTTATTAAAAATAACATGTTTTTGTTCATTGAAACATATAAATAGTTCCTAATTTTACTAAAAAAACATGGTAAGGAAGGGGTTTAATAGCTGGAAAATTAGATTATTAAAGAATATTTTTTGAATGTGCAAATTACATATTAAATTTGGATTCTTATATTTGTATTCACAATTTAAAAAGTGTTTGTGATTTTTGCATGAGAGCTTAAATAAAAAAATACAATAGAGCTATGACACTTTAAAAATAGATGAAATTTTGAGAGTGCAAACTTCTTACCTTTTTTAGAAAATATAATCCCATTTTTATGTACATACTTGGCAGGTAAAATACTATTTAATTAAATGATAATTCTTAATTATTTTAGTTTAAACAATAATTCAAAAATGACAATTTAATTTGAAATTTTTTATAATTTTTTTTAATAAATTAGTCTAAAAATCATCCTAAACATAAAAAAAATACTTGTTTTAGTCACATGGCACATGTCAACGCTAGAAATTGTACGTTATTTTTCTTAAGTTAGGAGGACTTTCATATTAATTTGTGGGACAAAGATAACATCACTCTTAAAAATTTTAAAATAAAAGATAATTCAAATATTAATTACATTGGTTTATAATTCAAAAAAAAATATGAATTCTTATATGAAGAACGAAAGCTCCAAAAATAAAAAATTGCTTGGCTGAAAAATGAGATCTCAAATTTAATATAAAGATTGATGTTGTAGAAGCACATTTTAGACCTTTGACATATATCATAGAATATATTTTTTCTTCTTATTTAGTAGTATTTCTTAAATTTTCTCCTTCATTAATTAGAATTAATAATTACATTAAGATTATTTTATTTTCAGTCATTTAAATATATCAATATTTTTGTACTCTAATTATCATACTTGAAGTGTAATTGACTACTTTTTGATATACCAAAAATATAGTTATTCTGATCACTTGTTGTTTTTCTATTTGGCCCTCTATGTTCCATATATCTCAAAAATACAAATTTGATGGGGGTTAAACAATTTGAATAGAAAGTTGGTAATACTATGAAATAGTTGATCTTAAGAATCCACCCATTATTTCTCATATTTTCATTCATTATTTGATGGACACCACTTATGGAGTGTATGGCAATAATTGATTAAACTTTCAAGCATTACATAAGTAGAGTTTAGGGATATAATTCAATCTCAACCCAATTGACATTACTTCTACAACACATTAAAAAAACAATAGTCTTGTTTTACTTATGGGTACCTTCATAAAATGCACATTGTGTATCATTTGCTATGTCCCAAATCTTTAAACATTGATATTATATTCAAGATATGAGCATAACATTTTGTACGAAAAACTTTTTATTAAGAAATGATTTTTGATCATCCAAAATATTATTTTCAAGATGTTTTGCATATTGTCATTTGAAGAAACACTTTCCAAGATAAGAGGAAAAAATTACATGAGAATGTTTGATGGGAGAAAATTCAAAAATCTTACTATTCATTGCAACAAAAAAGCAGTTAAAGAACCATGTACAAACATCCAATTGTCAATCAATTGATATTTTATTGTAGTTTATCAAACTCATAAGTTAATACCAACGGGTGTTGGTTCAAGTGGTATATGCTTGATTCCCCTTAAGCAAGAATCCGGGTTCGAGTTTTGTGGATAGATAAAATGTCCGTTGGGAGAGTTAGCCCCACTTACCTGTGGATGTGCCCGGCTCGGACAGGATTGCCACACCTTTAATCACCATTAAAAACTTTTAATACTTTTTAAATACTCTGAATTCAATTACCCTCATTGGTTCGATTTATATGTTGTTTATAACCAAATTATATATTTTTCCTTATATTTTATCAAGCTTAATCCCATCCATCCATTTTATTAGCTCTATTATTACCCTAATTTAAGAAAAAAGTTAACAAATAGCACTAGTTAATTTAAATAAAATATATGGACAACTAACGGGAACTCACTAACATAATATTTTAGTACCTAAAATGAAATTGAATTTAATAGGTATAAGGATGACAATGGATCTGGTGGGGTCCAAGTAGTGTATTACTCAGATCTGTCTCATTGCTTTATTTTTAGATCCAAACTCGCCTCAGACTCATGCTGATATCCACTGGGTCTGCTATCCACAAGTCTTTGGGTACCCAGCAGATCCACGAGTACCCACAAATTAAAAACATTAAAAATAATTTCTAGTAATTTATGTAATTATGTATTTATTTACTAGAATCTTATATGTTATTTAGGTAATCAATAAGAGAATAAATTATAAAAAATAATTTAAAGTTTTAAACACATTTTAATTGACTATTTCAACATTATAACGTAAAATTAATTTAGTAAGAATTGTTCAATCAACATAATATTATATTACATATATCAATTAACAACCTAACATCACATTACTACTTAATAACGTAACATTATTATTTACGAATTATATATAGATATAGATCCACATATTTCACATCTTAGTCATCAATTCTAGGAAAATTTAATAGTATAGATTTACTCACTAATTCAAACAATTGAATTTCCCTAAAATTAATGGCTATCATCTGAGGTAAGTTGGTTAAACTTATCCCTAGAGTAAATGGATATCCTCCCATATATATATATATATATATATATATATATAATAGCGGGTCCGAGTACCCATTGGTCTAGGTACATTATCCAGACCCAGACCAAATGAAATACCATTTTTCCAAATTTTTATCATAAAGAGGATTCAAGCCATTTTATCAACATAAGTGTAAGACTCATCCAACAATGGATCTTAAAATATCGGATCTCATTACCCTTAGGTCCAAAAACAAGGACCCAAATCTGACTCATTTGGATATTTTACGAATAGCCATAGATTCGAATACTCATTGTCATCCCTAAATAGCTATATATTATTTTCTATATTATTAATGCCTTATCTAATATTCAATATGTATTATATTTACAAGAACATAATCATTAAAACATAAATAATGTATGATTGGATAAACTATTTTCTCAAAAAAAATTGGGTGGCACATCAAAAAATCAAAATCCATTAAACTTGGTCATTGTTCACAAACAACCAATCAAAACACGCCACCGAACCACACCCTCATACGGTGAACCCCACCGGAACCTACCCGCGCATCTCTCTCTTCTCCTCTCCATTCAAAAATTCTGCAAAACTCTCTCATTCTCCTTCTTCTCTCATCATTCTCTCTCTGCAAAATGACCGAACCAACCGAGCCAGCCACGTCATCATCTAACCCTTCTCCAATGGGCCCCACATCACTATCAGCAACGGACCCAACCACCTTGGTTCACCCACGTCGCGAGCTTTTCGAGCATGGTCTCTTACCAATCCCGAAGCTCATTTTCTCAGACCCAACACAAACCCTAATCCCTCTGAAACAGAAGCTTCTGGAACAATCTTCAAACCACCGAGTCGACTCAGCCTCAATCGCTGAGTCGCTTCAGATCTCAATCGATCACGCTAGGCTCGTCCTCGATACTCTCGCTTCGGTTCTCCCTTCGGATTCCGAACCTCTTGTAACTGCTAAGCCTGGTGAAAACGACGCCGTTGGCGTCGACGTTTTCGATCTGGTTGTGTTTCTATACGTTCAATCGTATAAGAAGCTTCTTCCGAGAACGCATAAGGATTCTGCTGCTGTCAGCGATGTTTGGCCTTCTACTTCTGCCTTTGATGGTTACTTATCCGCTCTCTCGCCGCTTCAGGTTAATTCAATTCTCCTTGTTTTTTTTTTCGATTCTTCAAATTGAAATGCTGGCGATGCAATTTTCTGTGTGTTTTTGACGAATGCATGATATAATTACTTTAGTTTTGGAATGATTGATGGTGGTTGCTAACTTGCTATCAAACCTTTGGATTAGGATTTCGTTATAGTTGTTATCTATTTCGGAATATCGAAAATTGAAATGATTTCAATTGAATGAATGGATTTGATTTGGAAATCAAGGTCCAGTTTGTTTGGAGTTAATTAACAAAAAAATGGATCTTGGTATAAATGCTATCGGGAAAGCTGAATTTGTTTAATTTCCCCCAAATAAATGTACCAATCAAGCATCCAACTCGAATGACCCGGATAGTAACTATTTTTTAATTAAAATCCTTTTTAAGGAAAAGACCTAAACAAATGGGCTCCAAATATGTCCTTTGGAACTCATTACAGAAATTCGGATGTGAATTATTATTTTCTATTGGTACTCAATTTTGGCCTTTAATGTTTTGCAGCTTGTGCGCAGCAACAGTCGGCGGTTCATGCCATCACAGGCTGATGAAGAGGCACATCAGTTGTCGTATCTGCAAAAGCATTTGGCTAACATTCTGTCTCTTTTAGCAGAGCCAGTGGAGGGGGAGGGCGAAGGAGAAGAATCTCTGGTTTGTTATTAATTTACTGAATTCTACTCATAAGTTGTTGATTTCCACTTGACTAGATTATTTTTCACATACTCTTGATTTTTTTTTGATATTGCCACATTATATATTTCATGTGAAGAGATCCTGTGAAGAAAAATTGTTTTTTTCTGCTGTTTATTTCATGAAGAAGGAACACCTATTTAAGGATGTTGGCCACTGTAAGTATTTGGCAAATCGAATCCCTTTTCGAATCAGAAATCCGGCAGGATTACTAACAAGAGATAAAACAATATAGGAAACACAATATAAAAAAAGGAAGAGAATAATTGAGTTTGATTAGTGATCAATTCTGACCAAACCCAATAAAAGGCATGTTAAAACACTGTATAAATGCATAATTGAATCATATTAATGACATAAGATAACATATGTCAAACAACTCATTTAGTCGACTCGGCTACCATCAAGGCTCTCTACATTATTTGTGTGTTCAACAACACCCTCGATGGGCTTATAAGTTAGTATACAAGCTTATTTGACCAAAAATAAGTCAGTAGTCTTGTTTTGTGAAGGAAGTCTTTTTAAAAGTCATGCATATAAGCTCTAATTTGGGGGATCACATCTTCTGTTCCACAAATTGTGTCACTTGGTGTGATTGGTTTGGAAAACACTTAATTTTTAAACTTGTAACTTCAATATAGTTTTTTCAACCAATCAAAGCTAAGTGACAAACTTTTTTGGGATAGCAGATGTGCTTTGTTTCACACATTGTGCCACTTGCTGTGATTGGTCATAAAAACAAATTATTAAACTTTTAACTTCAATATAGTTTTTCAACCAATTATAGCAAGTGACACATGGGGTACATACTTTTTAGGACAACATATGTGCTCCCCGAATTTGGTAAGTCAAGTGAAGTGATTTTTTACACCATTTTACATATTAGCTTGTTGATCAACAATTTTTTTTTCAGACACTTCCAATTCAATCAGCTAGCATATCAGTCAAAAGCTTTTAGCCTAGGACTTTTAAGCTTTGCAGCATGCTTTTTCTGGGTTCATTTAGCCTTTAAAGCCAGTAGTGCCAAGCCAGTAATTCATATGATGTGTAGGTAGCACCCTATGCAAACCAGGCAGAGTTCTTGAATGTGAGGCAAATTAGTTGTTGTATTTTTTTTGTACAAAGCTTTAGCTCCTGCGAAATGACATTACAACAACAACCAAACGTTAGCCTCACTAGGTGGGTCGGCTACATGGATCAGACGACACTATAATGTTTTATCTTATATCATGTCTATTGATAAATCATTGATCTCTAAATCATTCCTAATCTTTTGACCCATGATTTTTCTTGGCCTCCCTTTGCCTTTAGAAATTGAATTATCCTCCATTTTGTCTACTCTCCTTATTGGGACTTCTAACTGTCTCTTCTACACATGTCCAAATAACCTAAGATGTGATTTTACCATCTTTTCTACAATAGGAACTACCCCAACTTTTCCCTAATGCCTTCATTCATAATCATGCCAAATGACATTAGTTTTGTTATTTTTAATTGCTTAATATTAATTAGATTAAGCATATCATTTTGTTGTGGGCTTGTTACCAAATTACCATATATGCAGCTGTTAATAATTTTGGACTAGATCGGTATCCTTTTGTGTCCCTTCCATTATGACTGAAACTTGGTATTCTGATTTTTGACATGACACTAACACAGTAGCACTACAATGTCCTGCAAAGAAGAAAACATGATTCTGTAGCATGTCTCACTCTGATATTTAATTTAATTGGGTTCATAGGGGATTTATATGTAGAATAAGAATGTCATGCAAGTGATACTATATTTGATCAGAATTCATGTATGCAATTCATATTTATTTTTAACACTCACCCAATTTATTAGTGACCTCTATTTAGGAATGAAGCTCCCCACCTAGCGGGATAAAGGCTTGTTTGTTATTTTTTTATTTAGAAATGAAGCTGGGGTATGATATGAACAGTGAGCTTTGGCCATTTGGGTTAGGAATGAATGTGCTAAGTGGCAATTTATTTCTTTGATTAAATGCTTCATTTTAGTAATTTATTTTTTCTATTGTGTCTTTAAAATTTATGTTTTGCTCATTTTTGTGTCCCATTATTATATTGCTCATTTCATGTCGTTTTGTTTTAGGTTTTAACTATGGATAGGTTTGAGCACCTAGGGCTTCTAGTTCAGTTTGGTGATAAGGGATCTGGAGGAAATTCTTTGAGTCAAATGTCTCCTTTTTTTGCAAACTCGGATCCTGACATGCCTGCGGTTCCTGTTCCTGCTGCACATGTTCATGATTGGCTTCTGCAGAACATAGCTTCTGCTTTGGAACACATTTCTGAACGTACCTCTTCAAAGGAAAATGGTCCAGCTAGTGCCTCTGATCAGGATGTTGCTATGACTGATGCATCTGCTGTTAGAGGCTCAACAGGTACAAGAGGCGCAACTTTCATTGAAGGGATCTCTAAATCGTCATATGTGAAGAATGCATCTGACATGAAAGGTTACTCTATTAAGGTTTGTTTCTTAGCATCTTCTTTTCGGATATTTGTATTTTTTTTTCAAGTATAATTTTTGCTCACATTTTATATTTATTATTTATAACTTTTGATATATCATTGATGCATTGATCCTATGTAGGTTATTAACTCTTCATATTATTTTTTTGGATTCATTCCTCTCTTGTTTTGGAAGTTAAAGGTATGGTCCTTTAGGAGAGGGAAAGGCTATATTTTTTTTCTTAAATGAAAGGATCCACTATGTATGGTTGTAGGGTCCCTGATTATATTTCGAAAATATGTGTCTTTCTCTCTCCAGAGGGACCATATCCCGTTCTTCCAAATCAGGAGAGGATCCAAATATACATCGGTATCTGTTTCTGAATAGTAAGCTATTTAGTTCTAAGTATTCCAACTTGATACGTTGTTATAATAAACCGATTTATACTTGTTTTTTGGTATTATTCATACACAGTTTTCTGTATTAAAAAGATTGTATGCTTTATGTGTAAAATCAGTTCTGAGGAACTTATTTAACCAGATATAGCTTTAGATTGATGATGTGAATATCATAGGAGGATAAGATATCTTCCATCAATAGGATTACAGCCAGCCCACATGGGTGCTAGAGCTTCAGGGTGTAGTGGGATTTTAGGATCCAATTGCAATGCATGGGACTTCTTGAGTCCCACCTCAGAAGTTTGGGATTGTGGTGTTGGGTAAATATGGCCAGGGCTGTGTGGGGTTTAGTGGGATGTTAGGATCCAAATGCAAGGTTTGGGACTTGATTCCCACATCAGATGTTTGCGATTCCGGTGTGAGGTTTATATGGTCTTGGGCTCTGCAACCACAACAGTTATTAGGTATTGCGGTATGGTTTTCCTCAGATTCATATGAGAATGTCTATCAACCAATATATGGATAACAATATTGGTTATATTAGCATATTTGAACATATGATTTATAATAATCAATGCCAGTAAATCTGTTTGGGTGGGTTAATTTGGTTTTTCATGATGGTTTGGGCTTTGAGCATCCCTACCATGTAATTAAGCTTTTGGATAGTTGATTCCTTGAAAAGATCATCAGGCTTGCTAATTTTTGAAGTTTTGTTGTAGTACTTAAGGACTGTTATTAATCAGCATCTTCTGCCTCATGTGTTTTGGACATTGAGAGATCCCTAGTCTTGAGAATAATGTCAAGATTGGCATGGTAGTAAAAACTGTGTTCGGTCATTGCAGGTTCTAAATTGCCAAGAGTCTGCCATCTACGTCCTAGCACCTTTGAGATATGCCACTGTCTATGGATGCTCAGATGCTACAATTGTTCTAGGAGCAGTTGGCAAGGTAACAACTTGTGTTCTGTTTTTTAGTGGAGCATAATGTGTCTGTACATATACAAGGAACAATTATACATTTCTTTTCCTACCGGAATGTGAAAAATAATATTATTTTATCTCTAAAAAAGAAATAATACTGCACTGTCATCTTTAAATGGTAAGGTGGGATAAAAGGAAAATGGTAATGTATGACAACTGTCCAGTTGGCTTCAAGTGAACGAGGTTTTCTCAGTTTAGTAAAGTTATAGTAGTTAAGGAGTGTGGAACTTGCTCTTTTTACTAAACAAATCTTACTAGTACTATTTACTAACATATGCTGGAGGTGATTGTAGTTGGCATGCTTTGATACACTTCCTATTGGTTAGCAAGATGGTACTCATAAGAGTACCTCGTTCATAGTCTCCTTTTTCACATATATTTGCATCCTGTTATTTTTGTTGAAGGCAGAATCTTAGCCTTATCATATGCATGAGTTCTATATGGAGTGGCAGAAACTCTGATGTTTTTATTGAGTTGAATACTGTTTTCAATAGTATTTTTTAACTTATAAGCAAACATGTAGCTTATATAGGGTGTGTGTCTCCCATCTCTAAAGTGTTTGCATTTCCAATTTCCTTATCCGCAAAAACTCTTCTATAGTGGTAAACAAGAGTGGAGTTCATGTTTAAGAATGGAAAAGAGAAAGAAAGTGGAGAGATGGGAATCTATCTAAGATTGAATCTGCAAAAGTAAAGATTTCAACTGTTTTTGGTTAGGGTAATTATAGCTGATATCTACTTGTATGAATGCAATAGTTTTCTGTGCTACTTTCTGTTCAGCACAATAGATTTAAAGAGGTGTTTTTTCATTTGGTACTGCTTTCGTGCTTTGCAAGACAGTCCTTCCAGCCTCCAGGTATATGAAAAATGCCAGGGAACGTGATTGTTGATGCGCACATGCGCTTATGCATAATACAGTAATCTGTAATGTTTTGTTGCATACAGTCTGGCTTCAGCTGATGTGTTTTACATGAAATAATTGTCCATCCACCAAACTAACACCTTTTGAGAATGTCCTGTCAGATGCCAGCTTTTTTTTTAAATCTTAGTCTTGGATGAATCATCTTCTGGACTCATGCATTCCAAAAAGGCATAGACTTTCTACTTTAATAATACAATTCACTCATCATTTAAAAAATGCTTATCTCATGCATACATGTGCTGTCTATGTTGGGTAACTGACTTGATAACTAGGAGGCATTTTACTGATCTTCTGCCTACCACAAGTGATACAACACATTGTGTTTTATCTTTATTTCTGGTAAGTAAGTTGATCATCACATATTTTTTCTTTGACAGGCTGTAAGAGTAGAACACTGTGAACGAGTTCATGTGATTGTAGCAGCAAAACGTGTTTGTATTGCCAACTGTCGTGAATGTGTTTTCTTTTTGGGAGTGAACCAGCAACCTCTTGTTATTGGTGATAACCATAAGCTGCAGGTGAGCTTCTTCATACACTTTTTCGTGATATATAAAGTTGCTAGACATTACAAAATCTAGCACTTGTGTTTAGGCCTCATATAGTCATATGATATGCCCTACTAGAAGAATAGAAAATGCAAAATAATTGATGTGATGTATCCTATGATTCTTATCCGATATAACCTAGCACAGCAGAATTGGTTAATAATACATTTCTTGGTTATAGAAAATTATAATTATAATTTTATTTTTTGATGTAAATTTTACTATTTTTACCTGTTGCGGCTTATATAGTCTCCAGAATTAGTGTCAGCTGCAGGATTTCAATATGTTATGATGATAGATTCTTGTATTTACAATGGCAAAATACAAGAACATACTGGGAGGGAACCAAGGTCCTTTTGCTTGAGAAAATACTGCAAATATTAGGAACACACACCTTAGAAAATGCAAGAAAAGGATAGAAAATCAGAGCTGCAAATGACAGATTCTGCCACTTGGCCTAAGCCACCAGAAGCACTCCCACATCTGTTATGTCTCTCCGCTACTCCCCCTTCCCCTCTATGCATGTAACATTTGCTCTCGGCCATGATTGCATAATTACTTTCTTCAATTCCCTGCTGCCATGTTTACAATCTGTTACACTTCTTTAACCCTCTCCTTATCCTTTGTAACATCCTTATTTCTCCTTTTATAAACCTGCATAACCTCCCCTGGCCAAACTCTCTTCATCTAGTTCTCCTTGCTTTCCATTCTCCTGTATACGTGTGAAAGGTCCATAAAAAACCCTTCCATATCAGCTTCACTTTGTCCTCGATTTGAAAAATCTGGCAATGCATCCCAAATGACCTCAAAATCCTCCCAATTGTTCTCATGGGTGGTTAAACTACCCTATTTGATTAGTACTTCAGTGGCACAATTAAGCAGCATGCAGACAGCCGACACTTCAGCAAGGCCAACTTGCAATTTCTAATCTGTTTTGAGAAAACTAGATAGTTGTTGGTGTGGGATGTCTGCATGTAGATTGTAGTGCCCTTTGAATTGAGTTGGGACACATGAAAAATGGAACAAACTCTTGCGGAGTCGGTAACGCTAGACGATAAGCCACTGCCCCCACCTTTTCTACCACTTCTTATGGGCCATAGAAACTACAACTTAATTTGTCATTGATGCACCTGTCCAAAGACATTAGCGTATCTGGCTGAGCCTTCAAATAAACCATTTCCCCAACCTAAAACTCAACCTCCCTGCAATGTTTACCAGCCTGTAGCTTCACCCTTTACTGAAGGTTTATCAGGTTCTGCTTAAGCTCATTCAAAAAACTGTTCCTAATTTGAAGCAATTGTTCGTCTTAGCCACTACTGATCTGTCTGATTATGGATGATGACTCACTCCCTGCCATATAACACTAACACCTTAAAAGGACTCATCATATGTGTTATAGGAAGAGTTGAACTAAAAATCTGCCCATGCTAACCGTTTCACTCATTGATTTGGGTGATCATTCACAAAACATCACAAATAAGTTTCAATGGTGCAGCCATCCAGCTAGTCACCTCGGTTTGAAGTCACAGACTCTACCTCTTGACCTAACCACCCAAATGACTCCCAATCTTTGTTATGTCTCTTCTCTATTCCTCCCCCTCCCCTCTGATCCCATCCACCATTGCATAATTTTTTTCCCAATTCCCTGCTGCCACATGTACAGTCTTTTTTACTCTCACTCAGCCATCTCCTTTGCCTTTTGTAGCATCCTTATTTCCCCTTTCATAACCCCGTAACATCCCCTGCTCAATACTCTCTGTCCCATTCTCCTTCTTCCTTTCCCTTCTCCTAATACACGTGTCAAAGGCCCATCGCATAATATTTTGGTCATTTGGATGTCATTTGGCCTCCTTTGTTACTAAAATTGTCTCTTAAAGATGCAGGGAAAATTTAAAAAAAATCACTGAAAACACCGAGCAGGCTATACATGACTGTGACACATGAGTAAATACTAGTGTTTTGATTATTAATTTTAACAATGGTCTAAATTTTATTTATAAGGTTTGGTTAATATAATTAGAGAAAAAGGTAAAATATTTACTCCATGTCTGTAATTAAGCTTGAAGTGATGTAATTGACAGACTGTAAAAGACTTGCAAGATTATTTAATTTGATACTCTGCAAGGGGAAGCATTGAGTAAAACGTCAAAATCTAATACAAATTTAATAACCATTTATATCAATACTAATGTATGAGTATTTGGTTATGTTAATTCTTATAAGAGGTCCACATTTTGCTGACATTTTTGCTTCTTCCATCAGTTCTAGCTTGTGATAATGTATATATGTGTTTTTCTTTAAAATCCTCAGTCTTCTCATCTGGATTCATTGTTTGAAAACTTTCTCCCTCATGATGTTTTCAGGTGGCTCCCTATAATACTTTCTACTCCCAGTTGGAGGCACATATGAATGAAGTTGGAATTCTGCCTACGGTGAATCGCTGGGATGAACCTCTGGCATTGGGCATGGTTGACCATCATGATTCGTTATCTCATCCAGCAGGTGTCTCTGATGCTCAAGCCGAGTCTGCTACACAGGTGGACCCTGATCAGTTTACAAATTTTCTGGTATGACTTATTCTTTTGCACTGATGAATATTTTTATGTAGTCACGTTTATTTTATTCGATATGTTCACTATTGGGATATCTATTTTGTTAAAAAGGGATATCTATTTCTTTCGTCCTTTTTGTTAAAAAGGGATATCTATTTCTTTCTTCTTTATTTGGTCATATACTTCATTTCTGCCCATATTGTTGGTATGCAGATTCCAAACTGGCTTGGAGGAGAGTCCACTGGGTCTACAGAAAATAATCCATTCACATTACCGGATATTTATATGGCATCTCAGCTTAGAAATGTATGTCCACAGTGTTAACCAATGAATATATTTGTGATTGGATTTCTAATTTGTTCTGTCTTCAAACTTTAAGTAGCTGTGCTTGAGTTATGTTCTAAAATTGTTTAGTTGAATGAAAGTGTTTCTTGTCTTGTCTTCAGCAAAAGAATCTAGGGGAGATAAGGCAGCTCTTACGAGAAGCACCTTTAGAAGAAAGTCGTAAAAAGGAATTGTCATCTGCGCTCCATGTGTACTTCAAGGACTGGTTATATGGTAACTGTCACTCTTTTTCTTTAATGGCTTTTCTGGGTGATAATTCTTGAGTTCCTTTTTGGTAATACATTTTAGTGCTATTTTTTGGTGATTTTTTTTCTAACGCCTTTTATTCAAAAAAAATTCAACTTTTCACCTCTACCAGGAATGTCCAATGCTGTCTTCCCTCTTAAAAAAATACAGACTGTCTTCCTGTTAAACAAATATTTTTGGGTTGCGTCCTTTAAACTTGCCTCTTGCAAATGCAAAGTAAGGTTGCCTCCTATGGACCCACATACCTTCCCCGGACCCTGCATATCACACGAGCTTTATAGCACCAGGTTGCCTTTTCTAGCATCCTTTAAACTTGGATTTATTCTGTACCAAGCGGACTGTTTCACTGGTGAATGTTTTGCGGTTCTATGGAACATTTTAATGTGTTACCCTCTAAAGTATTGGCCATTGGATTCTATATTTGGATTCATTGAACAATCACCAACAGTCAATATTACTGCAGTTGGATAGGCTTGCCATAAAATTCTTCTTTTTTAAGGATGCCTTTTTTTGTGTTGCTGCCTGTGCTTTGAATGATGAATTGTTTAACGACATTTACAAGTCATGATCGGTGAGCAATACTATCATATCTTTATATTTAAATAGCCATATCAGTGAGCAATATTCAGTGGTCAATGTTGCATTATTTATTAAGAAACCTATAGCTCTTTCAAGAATTTAATTTTCTTCTGCTCCAAGGAACACCTGTATACAGTTGTGCAGATTGTGTTAAATCACCATGCTAGTTCCTCTGATCTTAGCAAAAACGCACATGCATGTTTATATTTTAGGATAACTTAGATTCTGAAGTTTATACATTGATAGTTTCTTGTTTATAGCAGATACGGGGTTGTGAAGGGAGGAGATAAATGTCAATGCTTGTGTCTTACCTGAATTAGCCTCTAAATGATACCTGGAGCTACAAAGCTCCCGTTATGTGTAGGGTCTAGTGTAGGTCAAACACACAATGTGTGTCCCTAACCTAAATTACCCTTTCAATCAGAAGGCAATTGATGAGCAGAATGTTGAAAACAAGGGGATTTAATAGTTGTCTTAGAGTTGTTTGTCCTAAATTTTGTTAAACATATAATGCTAATAATTTTTTTACTGTTGCGTCAGCTTCTGGAAATATTCGTCAGCTTTACTGTCTACAAGGCGAGTGATCGTTTGTAGGATGATACGTCGACACAGTCTGTTTGTGAGTTGGTTACTGGAGGGCAATAGAGGGAAGGAAGGGAAAGGCTTCGGAGCTATGAAATACGTTTGTGAGATAGCTCTCAAGTCTTCCCTTTCTCTTCATTCCCCCTTTAAAAACCAACTCGCAAATAGACCTATAATCTATGGTACAGGACCAAGGTTTTGTTGTTCCTTTTTGAACCTCATCTTCAATTCCTCTGGCCCCTTAGGTAGCTGAGATCAGATTACTTGAATTAGAATACCCACCTATTTAAGCGGTGACATCATTGGCGCACAGATGGAATGAAGGATACTGCTAATCTGATTGTAATAATTCTTTATTTGTGCCAATAATTTCTGTAATATTGTTGGCCAAAATTATTGGCCGTTGTTAAAATTTTCTACCTGCCAATATCCAGTGTATTGTTTTTTTTTTCAACTTCATAGTTTTTCCATTTAATCTAACTCTTCACGAATTTTTGTTGGGTACTTAGCTTATTATATGATTTTGTTTTTGCGACATTAGCATGTCTGATTTGGAAGTAACGAGGATGGGTTGGAGATAACTTGACAATACATAACTTTAATCTTATTAACATACTTAATCTCATAATCTGTTCTATTCTTTATGGTATCATCCTTTTTAGTTGAATCGAACTTTCTAATTTAATTGTGTTTATCTGTTTTGTTTAGAATATACTATCAAACACAAAGTAGTACTTATATTTGATATGTCTATCAAATGCTACATATATGTCTATAAATACTTATTGCCTCCATTATCATTATGAAAAGTAACACTCCAGGGCTTGAAGAAGGAAACAATGACAGCAATGAAAGCTGTTTAAACAACAGAGGCAAAAGAAATCAGCTTTGTCAACGAGTTCTTGAAGCTATTAAGAACATTGAAACTTTAGATGATGAAGAGAACTTTGTTGAATAACCTCTATGAATTTTATTAATGCGTAAAAGAGAGCCAAATGGAAAAGGAGGAATCAAAACTAAACAAAACCGAAACTTACTAAAAAAGGTAAACTAACCTATAATAGTCATACTCATAACAGAAATATGAAAAGTTTCTAAAACTGGAAAGTTCATATTCTAAGAAAACTAGAAGGGAATTAATGGGCTTTGATGTTGGGTTGTGAATCTTCAATATCTTCAATAGACCCCCACAAACATGCCATGTGAATGTCAATAATGCCAAAAGTTTGGTGATGATGTTTCAAAATGGTAATGGACAAAATGATTTAGTGAAAATGCTGGCCAATTGGTGTGTAGTAGAGATAGGAAAAAGATGAATGATGTTGTTTAGGACTCTTTCTCGAATCACATGGTAGTTTATGTCGATATGCTTTGTTCCTTCGTGAAAAACTGGGTTGGCAGCAATATGCAATGCTGAATTATTGTCACATAATAAGCTAATAGATTTGTGATGAGGAATTCCCAGGTCCCTCAATAAAAAAGTAACCATTTTGCTTCACAAGCTACCATGGCAAGGGCCCTGTACTTAGCCTCTGATGAAGATCTGGAAACTGTGTTTTGTTTCTTACTCTTCCATGAGATGAGGGCAATTCCCAAGAAGAAACATCAACCTGTTACAAATTTACGAGCAACCAAGCAAGTTGCCCAATCTGCATCTGAATAGCCTTGAATGACAATGTTGTTCTTTGCAGGAAAGAATATGCCTTGACCAGGTGCAGCTTTAAGATTTCTCAAAACTCTTGTGGCTGCCTTGAAGTGAAGATCAGTTGGATTTGTTAAGTATTGACTTAAGGAACTGACAACAAAAGTGATGCATGATCGAGTATGAGTGAGGTATAACAATCTTCCCATTAGTCTTCTATATGAGGTGATGTCTTGAAGAAGTTCCCCTGATTGAGAGTGGATTTTGGAGTTGTAATCCATAAGTGTAGAGACAGGTTTGGATCCAAGGTATCCAGTGTCTTGAAGGAGGTCTAATGTGTACTTTCTCTGATATAGACATATTCCATCTTTTGATCTGGCAACCTCCATGCCTAGGAAGAATTTTAATTCGCCAAGGTCCTTGATGCTGAATTTGTTGTTGAAGATGGATTTAGTGTATACCTGCCAATATCAAGTCATCAACATAAACTAAAATGGTTGTGAAGTCATTTTTAGTGTTCTCAATAAACAAAGAGTAATCAGAAAGGGATTTAGAGTAACCAATTTGGATTAAGGTGTTGGTGAGCTTGTCATGCCACTGTCTGCTTGCTTGCTTCAAGCCATATATTGATTTCTATAATTTGCATACAAGATTGGGGTATGAGATGTTGAGACCTGATTGTTTCTTCATGTACACAACTTCCTTGAGATCACCATGAAGGAAAGATGTTTTGATGTCTAATTGATGCAAATGGTAGATGTTTTGAGCAACAAGGAAAAAAGGACTCTTATTGTGGTCATCTTGACAACTGGACTGAAAGTGTCCATGTAGTCAACACCTTCAGCTTGGTTGAAACCCTTGGTCACCAACCTTGCTTTGTACCTTTCTTTGGAACCATCAGCATGATGCTTAATTTTGAAAATCCACTTGCAGCCTATAGCCATTTTGTTATCGGGTAGATTAGTTAAGACCAAAGTGTTGTTCTTTGCCAAAGCATCCAATTCTATTTGTATGGCCTCTCCAACAGTCTAATTTTATTGCTTCATAGTAATATATTGGTGTTTGATCAATAGTGATAGATAAGGAGAAGTGTTTGTGTTTGGTTGAAGATGGTCATAGCTAAGGTTGTGGCTTATAGGATACTTGATATGAGGTTCAGGTGGGTTAGTGTTGTGATTGAGAGTACAATGATAATCTGATAAATAGGTGGGTGGTTTCTTTACCCTCTGGGATTGTCTAAGGTGAGTAGGGTCAGTTAAGTTTTGTTGATTGATAGTTTGGGAAGTGGAGTTTTGATCATGACTTGATGGAAGATTGGTACTAGTTGGTGTGCAAGATTTTAACATAGAACAAGAGAATATATCTTTTTGTTTGACAAGAAGGATAAGCACATAGTCTTGGTTGTACTCAGTATCACATGTGGTTTGGTTAGAGAAAGGAAATATGTGCTCAAAAAATGCAACATTTCCTAATATAAATACTTCATTAGTTCTTAAGTCTAACAGAATAAAGCCTTTGGTTCCTTGTTTGAATCCTAAAAACATACACTTCCTGGATCTAGGATCTAATTTTCTTCTGTGGGACACCAAGGTTGAAGCATAGCAGAGACTACCAAAAATTTTAAGATTGTTAATATCATATAGAACTCCATACATTTTTTCAAATGGTGATTTGTTGGATAAGAGAACACTAGGTTGTCTATTGATCAAATGGATGACATATGAAACATCATAATTCCAAAAACATGTAGAGATTTTAGACTGAAAGATTAGGGCCCTAGTCACACCAAGGACGTGTTGGTGTTTTCTTTCCACAACACCACTTTGTTGTGGTGTTTCAACACATGAGGTTCTGTGTTCTATACTTTTCTCAAGATAGAAATCTTTCATGACAAAATCCTGATCATTGTCACTTCTCACAATTTTTATTCTAAGGTTGATCTGAGTTAGAATGTAATTAGCAAATCCTTTAACAAGTTGGATAATTTTACTTTTCTATTTCATAAAGAAAATCCAGGTAAACCTGATTGTGTCATCCACAATGATGAGAAAATATTTATGGCCAAATATGGATGGAGTGGATATAGGTCCCCATATATCTATGTGAATTAGATCAAATGGTGCAACTGATTCAGTAATACTAATTGAGTAAATGAGCCTTTTTTGTTCGGCCAAGTGACAAATTTCACAAGGATCTTGGCTATTCTTGCCATAACCGCTTTATTTGTGTGAAAAATTTATCAATGGATGCATTGATTTGCTTTATTGAATGGATTTGTCCTATGAGTTCTGAAATCCTGCACATATCTCCTTGGTGGTATCTCTCATTCAAGTCATTCCATATTTCTTGTGCGCTCTCCATTCATAACACACTCTGCACTATGGATGGCTTAATTGCCTGACTCAGCCAAGACACAACTAAATTATTGTATCTTTTTCATGCAGCATGCATCTGATCATGAGGATGTGGCTTAGGAAGGGTTCCATCCACGAATTCCATTTTGTTCTTGGTTTCAAGGGCCATTGTCATAGCCCTTGATCATGGATGATAATTCTTCTCATTCAATAAAGAATATACAAGAACATCCCCTAAATTCTCATTATGATGAATGTGGTAGGGGCTTGATGGATCTAGGATAGGATTGATTAACTGGTTTGCCATCTTCAACAAAAACAATAAAAGAATGAGTTAAGTAAAAATGTAAAAGTAAAGAAAAGTAAAGGAGAAGGAAGCATAAATGGCGCAACAGAGACACCCTCAAAAGTGTGCTCTGATACCATGTGAAAAGTAAGACTCCATGGCTTGAAGAAGGAAACAATGACAACAATGAAAGTTGTTTGAACAACATAGGCAAAAGAAATCAACTTTGGCAATGAGTTCTTGAAGCTATCAAGAACATTGAAACTTTAGATGATGAAGAGAACTTCGCTGAATAACCTCTATAAATTTTATTAGTTCAGGTGAGTAAAAGAGAGCACCCTTATATAGATTACAAAGAAAAGGAAAGAATAGGAGCCAAAACATAATCAAAACTAAACAAAACTGAAACTTACTAAAAACAGTAAACTAACCTATAATAGTCATACTCATAACAGAAATTTCAAAAGTTTCTAAAACTGGAAATTTCTTATTCTAAGAAAACTAGAAGAAGGGAATTAATGGGCTTTGATCTTGGGCTGAGAATCTTCAATATCTTTAACAATCATCGTCATTTAAATTGAGAAGTTTTCATAGTACCCGGAAGATGTTGGGGACGATTTTGCAACTCATGCGGGTGATGGAAAATTCCAAGGGGATAAAGGAACTATTAGTTTTTAATCTATATAAATTAGCAAAGTAAACGACTTTAAAAATGATGTCTTTTTTATTGGGTGGCAAAATTTTATTGAGTTGGTTATAGAGATAGAAAATGGGGACAAAGTATCAATGTTTTGTTATCAATCTATAGACATGTGATTTTCCTTTAGAAATTATGGAGATTACATTTGTCTTTCCAATATTTTCTGTTAGATTACTCAGGAAATTTTTTTGTCAATCTTTTTCATATGTAGCTAATAATGATCATGATTTTTGGAAATCATGTATTGATAGTGTGACATTTTTGTATCATTGTATTATATCAATTGTAAGTATTATTGAGACATTAGTCTAATGGTGAAAGGTCTCATTGGATTATCGGATTAATCAAAAGGTTAAATGTTAGATTCCTAGAAGTGATATATGTTGGGAAATGCATACGTAAACCCTAAAAAAATTAGTTTCTTACCCATAAAAATCAGATATTAAACCAAAAGAAAAATCAATTGTAAGTAAACTTATGTACAGAGAGAGCAAAATATTCTACTTGATATTTGGAAAAAACAGAGAGCAAGAGCAAAATATTCTACATGCTTCGTGGAGAATAATGCTATCACACTGGGATAAACAAATTGTTTTTTATCACTATAGCCTAGCTGACATCACCAACTCTTCCATCTCTCCCTTTATATGCCATGTTTCTATGTTCCTCAGTAATGCTACATGCATAATGAGTGACAAAAGAAAGGTTACAATTAAATGAATTTTCGGCTTAGCTTGCAGGTACTAATTGAAATAGCTTCTCTGCTTGGTCAGGGAAGAAGGTAATGAATAAATATGCACCTGTAAATTTCATATAACAGAAGAAAACTCAGTACAATATTCAAGATGTTGTGATAAAAAACATAGAAAAACTCACCAATAAGAACTGTTCCCAACACAGCTGAGATTTTCCCTTGGATTGTTACCAAACCAGCTTTGCCAGCATTCTGCAACTCTGTGGAGCCAACAGACTCAAATGTCCCTAAAGAATGGAAATATATCAACCTTTATCCTAAAAGATGAGTTGAATTTTAAAAATTAAGTCGGCGAATTACCAACCTGGCTTCACTTTTTGAAGGCCGGATGTTATGCTTTTTACATCTGAGAAACCAGCTTGCTCTAATTTACTTGCTGCTGCAGTAGACCTTGACATTAAAGAAAGAGAATCACAAATGCTTAGATTAGAATATAAAATTGATGCAATTACAGTGAAAACTTAACATTCTTGTAGATTTATTCAGAACACTATGTTGGTTCAGAAGAGATTTACCAGTCCAATTTACTCTTGTTACTGGCAAACTCACCTAAAGTCATTGGTGTATTTGCAAAGAACCCTCAAATGCAGAATATGAAAATTTAAATCACAATGAGGATGATGTCGATTATTAGATACTTTTATTATGTGCAAAGGTCAATTTTACCTTTTGTCATTCCGTCTTCTTCAATATTATGTATATAATATTTTCTGAAGTAGTATTTTAGATTCCATTTTAATGGTGTTTTCATGAAATTCCACTAAGTGAAAGCTTTTGATATTTTGGATGATGGCTTCACAGTTTATTGGAACTAAAAGCTATTATGAAGAACATGGAACTCACTCACATATTTAGCTATGTAATTTTGATGGGCTTAAGAGTGCTAAGTGCACGAGGCTCCTACTTAGTGGGATCTAGGATGATAGATGTATGCAGTCTTACCATTACACGTGAAGTTGTTTCTAGAATTTAAACTCATGACCTTCATAGGCAAACAACAGATACTCTTAAGTCTCGAAGACAACACGGTATCCAGTATCTCTTCGAAGCTCGTACCCTCATAGGATCACACTGCAACCTCTTCTTTCATTACTAAGTGGCCAATTAGTATGAATAATGAGAGCAAGGCAACATCATCTCCATATTCTATTTCATTTAAGAATTAGACTGTACATGTTTAGTGAAGAGTGAGCAATGTATGTAAACTATTCTTATTATTAAGACTTCAACAACACAACTCTCTTTGAAATGTAAGTTTAAGGTTTATTGGACACCATACGCTCTACTACAACGTTCCTTATTTCTCACTCTTTCTTCCGTCCTACTTTACTCTATGCACAAAATGGCCATAGCTAAAACCTATTTGTTGGAAGGTAGCAAGGCTTAAATTAATCGAGATATTGACTAATTATACTCCACTTTCTAGGTCTATGAGTCCATCCACCGTCCACTAGATTCAAAGTATGTTGACCTTGCACATGGTCACCAAGACCTATGCTGAATTTTCCAGTAAATAATGATTATATAGTGAATCATATACTGAACTGTAACTTTGGAAGGCAAAGACAAACAATAATAAAGGACTAAAGCAGAGTTCGGATAGACATTTTCGGAGAAGGTAAAATTAAGGGCCTGAATGCAAATGCGAACATTTTGTAACCATATTCCCATGGAAAGTTGAGTATAATTAGCAACAAAATTGGGTAGTGAATCATAAACTAACCTCAGTCCTTCTTGGCATACAACCAATATTTTACTTTCTGGTGGAAACTGGCTCTTAACAGATTGTACAAAATCAGGATTTGGCTTGGTGAAGGGTAACCCGTAGAACAGCCCCGAAAAATTATTGTGCAGAGTCCTTTTTAAAATTGTACCTGGAGAAAGTGAATTTGATAAAGTAACACAGCTAAAATGGAAAAGATGCAAATAAAAATTGTTCGGAAGGAGAAATTTCATACCAGGATCATTGTCTTTATTTTCGATAAAAAGAGGCACATGATAAGAAGATTTTATATGAGCTCGCTCAAACTGAGTTCTATCCCGCACATCAAGAACTTTATATCCTTCAACTGCTACAAGATCCTTCGCTTGTTCAGCATTTACATAATCCACTTCTGCTTTAATTCTGCAACGTCTCCTTTGCGGTAGTTTCCATGGCGCAGCCCTTGCATTGTGAGTTTTTAATACTGGCGAAGATGTCCCTAAGTTGCTGAAAACACATATTTAATCCCTCACAATCTGGTAACATTGTTTTTTCAACAGTAAATTCAGTGGACAAGAGAAGCGGAATGTGATTTTTGTTGGGTAATTCATATGGGATATATTCTCAGTGCACAAGACTCTCACCTAGTGAGATCGGCCAAATTACGGATATATTCAGTCTCACAAGTGAAGAAGAATTTGTTTCTAGGAGTTGAATGAACCCTCACAAGACAAACAATCTTATTTGAGCCTCACCCTCTTATGAACTATAATTTAATAAAAAAGCTTAATTTGAAGTCATTCAAAGCTAGAGAATAAAAAGCACTACAAATCACTATTATTTAACTACCACCCACCTTATCAATGCTATAGATAAAGAAGCAAATTTAAGGGGCATGAGTAGTACATTGCAGTCACCAACTGCTTCATAGTAATCAACAAAAAGGAAAAACTCATCATTAACGATTGCTTTCCATATAAACCAAAACATGAATGTCTAGGATGTTCATTGTTCAGAAACATCAAGATATGAATTTGTTACTTTAAAACTAGTAACTAATTAATGATGTTAGAGAAACATCAAACATAAGATAAGGTACCTGGGAGAGAAAAGATAGGAGCTGTAGAAACTAGTCCCTGCCATAACAAGAAAATCTATGTGTCATTCTTATCCATTTATGCTTTTAATGCTTATGTTTTAGCTTGGTGGGCCATGAAATTTCGGATCAGCAATGACTTTATGCCACGTGGAACGTAACTATGATCTAAGGGGATATATATGATTCTCTAATCTTAAGTCATGAAGCTTCTACGGATTCTCATCTTATGTCATGATCTCCAAAACTAATAAATTTTCATCCTATGTTATTTTTTAGTCATGTATCATGACCACATAATACACAAAACTCATATCAATTGGAGTAAATGTGTACAATTTTGTCCATATGCACAAGATACTAATTCCATCCTGCATAAGAAAATTCAGTGCAAACTTTAAAATACAATGAAAAGTGCCAATTTTTTTAAAACTTAATTAAAAACATATCAATGAAAATTGAAATCACAAATCTTAAAACACCTTTAGGTCGTAAATATCAAGAAATAAAAAGTAGGAAAAGTAGGAAAATGATAATCTTCTACTAAATTTTTTTATTAATCTTCTTACCTACGAGAAAATAACATATATCACTTATAAATCAATCACTAATAAAATATCAATTTGTAACATCATTTTCTCGTAGCTACGAAGAATTAGTAAGAGGATAAAATATTACTATAAAAATTAATGTCTTCTTTGTCTTTCAAAATTCCAAATGTCTTTAATGCCACAATTTTATGTAAAACTTTTCACACAATAACTTCAACCTAAGATTAAACAACACGTGTTTAAAATGAGTGGTTATGTGTTACAACTTGAATATTTTTTGCCACAATTTTTTTAAGAAATAATGATATACTGGACAGCTCAAAAAAATGGATAACTCCACCTCACGAAATGAAATGAGCCGCAGTATCTGGCCAATTGCTACTAATGAAGTTCAGACAAATTATGCAGCAAAGAAGCTAATCAGCCACATAAGTGAAATTGAGAAGGCATGACAACCATTACAATTATTCAGCTCTGAAATGTTTTGAGAATCAAAGTATAACCAAGTTTCAGCTTCATGTGTGTTCATTACAAAGAATAGCATTTCACTATTAGGAAATTCAGATTAACACATTTATTAGAACTTAACTAGTTCATCACCAGCAAGTTACAAAATAAACATTATGGAAAGACAACCCAAAACAAACAATAGGCTAACAAAAAATTATCCCTCTCTCTTGTCAACTTGAATTGTCTTTCAGTCATAAAGGTCTATCAATTAATAATTATGAATCAACACTGGATCTTTTCTTTGTAGTGTAAGCGGCGTACTCCTTCCCAGAATCATGTTTTAGCTTTTGACCGTTGATATCAAGAATGGAAGATGTAAATGCCAAAGCCGATCCAGCAGATATTGCAGTTTTGATGCTCCTTCCTACAACAGAAAGGATAACACACAAAGCTTGTTACAGTGCAGTCCTGGTTTGGAAATTCATATCAGGTTGACAAAGGTAACTTATAATTCTTCTTATGGTTATAAGTCACAAGCAGAAAAGAAGGATGAACATTGTCCTCATGAAACATGTTTACCTTATACCAATATGGTTCTCAACAAGCAAAAATTCAGACATGATGGACAGATTCAAAAGATACTAACATGGTTGCAGGATAAGCAAATAGTGATGGAAATAAACTAATGAGCATTTAGAGGAGAAAAGGAACAAATGGGGCAACACGAGTATTAAAAAGTTAGCAATTCAAGTAAAAGTATATCCACAAACGACCAAATAACAGACAATTGACGATATCCCAGTTCCCAGAGTAAATAGGACCATAACAAAATAGAAAAAAAAAATAGTTGAATTACTATCACATGATAACTGTATGAAGTCAGTAGTAAGAAACTATTAGTTGTAGTTACAGTTAGAAGACCACCAATCACCAGATTATTTCCTATGAAAATTCAAGCACATACAAGATGAGTTGATCTAAATTCAATGAGATAGCAAAATCCAAGGCATCAAAATATTTACACAATATAGGGCTGCTCTAAAATGAATGATTTAAGAAACCATGTGGCATGGGTGTTTACAAACACACGGAAAAGCAGAAGCAATCAGGGGGAAAGCAACCTTGAAGGCATCAGATAAGTATAATACTGCTTAAAACTTATTGCAAAAAGATAAGCTAATCGTGTAAATCATCTTTTTCAATGTTCATAATAAGCATTATAATCTGTCAAATAAGGGAATAAAATTAAAAATGGGCCTCTGTAAAATATAACATGGGTACCTCCTAATTCCTACCAGAATTCCAGAAATATATTCCATGTTCTCACTTTTCACTAAACCATCATGATACTAACCATGTACAATTGAATGAAAGCAATTCAGAAAATGCAACTCATAGCTTCTCTCATTTTTACTTAATTTTTTTTAGGGGGATAGGAATTCCATATACAAGGGATTCTTCGGTGACAAGACAACAAAAAGGATTGGTCTCAAAGCACTGATTGAACTTTGCTCACCAATATCAACAAGTAGTAACCCAATTAGCAACATCTAAAATCTAGATATTAAAATATGCAATTCTAAGTCAGACATAAAAAGTTTTATAAGAGCAATGTTTACCTTTGTAACCCAGAATAGTTGCGCCAGCAACAAATCCACCAACAGCTCCATTAACAAAATCCCTCTTCCCTCTAAAGTTCTGCACCAACTGTTCCACGCCAATGTAAACCCCTCCTATGGCAGCAAAGGTCAACCCATGGTTGCCCATCATCCTGAAAGTTCTTATTAGCCCTGGAAGAGCAACATTTCTCTCAGCACGAGGAACATCATTCCAGGTCGCAACCACGGTACCCCAGATCATTCCAGCAACTAAACCAGTTGTTGCACCCTTAATAGTTTTCAACAATGATGAGTCATCATCCTCCAAGTACCTACGTTCTGATGGGTCCATGGTTGTCTCTGCACACTACACTACATAGCCAAAGAATAACAAATTTAAATCTATGATTAACAATCCAATACTAATCTACTATTCAATGTCCAAAGATACAGTTAGATCACAACATCTTACCCTACACTCGTTTACCACTCGAACTGAACATGAAAATCACATTTTAGATTCCACCAACATCATTTTCATAAGAATCCATTGTAAGATGGAAAAGGAAGTTCCCCATACATAATCCTCAATTTCTAAAATTTCATAATGCACTTTTTTGTGTAAAGAAAAAATGGCACAGATTTTATCACTGAGGCCTTTATTTTGAATTGTGGTTGCGGTTAGTGCAAGTGCAAATGCAATCATTGGGGTGTGAATTTTTTGTGATTAAAAAAATATTTTCTAATTTGATGCAAATTGCAGCTTAATACGGCCACATCATTGTGATTATGTATCACACCAAAATTGCAGTGTGATGTGATTGCGATAGTCACTGCAACCACAATATTATGACCGCATCAGGTGATGCGGTATGCAATTTGAAAAAATGATAAGGCCCTATTGTAGATACATTTTTAAACAACCAGTTTTAGACTAAATTGCCGGGGAAAATGAAACAAAATGCTTAATATAACAAATAAAGCCTCATTTCAGTCCCTGAAATCCCACAGTGTTCATGTTGATGGTTTACATTAGGGACTAATATGACCAGTATTTATAATTTCAAGGACTAATGTGATAATTTCCTAAAGTCAATAACTAACATGATCGGTGCCTACAATTGCTGGGACTAAAATGAGAATCAACTTATAATTAAATTATCTCCTGATGAAACTAGTGATGGTTTTGATTAACTAGTATTTTTTGTATTACCAAGGGTATCCCTCGCCTTTTTTGGTAAGGAACTAATATTACCTTTTAGGTTCATGTTTGCTCCTCCCAATAAGTGTCGCTCATAGGAATGGAACCTGGACCTTGGGAACCACCTTGGGGACCCAGTGAGCCCTCACACCACATAAGGTATAAATGATACCGGATCCATAAAAATTGAGCTATAAGACGCGAGAATGACTCGAAAAAATATTAATAAACATCACAACGAGTTTGAGAGTCAAAAACATAAATTAATTACAAGGAAAAGCAGATTGAAAACCCTAAAAGGATATGCACAAACACGAATGGGTTCTGAAAGGGTAGATGTACACAGTTTTATACGAGAAAGTTGTTTCCTGACCTACAAGTATACAAATAATCTTACTGTTGTACCGAGATTCGCCCTCTAATACACATGGGATTATATTGATGAATTTTGAGAGCAGAAAATATACGGAATTGCGATGTTGATGAAGAAGAGATAGGGTTAATTAATAGAACGGTTACCTGCGAGAAATTGAGAAGATAAACGAGAATGAGGTTGGGGAGCTACGGTGAGTGTAAAATACGCGGACTTGCTAGTTCCTCCCTTTAACTCGCAGTTAGTCACGCGCCTCTCGCGTGCCTTACATTCTTTTAATTTTTTAAGGGTAAAAAAAAACACTTTACCTTGAAGTAAGGGGCAAATAGACTATAATGTCAATAGGGGAATAGCCTACAGCAGCATGGGGATCACCCAACAATGTCTCATTCTTTGTCCCAAACCAATCATATATTAACATGTGAATAAAATAAAAAAATTTAAAAACAAAATATAATAGAATGGAACACTCTGATTGACTTGGAACATGGAGTCCATTTGGGACATGTGATCTCCGTCCCCCACAGCATGTTAGGTTAGGACATAATAGAACTTTTTTTTGTAAACGGAATAAAACTTATTAAGAATTATATTTAGTCCTCATGAGATAACTTATTTACTCTGGCCAGTAAAAATGTGCTATTTTATTTATTTTTAAAAATATTTTTAGAAAATAATGAAACATGACACATGTCATAATTTCACTGGCAGGAGGATATAACTTATCTCCTTACTCATACCAGGAGATAACTTATCTCCTCTAGCTAGTCAAAATGTAACATGTGTGCTATTTTGTTTATTCTTAAAAATATTTTTATAGAAAATGATGAAACATAACACATGTCATGATTTCACTGGCAGGATGAGATAACTTATCTCCTTATACTAGTAGATTATTATTCCCTTATATTATAAGTCTATTTAAATATAGGTATGAAAATTTATATAGTACCTTAATAATAGTTCTTTAAATATGCAGGTGACACATAAGTTTTAAATTTTTTTAAATAGATAAACATATTTCTATATTCTTATATGTTGGATTAGCAAAATCTGCCTACATTATTTCCACCCTTACCCATCCTCTGTTGGGTCAATAATGTGAGTATATGACCCTCAAGATTATACAAAGTGCAAGTTAAACCTTATGTTAAAAAAGTGTTAAATGTGATAGTGAGTATTTAACACACAACTATACCCTTTTATGAAAGAAAAAAATATGTATAGATAATGTATGAGTTTTATATATTGTAATTGTATTATCCATCATTCATATTTATAAATTTTTACATTGATGATATATAAATATTTCACTTTTCATCAAAATTATTTATTTATAAGTAAAACTCATTTAAAAATGAAATAATTGTATTTTGGTTGTGTGCTAGGACTCTCATAGAAGCACTCCCCTCCTCTTAACTCTTAATTCTCTCCTTATTGCTCTCTTGCAATTAATAGGATTGAGAGAAGTGTTTTTAGCAATACCACAAATTTGAAGGTCGATCTTTGCTCAAAGTCTGCTTCTCATATTGAATAAGTTACGAAAATAATGTTACAATTATTATATTGTTGTTATCATCCACTCGAATATATTGACTTAAGATGAACAATGCATAGAATCTTCCAATGATTTCATTCTCATCAATGTTTACTTTTGAATAAATTCTTCATGGATTTGGTTATTCATTGCCCTCAAGGAAATGATTAAGAGACTAAAATTGTGAAGCCTTTATTGAAAAACTAAAAACATAAACTCTTAATTGCTAGAATACATCATTTTACAAGGTTAACTTTATATTTTTAGGTTCTTACACATTGCCCTATAGATAACAAAATCCTTACAACAAAGCATAACATTTGCATAGGTAGAAAAGTGACTAATAAAGTTAATATTTTATTAGGATTTAGATTGAAGAAGACATAGCGGCAATTTGTGAGTGACTAAATGAGGGGTATAGTTATCCTGTAAAATGATCACATGTAATTTTCGCTATTAGATTTAAAAAATTTAACAAAAGGTTCAACTTACAGTGTATATAAATTTTCGGGTTGGATTGCACATGATCCAAAGATTAAGAGATTAAAATGTTGTTTTCCCATTATTTTTTACTAGCATGTTGACAGGCATTGTCGTGTTTGTTAACCCACTTTCCTATCATTTATAATGTGTAGTTTGTATGTTATAAATGTCAAATATTATATCTTATGTTAAATATTTGTAATCTATGATTGAATTTATTCGATTGGTGTAATGTTCATTCATATTCTACATTAAAAAACTACTGATAGTTATAATGTAAGAAAGAATAAATAGTTAACCAATTAATATGGAAGATATATTGGGTGGAAATGAACATTGAGTTATATATGATTTTTTTGGTAAAAATTAGAAAATAGTGAGGGCAAAATAGGGAGAACTACAAATTACACTATGATGAGTGATTATTTTGAGTTTTCTCTTTATAAGTACTAGCGTGTCGACAGACACTTCGTGTCTGCCGCACACATTTTTATTTTATGATATTAAGTATTAAATTTGTATTTTTTATTTTAGAGAATTGGAATGTTTTTTATCGGATGTACTTCATGTTATAATTTTTGTATTCATTATAATATCCAACTTAGAGTGAGTGAGATGTAT
This sequence comes from Lupinus angustifolius, assembly GCF_001865875.1. Lineage (NCBI taxonomy): Eukaryota > Viridiplantae > Streptophyta > Magnoliopsida > Fabales > Fabaceae > Lupinus > Lupinus angustifolius. The sequence goes on from NC_032024.1 coordinate 14,866,582, forward strand.
TAATTATAGTTATCTAAGATTATATGATTTTACCTTAGAAATAAAAAAACATTAAGGATAAAATAGGATAGGTGATAGTTATTTCAAGTTTTGACTTTATATATAATATAAATTTAGAGAATTAGAATGTTTTTTATTGGATGTACTTCATGTTATAATTTTTGTATTTATTATAATATTCATCTTCAAGTGAGATGTATTAATTATAGTTAATTAGGATTATTTGGTTTTACTTCAGAAATAGGAAAATAGAATCATAGTGATGGTTATTTTAAGTTTTGGTTTATATATATTTGTGTGTTGACAGACACTGTCGTGCCTGTCAACCCGTTTTCATACATTTATAATATGTAGTTTGTGTGTCATAAATGACAATATAATATTTTGTGTTAAATATTTGTCATCTATAGTTGAATTTATTCGATATGTGTAATGTTCAATTTTTTAATATTCATATTCTATATTAAAAAACTAATAATGTAAGAAATAAGAAATAATTAATCAATTAATATGAATATACATTGGGTGGAGATGAACATTAGGTTATATATAGGTTTTTTGGTAAAATTAAAAAATAGTGAGGGCAAAATAGGGAGAACCTCAAATTACACCATGATGAGTGGTTATTTTGAGTTTTCCCTTTATAAGTAGTATATATAAGTAGTATAGATAGTTAAACTATAAATTAAACCAGTACTTCTTGTTTCCCATTTTAAAATCATTGGTTAATTTGATTTATGAGTTGCACATTTTTAAAATCGTTGGAGGTAAGTTCATCAAAGTTATTGATCTAAGTTAGAAAGTAATCTAAATCTAGTAGGACGTTAATTTATTCTTTGAGGCTCCTATCATTAATTATTTGTCAAAGATTGTCACGAAGTATATATTTCCAGTGATATTTTGTAATAAGTCATTTTTCTTATGGTTTAGGAAAATTTGTAGAAGAATATATCATGATTCTTCCAATTTTTCCAATAATGTTATTTTTTCTTTAAAATTGTCAATTTGGTTAAGGTGATTGTAAAATTATCAATTTAGTCTACGATTTTATGCATTATTAATCAGTTTAGTTCATGTGAAAACCTTCTAAATTTTACCCCCTAAACCAAATTGGATTGATAACTTATCATTGGTATTGAATTAAGTATTATGAAGAGAAAGTTTTATCCATCAAGAGTCTTGGGAAAATGTCGAATCGTTAAAACACTAATGGTTGCCGGACAAATTTGTTAAAGTATGAAAAAGTAAAGATGAAGAATTGTGACATCAAGTTATATGATTTTGAAGAAGGAAGATGTGTTGAACTTAAATATGGATGTAATAATTGTTTGAAGTATGTTCATTATACTAGTGAATGTTGGATTTGATGTTAGAAGTAAATAAGAATATGCAAGGTGGTTATTTACTATCCACTATCATAAACACTTTCTTGTTGTATGGAAAATAAGGAACTATCTAGCACTTAACACTATGTATCAAATACAGTAATAGAATAATCATGTGCATCAGGTAATATAAATTTTTTTCATCCAATAAAGTCTATGTTCAACTGTAGTTTCTCCATCTTTTTTTGGCTCCAATGGTTGCCTAACCTAAACAAGGATTTACATGAGAAAAATGCCCTATCACTAATCTATACATCAAACTTTGCAATGTAAGTGGTGAGATACACTGATTTTGTACATCAATTAGATACATGGCTCTTTACGGGTGAACCAATAAAGCGTGTGTTGGTTGAACGGAAAGACCTCTCAAATGGATCAACTACAGTACAATCTGCTTCACCTCTGTTAGCAATGTTGAACTTCTGTGAAAATGATGCAAGAAAGTCCACCACTTCGGACATTGGAGGACGTAATTGCCTTAAAGGCTGTAAGTAGGAAAGACAGACAGATTTCATTCAAGAACCAAAATGCCAATATATAATCATGGTAAAGGAAAAACATAGATGAAAACTTTAAGATACCTATGGTGATAATCTTTAATAAAAACGTTGTGTGAAGTGTTCGAATGTCGTGTAAATTCAGTAAGATTTAGAGTGCTAATACCTGTATGCAGCGGGCGATGATATTAGCATAAGGAGAAAGAGGCTTGGATGAAAATGCACTTTTAATACTGGGATCCACCATCTGTTCCAAACTTGCGCTGTCATGAAGCCTGGATGAAGCCCATTTTGCTAGATATTGCTCCTCCCTTGGCCTGGAACTGTGTTGAAAGAAATTATAAGGGTCTATCTGCGAGTTGCGTTTTGGAGGGGAAGGAAGGGAGCCTAGGTCGATCATCATTCAACTCACAAACGGAGCCTAGAGCGATCATCATTCAACTCACAAACAGAGCCTAGGACGATCATCATTCAACTCACAAACAAAGCCTAGGGGGCGATCATCATTCAATATTTCAATCTATCTAACTACCCTGCTCCCATTATGGTCAGAAAGAGTAAACAAAAGAATGCCACAAGATAAGATGAGAAACATACCCATCGAAAGGTGTCCTTCCTGTTAACAATTCTAGAAGCAATACCCCAAAGGCAAACACGTCTCTCTTTCTGCTTCCAGTTCCTGGTCGGCCATGCTCGGGTTCAATGTAGCCTTTGTCTCCAATAGTATTCTCAGTAGCCTGTTTTCAATAGTCACCAAAGTAATCAATGAACCGATGGCATACATAGGAAGATCATTTGTCAAGCTTCGGATTCACTTTGAATCAAATGGTTTATAGAAATTTAAGCAACTTTTAGCTATACTCAAAATGTATGGTAACTAATGAATATGAACTAGGAAGTGAGGAACATATTACCTTACCTTCAAACTATATATATACTCACTGGAATGCTCAATATTCTATTAGTCTAAGTTTTGGAGAATAACAAATTTGGTCTTGAATCTTGATGACTTAAAATCTCCGAAAATATAAAAGCAATATTGAGCATTAGAAATTGTAACTATCATCAAAGAATTATCCTTCACCTAGTAGAACCATAGTTTAATGTTAGATATAAATATAGACACTAAAACCTTAGATGTCACCTTTATCTCAACATGAAGCTGATTCTTGGAAGAACTTACAGGAATTGTAAGTAGCTTGCTCCTCGGTGGGTTCAAAATAGCCAAGCCACAGTCACAAACATGAGGCATCAAATTTTCATCCAGTAGAATGTTGGCAGCCTTGAAGTTGCCATGGGCTACAGGAGGGGACAATGTTGAATGCAAATAGCTGGAGGAAACAAGTGCATGACGTTTAAGAGTTGAGACACATAATGGGTAGAGGCAATTAAATTTGGGAAAATAAATCTCACCCCTTTTTTCCATCAATATTTCCATGCCTAGTTTATAATCATTGATCGTCTTTCGAAAGAAAAAGTCTCGTTTATCAATTTTATAAAAGAGTGTGGAAATAAAGAATGCAAAAATATTACTAAGTTTAATTTGAGAGCAACATGCAACTTACTCGAGAGCCTGAGCAACACCTAGAGCAATCCGGAGACGAAGGACCCACGATAGAGGTTTGTATGCTCCACTATGAAGAGCATCTTTTAGAGTTAAATTTCTAATATAATCATGTACAAGAAGATGCTTTCCCCGCTCCAAACAGTACCCATTGAGTGCTACAATGTTGGGGTGCTTCAATCGGGAAGCTGTGCAAATGACATCCAAGAACTTTTCCTCTTCTCTGAATGATAGGCACTCCATATTTATTTTCTTCACTGCCAAAATCTTCATCAGAGAAAAAGAAAAGAAAAGAAGGTATATCATATAATTTGAAAGGTACAGTTTGAAACATGCATGTGATAAAAATAAGACTTCAGCAATTAAAAGATAGCCTAAGGTTGTACTTTGCCATCCGGAAATTCAGCTCTGTACACAGGGCCAAGTGATCCTTCTCCCAGAAGGTTGCCTTCATCGAATCTGTTAGTGGCCAACTGAAGCTCCACTACCGTATAAACTTTCATCCTTCCAGTGGATCTGCCTCTTTTGGAAAAACTCCTTCGTAACGGTTCCTGTGCATTGTTGAAGTGCATGGAAGCCAATTGCATTGGACCAAGAAGGGATACAGTTGAAGAATTAACAGGTGGAACTGGTGGGCTCTCATCTAATGCAGTAGGAGAGACCTCTATAACCAGAGGAGAAACAAAACATGATTAACCACAGAAACTGAATTACATAAATACTAAATGGAATGGCATCATAACCCAGACAGATATAGAAATCAAATTACGCCATATAAAAACTGAAGTTTTATTATAATATTATCATTTCCTTAGATTAAATTTCTTCTCGATTTCCTCAAGGTTTGAATAAGTTTGTAATCATAACATATGAGAATGTTGAGTGCCTCACATTTCATATGCATGCTTATATGAATTACCTATGGTTGCACTGGTTGGACGAGAATTCAAAGAACTGTGGCTGCTTTCCAACCTCTTCATGTTCAGATTCTGTGCACGCAATTTATTCAAATGGATTGCCACTAATAGTGCCACACCTGTTGCTATTAGTGTTCCTCCACCAACCATAAAAGCTATTCTTCCAGGACCTATACATTTCTTCTTGTGCTCACTTACTTTGGGAGGAGGATAGTTCTTGATGGCACTTGCCTGAGTTGTGGGTGGATGACTAATATTATGATGCTCAACTGGTACAATTTCCAAAGGAAAAGTCCAGGAAGGAGAGTTGTCTACTTCATGGAATTTATTCCCTCCAATCCTAATCGAAGGAATAGAGGGTGATTATTCGATATTATGTGTTCATTATTTCATTTGATTCAAGAAAAGATAGGTCATTAAAACTCTAATTGTTTCCACTAACCGTAAATTGGGTATGAACTGAAAATGATGTGGAAGAATGCCACTGAACACATTGTCTTGAATGTACCTGGAAACTTAGACAAATGAGAAAATAATAAAGTTTAATTATATAGTGAGAAAATGTTAGAGATAACCTACAAATCTGTAAGAGGAAGTTCACCCAAGTAGGCAACTGAGCCAGTGAATCTGTTATTCTGCAGGAACCTGCATATAAGCACCTCTCTATATATCCTCAAACAAGCCGACCATAATAAAAGAAAGTTCTTCCTTTGATCATATAATGATGTTGAAACATAAACCAAGTTTTGGGGAAAAATAAGGCATATGGAGGAAGAAACTTACAATCTAGAAAGGTTTGATAAGGAACCAAATGATCGTGGTAGATCTCCCGAGAAATTATTGTACGAAAGGTCCCTGAAGAAAGGAAATCACCATTTATGAGGTTCTATAAAATGAAATTTCAACAAAACAATCAAAGCATCTTCTTTTGTTGTCTCACTTTCTTACAACACAGCTCAACCAGACCAGATTTCAGTCATAACAGTGTTTATTTTCACTCTAACTATGCTTCATTTCAGCTGATCTTTTAACATATTTTTTATTTGTATGAAGAGCTTCCTTTCTCTGTTTTCTCAACTATCATATTCATATTCATTTCTTCAACAAAAGATAAAGATAAGGAGGACAACACTATTTTTATTTTGGTTTTGTATTATTTATTTTTGGATTGAATGATTTACTTAAGTTCCTTAAAATTTATTTAGTTACACCCATAGTTGAAAAAATCGCGATTTATCGCGTAGGATCATTCGGGTTTACGTGTTCATGGAGGTTGGCGAGTCACGAGCCATTCATATTTGCGATTTCTCCATCGCAGGTGAGATCGTCGAGCCAACTCGTAAGATCTTAGGATCGTAACCAGTTGCCGTTTCTGCTGCTGTTCAAGGATGGGTGAAAAAGGCTTGGGACCCAGCCCATTTCACTTTAAACAGGGTTAAAAAAACCCTATCCCTTTCCCTCCCCAACAGAAGCCCCCTCCCTTGTTCAACCACAAGTACAATAGAAGCCACCCTCCCCTGTTCAGCCACGACCAGAACAGAAGCCCCTCCGTTCAACCATGACCAGAACAAAAGCCATTTTCCCTCTTCATCTTCAAGACTTTATAACATGGTGAAACATGTATGGAATTATGGATCTAGTAGTGAATCACCTTCTTCTGGAATTTTCCCTCTTTATATATATGTAATTATATAATTACAATTATAGTAATATGTTTGATACTGATTATATAATGCATTGGTTGGTATATTCTGATTATATATTTATACTAATACTAGTAATACATTTCAGATTTCCATTTGACAATGATTATATATTGATTTATAGTTTTGTTGTTGTGAAACCTAATATATGCATATATTTTGATGTTTGATGCTTTAAGTTTTATCAAATGTTATTTGTTAATTTTGTGATTTATAACAATGGAGAGAGGTGGTTCTTAAACAGCTTTTTAGTTTTTTTGTGTGAATATGTACTTTTTTTAATAATTAATTTTGGTAGGATCTTAAGATCCGTGTTATGATCACATGTTTTACGTTTTCATCTATCCCTTCCGATCTTATATAAGATCTCGATCATGTCAACTAGGGTTACACCTACTAATCTATCCCTCACAAATTGTTTTTAAAGGTGAGAAGGTTCAGGTTGTATTGATGGTTCGATCTTACATGTCCAGAAAATTCAAGGTAAAGATACCTAAATGTATTGGCTGAATCACTTATTCATTTTATTGAAATTCAAATGCGACACCAAAAGACCAGGAGAAGAAGGCATACAATTCTTTGAGATTATCTAGGCCATTAAATACATCGCCAATGGGTCCACTTAAGAAATTGTGGCTTAGGTTCCTGCAAGAGAAGATAAGAATTGATGATTAAGCCATTGGTAAAAAAAATTCAATCACTATATAATGCTCAGAAGATATGAGAAAATATGAAGGAAAATTTTTCAATGGATCTTTTGGTTAAGAATAATTGAATTATCTCTAACAAGTGTTGCCTAAAACCAGCACTTGTAACATGTGAACCGGCATTTAGGTCCTAGAAATGTACTTGCTGACAATCCACCCTCAGATTAAAATTTGGTTTGGGATTCAGTCTTTCAATCATTCAAAGTGGTTTCATGTTATTATTTCAACCATCTCTAGTGAGGAGAAACATGAAATAAGTTTAAATAATTTTAAGACTGCATCAGACAAGTTTAAACAATTTTAGGGTTAGGTTTGTTAGATTAAATTTGAGTCAAGGATTAAATTTCAAGGCTAGGCCCATTTTCAGGGGGGGGGAGTTTTTTCATGATTGAAAATGACTGGAATATTTTGGCTGAAATATTTGCAAGAATGCAAGCCATATTTCTGCAATGAATCATGATAATAAAACAATGTTAAACATACCGGGTAGGCTTATCAGCAAGCATAGAATTTAGTAATATGGTAACAAGATGAGATGAACACTTAGCTTACATATGTGTGGCATTTGGGGGTAAACCGAATGGCATTTCTCCAACAATCTTATTAGAACTGACATCACTACAGAAAGTAGGATATGGAAGTAAGTAAATTGCAAAATCTTGACTTTGAAGTGTGCTGATAAGAACCTAAAAGCTATACAATTATAAATACTTACAGTTCTGTCAAGTTATTTAGACTATAAAGCTTGCTTCCAAGATACCCAGTGAGGTTTAATCCTTGAATTTTGCTGCATATGAAGACAGAGCAGCATTAATTGTTAGTAATGACAATTATTATCTAAATAGGAAATAGAATCAGTCGAGTACGTTGGTACATTACAGGTGAATAACCGATGATCCAGAACAAGTTATTCCTGTCCAAGACTCTTCACAAGGATCACTACCATTCCATCCTTGGAGCACCAATGGGTAGTTTAAGGTCCTATATAGATCCTTGAGAGCTAAAACTGTTTATAAAAAAAACAATAAATTTTTAGTTTAGTAAAAGAACAGCAAAAAGCTACTCCATTGTTTTGGTTCTTGTGTCAAAATAATTTAAATGGATCCTAGCTTTAGAATAATGCAAATAAGTTTCTTATAAATAAATAGAATCAATAGAATTAAATACTCAGCTTTCTTATAAATAAATATAAGTTTCTATGTTTGATAATAGCAAGAGCCGGAGTTTTAAATTGTGGTTGAGGTTACGTTTACTGTAATGGCGGGAAAATGCAGCCACAGTTGCAGTCGCGATTCTGCGGTGGAGAATGTGTAACCGCAATATTGCAACCGTAATTGCTGTTGTAATGCAATTTAAAACACATGCAAGACCTTATCATGATGATGATGATAACAACATAGAATAATAAAAAAAATATGAAATCAGTAATCAAGCATAGACTTCAACCCAAGCATGAAACTAGGGTTTGGAAATTCTGAGCAACCAAACACATGATATGATATTCTGATCAAATTTTCAAACAATTTATTTTCAAGAATAAATTCTAGAAATAGAAGAATGAATTGAACAGTTTTATGTGAATTACCTTCAGGTGGATGAGTAAATGCGAAACCCTGGGAAATCAAAATTGACGAGAAGACAGCGAAGCTGAAATGCACATAGAGGTAGTAGTCGCAAACCATTTTCCCCAGAATCAGAACTTTCCTTTCGTTTTCTTTCCTGGAAACAGAGAGAAAATATTATCAAAAAAAATTTCTGTGTCTTCTCGGTTCCCAAACAAACACAGAATTTGTTCTTTCGCAGAACGAAAGTGGACGGAAAAGAAAAAAGAAGAAAGAGATGGAAAAATAAGATGACATAACCAGATTATGAGAGTAACCAGAGTGAGTTTCTAGTTAGGTGGGGTCCACATAGTAGAGTTCGTTACACGGTAACCATTTAGGAAGGAGAAGAGAGTCTATAGTTCGTTAGTTTTGGCGCGAAACAATTAATTGGGTTTATTAGTGTGAAAGTTTTGATTGGGCTTTCTTGATCTTGTAACTTATTCGGCCCAATCAAAAAAATCTCAAGTTTATCAACTATTCTATAAAAAAAATCTTGATAACCATTAAATTCGCCTATTTTGTCAAGTGCTTTGTTGGTCATAAAATGTGATTTCAAATAAGATATTATTATGAGGCCGTGGAGTGATTGAGAGCCTAGAAAATTATTTGAAATTTGATTTTGAGAGCAACAATTCCTAAGAGAGATGATTATGATACTTATAAGGATCTCTTTATGAATTGAGTATTAGAGGGGAAGGAAGAGAAATAGAATGTTTGATATTCATGAAACACACTAGTAAAATGGTTGTGAAACGTTTATTTTCTCTCATTCTTATCTAAAATTTAAATCACAAATAAATCTTAGTGAATTAGTTAGTCACTCTAAAAAATAAGAATGATCTAGTAGAAAAAAATAATACAATAATATAAAAATGCTAATAGTGCTGCTAAAACATGTTAAAAATGCATGCAGAAAACTTGTATTGGTAATGAATATATGTAAGATTTTAAAATTTCCAATACAATTTTGTTATTTAGATTACTTAAATAGTACTCGGATGACACTCACTTGAATATTAAAGAAAAATCTTTGTTATTCCTCAATTCCTCCTCTATCATGGTATCATGAACCTAGTAGCAAATTCATCCTCTGGTATTGGATCATGCACCCATTAACAATGTCCACCTGAATGATTTACAGAGCAGCTGCTTATGTAGAAAGCTTAAATAATTGGTCCATAAGATTATATGATAAGATAAATTATGTATTTGTCTCATGTCAATCAAATTAACAAAAAAATGCTACCACTAAATGTCTGTTTCTGAATTGTGTTTTGAATGAGAATAAAAGGAAAGTGAGGGCATTGGAGTCATCTCACTAGTGTATTTCATGTTCCAAAGCTTTCTATTTTCCTTCATTCTCTTGAAAACTTGCAAATTGACCCTTAGGTCCATTTGCAAGATAAGTTTCGGAGGAAAAGAGAAAGCTTTAAAATTATCTCACAAGTGCATATCATGCTCCAAAGGCTTCCATTTCTCTTTTTTTTCCTTCAAACCTCAACTTGCGAATGAAACTTTTAGGGTCTATTTGCAAGCAATAAAATACACTTGTGAGTTGTGACTTTCATTTTCTTCCCATCCAAAACTTAACTCGCAATCGGAAGAAAAGTGTTCCTTCATATTTTTGGAAGTTCCATTTTCCATTTCCTCTATTATCCAGCAATTAGACAGTCAGCTTCATTACAACAATAAGTGCACATGTTTGGCTGGAATAGATGAAATTTAAACAGTTCCACATTATTACAGTCAAACAATTGCCATATATTTTTTAATTTTATATAATTCCCACAATTTGAGAGAAGCATATACTCGCAAATTATATGAGAAATTAGAGTTGCACAAATTATATGAGGTGTGTGCATAATTTAGACAATTAAGAAAAATGTTACATACAGACCAAAATAGAATGCACTTAAACATGAAACAAACATAAGATGACAAAGCAGTTAATGATCACAAATCGTGGCAGGGGTGGATCCACCCATATTTTCTGCAATTCATATCTACCACGAAATTTAGCATTTACTTATCAAATATCGATAAGATCTTAACAGCTCATTAATAATGATGCAACTAGTGCTCCTAACTTATAACATTAGACTATGCACACACACACTACCACTATTAGGTAACTAAGGGTTCATTTATGAGTTATGTTTTGGAGGGGAAAAAAGAGAAATAGAAGATTTGAAAGCAATGAAATATAGTTATAATATGACTATGAAGTTATCCATTTTCATTTTTTACCTTTAAATTTTAACTCACAAATAAACCCTAAAGGTACATGTTGTATTAGGAAATCATATTTTTGAATAGTGATCCTTGAAGCAAAGGTTTCAGTTTAGCAGCATCCAATTAGTATGAATTTCAATTGGCATTGAACCATTCATTTTCACAATGTATGTATTGCATGAGTTAGATTATTGTGACTACTCAAGCAATACATGAATTTCATGTAAACAAATGCATCAAAATAAACTTTGCAAGAGAAAGGAGAAATCAAATTAGACAAAACTCACGAGGAAAGATTATCTACAAAATTCCGTAGTTTCTTTTTTTGATAGTAGCTCTACCTAAGTTATAAGAAAATATAATCTACATATGAAAGTTACAAAAGCAAAAAGAATAGCAATAAGCCACCATAAGAAGCTTATTATTGTAAAAACAGGAGCCAATGTCTTGCAATGACAAGGTTCCAACACTTTCAGGGGCTTAAAACTATAATCAAAACCTTGTTCAGTTGCAATCTACACCAGCTTCAGCAGCACGGCGAGGTCTGTTTTTACGCCTCCTCCCATTCTGTCGAAATCCAACAGATTTTACCAAATCATCGGGGCTCGACTTTGCTCGGACGCCATTCTCCTCTTTCACCGGATCTATTTTTTCTTTAACCTGTACAGACCTTTTCCTTTTGCTTTTAATTACTGTGGTGACCTGAGTTTTCAACTCATTGCTTGAAACATTGCCATTCACATTCTCCTCATCTTTCACTATCTTTTCAGTTACTTCTACTCCTTCAATTTCATATGTTAGTGACTTAAGTGGTCTTCCTCTTTTTCTATAAGCTGGTACTTTTTCCTCTTCGCCACTTATAGGTTCCTCCCTCTTAACAATAACAGATTGATTCTTCCCTTTTCCTTTGCCTCTGCCCATAGTCAAAGGACTTGGTTCACGAAACGTACTAAATATCTAATATCAAATCTGCAATGACACAACAATTATATTTAAGAGGGTGAGCTTGGCACAACAGTAAGATTGTTGCTCAGTGAATCATGAAGTCACGGGTTTAGGTCCTGGAAACAGCCTATCTACTTGCGGAGATAAACCTATGTACATCTACCTCTCCAAACCTTACTATGCAAAAGTCTCATGCAATGGGTCGGCATTTTTTTTTACCGCACAACAATTCTTTTACTCATCATCCCAAATACAACTTTCCATTTTCAAGTAGCACTTCTATCTGTAAGTTGTTTACAATGAATTCAATAATTGCAGGTATCATGTATGCAACTACAAAATCTCTTTAGTTTTTTTACAGTTTAAGGATCAAATAAAAAATACATAAGTTGAAATTCTGATGTGAGCCAAAAAAAAAGGATTGAAGCATATTACACATATGCTCAATCTTTCAAATGAACTATGTAAAATAAAATTAAAAAAAATTCTAACACAAAAATTGGCAAAACCAGTGTAGGGTATGGTTTATGTGGTCAGCAATCAGAAACAACATTCATAAGCATTGGACTTGCATTCTACTGTTTCTGAAATTATAAAAAACAAATCAAAAGATCAAGTTGTCTAGCTGTGAAAACATTTTATCTCATTTCTAAACATTCTCCTTAGCAACAAACAAATTTAGCCATACTTATGTTAAGAAATAAACCAAAAAAGCATTACATAAACACAAATATCATGACATTTTTTAAAAGGGTATGGTCGATCATTGGATCTACTCTTCATAAATCCCTATGGACTCTAGTCCAAACAATAAGAAATCTAAAACAACAAAAGAAATAAGAAATTATTCCATTTATCAAAAACAGCAATAACATTGTAAAGTTGGTAGCATATTAGAGATTGAAGAAAAAAGAGACACATAAAAGAGAAATGAGGCTGACCATATAACTTGTATCAACTCTCAGCATCTCAAACACAAACTCATTTCACAAAAATCTTATACAAATCCACAAAGTGGGTACACCCCGATATAAGTACTGGTTTCTGTGATAGCTTGAAGTTATTTTATCTGAGTTAGAGAAAGTGAAGAGACAGATCAGAAAAGTGATGTTAATAAAGAGAAATATAAGATTAAAGATAGAGAGTTGATAAGTGAAAGTAGAGAAGTAGGTTAGAGTGAAGTAGTAGCTAGAGAAAGAACTGAAGTAGAATGGAAGTAAGAAGACAGATAGATAGAGTTGATGAGACATTTTATTGGAGTACAGTAGTCCAACATATTTTTCATTCTTAAACTCATTCCACTAATTATTTTATATTTTTTTATACTTTTCAGTAATTTAAGCAATTCATGTTAAAATCATTTCTATTGGTGTAACTCTATTTTCATTCTTAAATGATGAGACATTTTATTGGAGTACAATAGTCCAACATATTTTTCATTCTTAAACTCATTCCACTAATTATTTTATATTTGTTTATACTTTTCAGTAATTTAAGCAATTCATGTTAAAATCATTTCTATTGGTGTAACTCTATTTTCATTCTTAAATGATGAGACATTTTATTGGAGTACAATAGTCCAACATATTTTTCATTCTTAAACTCATTCCACTGATTATTTTATATTTGTTTATACTTTTAAGTAATTTAAGCAATTCATGTCAAAATCATTTCTATTGGTGTAACTCTATTTTCATTCTTAAATGAACCTTAGAACACATTTATATTTCTTTCTCATAACAATTTTTTCCATTTTTTAATGTTCTCAGAACTTTAAGAACGGTACTTATTTAACTTATCGTTGCAAAATAAGAACAAGAACGATTCATTTCCAATAGTAAACTTGGATGAATAACATGCTTATTTCGCTACTAATCATTTTTTTCTTACCATTATGATGCTCTTAGATAAATAGTAAACATGATTGTCTTTTTTAAAAGCTTAAACACACCCTTAAAATTAAAACCCCTCCCTAAAAAATTTAAATGAAGGTAACATCAATTTTTAAGATAATTTAAGAATACCATGGTCTAATTTTTTTTAAATGATGATAAAATTAGTTTATTAAAAGATAACTTAATTAAGATTAGCCTCTATTATTCAAACGTCATTTAATAATTTAAAGGATAAATTGAAATTCTTATTTTTTTTTTAAAGATTAAGTTTATTCATCATATTTCTCAAAATCTATTTGGATCACTCTTGTAAGATTTTTCAATAGAGGCATATACTAATTTAGGAACTCAAGTTAGTTCACATACATGTGAACTGTATGTGAACTATTATTTTTTTCGTCTCATATGATGCATTTTAATATCAATAGTGATAATTATTATTGGCAAATGTTTTAACTTGTACTTGGGTTTACAAAAATGCTGGCCCAACATGATTTTTTTTAATTTGTCAATTCATAAGTTATGATGGGATAACACGACTTCTAAGTGACTTTTTTTTTTAAATTTCAATTAGGAATCATGGTTAGCCAACACAACTTATAAATGGTCCAAATTTTTTTCCTTTCCATTAGAAGTCATGATGTGGCTACACAACTTCTGAGTGACACAATTTTTAACCTTTTCACTCGTAAGTCGTAATTAAGGGTGAAAATATGTCAGGTCAGACTTTGCTTTAAACATGTCAAGTCTATATACCATATAGGAACTTGGGTCTAGTATGTTAAAAAAATTTCAAAGTCTAGGTCTGACTTGTTTACAAGTCTGGCCTAGCTTGTTAGTATGTTTAAATGTCTATTATACTATATATTAATATTATATATATAATAATATTACTCATATTAAAATAATATAAATTCAACATTCTTATATAATATAACTAAATAGACCGACATGTTAGGCTTAATAGACCTAGCCTGTTATAGACTCCTGATAGGTGGTCTGACATGTTTCCATCCTTAGTCGCAATGGACCAATACGACTTATGAGTGGCCCATTTTTCTTAATTTTATACTCATAAGTCGTGATGGATCAACACGACTTTTGAGTAGTCTATTAGTATTTTCAGTCTTCCTCCAAAAATTATGATAAACCAATACGACTTTTGAGTGGTCCAACTTTTCTTTTACTTTTCACTCTAAAGTCGTGAGTGGCTCAACATAACTCTAAGTGGAAATTTAAAAATATGGGTCACTCAAGAGTCGTGTTGGTTCATCATAAGTTATAAGAGGAAGACTGAAAAATTAATGGGTCATTCAAAAGTTATTTTAGCACATCACGACTTCTGATTTGGAAGATTAAAATATCTCCTATATTAGGCCTAACAATTTTTGTAAGCTCAAATATAAGTTAAACTATTTCTTACCCCAATTTTATTTTGAACATTAGTTTCACGACCACAAATGAGAAAAAAATGAGATTCCTTCATCTTCCAATTAATTTGAATTGGCCACCACATTTTCCGGTAAAAAAATAGAGAAATTTTATATCCCACATCGGGATTCATTAATCTTTACATTAGAGATCTAACTCTAGGATCAGGATCAGAGTTGATTACAAATAAGAGAAATTGTTAGTACGTCATCTATCAATACTAAGTGTGAAGAAGATCTCGGCTCCTGACCTTGACACTGTTTTGATAAAGACATCAACATCACCAAAAAGAAGAAAATGAAGAATACTTATGAAGACAATGAAGATTCAAGTTTCAAGATATTCAAGACTTTTAGTCTAAGTCTAAAATAAGTATTTCTATCATATACTCTTGATTATACAATAGTAGTAAAGCTCAAACTATTTTTAAAAGAAAATTGAAACACTTTAAAATACTTAAAACAATTTTCAAAAATAGTGTGTAACGAGTTACTTCATCTAAGTGACAGGTTACGAGTGTGAGAAAAGAGTTATCCAACTTAAAACTGATCAAAGTAATCCATTACTGTCTTTGAGTAACAAATTACCAGTGTTATTAAAGTTGAGTAACTGATTACACAACTTGCTATAATCGATTACTCTAATTAGAAAATAAATAATCAGTGGACAGAATATTTGAGTAATCGATTACTGAGAGCTGTTGCATCAGATTTTCAAATTCAAAGTGAATGAGTTTCAACCCAAAAGACATGTTGTCATTCCAATCAATTCCTACCCTTTCAAAGAGACATTTTGGTTGATTGGAAAACCTACAAAAAGCCATTAAAACTCACAATCACAACATACAACATATACACAACTCTCATACAAATTTCAAAAGCTCTTACACATATTCTGAAATTATTTTCTGCACTTTTGGCAACAAGTTCTTAAACTTTCAAAGTTGATTTTTCTGAAGTTGCTTAAAGTTCAAGTTTACAAACTTATAAAGAGCATTATTACTAAGTATACAAAAGAGTTGATTGGATTGCAAGTTACATCACTTTCATACTTGTAAAGACAATTCTGTCATTGTTGAACATTCTTTATTATTATTGCATAATACTTTCTTTCATGGGGTGTGATAAGAAAGAGGATTAGAATAACTTGGAAACGTGTTTTCCAAAAGTGAATAAGAATTAAGGGGTGTGTAAGGTACATAGAGATCTCGGAGTGAGATATTATAATTGCAACTCATAATCTTTAGTTCAAAAATCTCTTCTACTACAAGAGTACTGGACGTAGCTTTCAATGGACAAAAAAGTGAACCAATATAAAAATTATTAGTGTATTCTCTTCTCCCTTATCTCTTTGATTTTACTTGTTAATTTTTCGCATATATTTTCCGCTGCACTTTAACTCTTGATTTTGCAGAAAAGGTGGCCATAATTTTTAAGTCAACTAATTCACTTCCCCTCCTCTTAGTTGCAATATCAGTCTTACAATTGACACCAGGGCTATTTTTTGAGTAAGTTATTCTCAAGTCTGATCCTATATTGAAGATGACCTCAAGATCATTCCTAAGAGAAGGTTCCAACATCAACCGCCCTCCAAGCTTTGTTGGAGAGCGCTATGATTTCTGGAAAATCAGAATGAGAATCTTCATAGAATCTCAAGACTTAGATATATGAGACTCAATAGAAGAAGGTTCATTCATACCATACATGGTTGTTAATGGGGTTAAACAACCAAAACCAAAATGTTCATGGATCGTTGAAGATAAAAATAAAGTCCATACGACCTTAAAGCCAAAAACATTCTTGTGTCGGCTCTAGAATAAAAAGAATTCCTTAGAGTGTCAAGTTGCAAAACATCGAAAGAAATTTGTGACACTTTAGAAAGGATATATGGAGCCAAAGAAGTACAAAGGTCTACAACGAATGGTGAAGCATCAACATTAAAGCAAAAATCTACATGCTCTATATGCAGAAAACCACATTATCTTGAATGTGCTTGTCCAACCCTACAAAAGCATCATACTTTCAAAAGAAAGAAGGATAAGATGCGTAGAAGAATAAATGTTAGATCAGAAGATAAAGATGATGGTTCAAATGCAGAACTCAGAATTAAGGAGCAATCACATATTTCCTTGATGGCTTCACACAATTCAAATGATGATTATGAGGTTAGTAACTCTGAACCAAATGATACTTTTTCATATGATGAGTTACAAAATGCTTTCAATGATTTACATCAAGAATATGTTAAGCTTTCCAAACTTTTCCTAAAACAGAAAAATGAAATTTTTATTTTCGAAAGTCATAACAAAGTTCTAAAGAAAGATATTGAAAAACTTAATTCTTCCTCATGTCAAAAATATGTTGCTCTTGAAACTAAAGCTTCAACATTAAGTCTTGAACTTAATAAACTCAACAAGAGCAATCATAATTCAGACAAGATCATAAAAGTCCAAAGACATTCAACAGACCGTAGAGGCCTTGGCTATGTAAATAGTCATGTGGCTAAAAATGAGAATATCTTAGGAAAAACAATTGTGGGAAGCACTATAATATTTCATAAAGAAAGTGTCCATACTAATCCTATTTTTAAAATAAAATCTTGGATGCATAAGCATCTACCCACATGTTCTTATTATGATCAAATTGGACACACCTAACACATGTCATATTAGAAAAGTTGGTATTCCAAGTGGCCAATATGTTTGGGTTGAGAAAGGTGCTAATCCCGCGGGACCCAAATCACATTGGGTACCTAGAAAATATTTTTAATTTGTTTTGTAGGAGTGCTTGAAAGCCATAAGCATAAATGTATTATCATGACAACAACTGTTCAAAGTACATAAAACGAGAAGATTCAAAATTATCATTTATTCAAGCAATAAAGGCCTTGTTACCTATGCATAGAACATCAAAAGAAAAGTCTTTGGTATAGGTAACATTGTTATTATATTTATCTAAGTGCATGGTATGATCGTCTAACTAAATTTCTACTTGAAAAAGGTTTCAACAAAGGAAAGGTCAACACTATATTCTTTATAAAAAGAATAAATCATCGTACTTTACTTGTTCAAATTTATGTAGATGATATTATTTTTGGTTCTACTAATGAGGTTTTGTGTAGTGGATTTGGCAAAATGATACAAGGATAGTTTGAAATGTCCATGATGGGGAAGTTAAATTACTTCCTTGGACTTCAAATTAAACAACTTGATAATGGTATTTTCGTAAGTCAATCCAAGTATTGCAAAGATTTGCTAAAAAGATTTGACATGAATGGCTGCAAGCCAATAGCTACTCCTATGGGATCTAGTACTTATATTGATACGAATGAAGCAGGAAAAAACATTGAAATATCAAATTATCGATGAATGATTGAATCTCTTTTATATTTAACTGTCAGTAGACCTGATATCATGTTTAGTGTATGTCTGTTTGCAAGCTATCAATCTAAACCAAAGGAATCACACTTAGTTGCCGTTAAGAGAATCATGAAATATATTAAGGGTACATCTAACGTTGGGCTGTGGTATCCAAAAGGAAGTATATGTGATTTGGTTGGATATTCGGATTCAGATTTTGATGGGTGCAAATCTGAGAGGAAAAGTACAAGTGGTACTTGCCATATCTTGGAAAATGCTTTAGGCTCTTGGTCTTGCAAGAAACAAGCATGTGTTGTCCTAAGCACTGCTGAAGCTGAATATATAGCAGCAGGTAGTTGTTGTGCCCAAGTGTTGTGGCTCAAACAACAATTACGAGATTATGACTTAGACTTGGGGTTCATTCCTTTAAAATGTGACAATACAAGTGCTATAAACCTCACAAAGAATTATGTTATGCATTCTAGAACCAAACACATTGATATAAGGTCACTTCCTTAGGGACCATGTCCAAAAGAATAATGTGTCTGTAGAATTTGTTGATACTCACAACCAACTAGCTGATATATTCACTAAATCATTGGCAAAAGAATATTTTTATAAAATTAGACGAGAATTAGGCATTCTTGATGAATCATACTTATCTTAAATGTTTATATATGATTATATGTGTGCTTCATTATATCCACATGCCTACTTGAACTTAAATGTGTTTATTTATGTTTAAAATATTACAACTTTTGGGTAAAAATCATTTTCATAGCTTAATTTTGCCTAAAAATAAGTTTTTCTAGGGTTAGTAATCGATTACACTGGATAGTAACCGATTACAGGGTTAAACAGCGTGTTTCAGTAACCGATTACTCAAAATGAGTAACTCATTACTCTATGATGTTGTTTGAAAAATATAAATTTTTTAATTTGAGTAACTGATTACTCTGTGTCGTTATATATGTATTTTTTCTGCATTTTTTAAACTTTTTCAAACTCATCTTCCTTATCAACTCGTGTTCTATCTTGCTCAACCCTCTCTAACCCTCAAATCTTCGTTTTTGATCCGTTTTGGGTGATTTTTGTGTCTATTCATATCATATTTTCAATTGTAAACACTTCTACACCATCATTTTCATGTTTAGTGACCTAAATCAAAAACCCCAAAAATCTAAAAACTCAAAAACCTCAATCCACGGCTTCCTCTTCTAGATCAAAGAAGCAACGCACAAATGTCACTCAAAGGAACCAAAGAACTTCATCTTTGGAGTCCAGCCCTCTTGACTTAACACAACTTCTAGAAAATGATGAGCAATGTAAAATCTTTGAGGAGCACTTCCATGTTTGCATTATCTTCACTCTCAAATACGGTAATCTTGAGAACTTTGAGTTTGAAGATTTTATATTTCCTTATCTCTTGAGACAACAAAACCTTTTCGATTTCTGTTGTGAATCAAATGAAATTTATCCTGAACGGATTAGAGAATTTTACTGTAACATGAACTTTAGGAAAAACCGTTTTACTTCCTATGTAAAAGGAAAAGACATTACTTTGGGTTTGTAAACCATGAGTTTATTGTGTTGTAACATACCCTATCAGAGGAGCATGGCAGATTTCAGCCTTGTATGCGAATGGGAAAATTATGAACGAAAATATTTTTATTATTCTTTATGTAGAATAACCGAAGAGGTAATAGAAACGCTTAAGCAACAGGGTTATGATGAAACTGTTAAAAAATAAAGATATCCTTTCTGTTGGACATGTGAAAATAGAAGACAGTTTGCTTCATTATTTTCTGAGCTATGTCATCTTACCAAAATTATCAAATAAGTCTCAAATAAGTGACATAGAACTCCAACTGATGTATGCTATGAAATTTAAATTGAAAATCAATTGGACTCTGATGATAATGAGACAAATGTGGTCTGTAAGAGGAACACAAAGCCCTTTGCCATATGCAATCTTCATAACAAAAATCCTTTGAGCATTTCAGTGTTTCGACTACTGGAGAAACTAAGGTCCCACTTAACCCTCGTGAAAGCCATATTGATGTATATGTAATCCACAAAATGGGCTTCACATTTGATCTTCGTGACTGGACCTACAAGCATAAGAAAGATAGACCTCCTGCTCCTGAACCAGAACCTACCCCTACTAATCATTCTGAACTTCAACCTTCTGAGTTTCATGCCCAATCTTCCTTATCTGCTGCAATGCCTACCAATCAGATGATAATGAATGAGTTATTCTCTCTTCGAGGCTACATCACTAATCAGATGGACGCCTTTGATACACAGAATCAACAAATTCAGTTTGAACTTCATCGTCTCTCTTCTAAGCTGAGTAGTTTGGACATTGATGAAGACAGTTCTGAGCCTGAGTCTTAGACTTTATCTGTTGTTCGAATTATCTGGTTGTAATGTTAATTCTCATGGTTTCGGACAAATTTCTATTATGTTGTTTGTATTGTTGTTTGCATTGTTAATGCTTGAACATCTTTTTTCTTTTATGATATTGCTCAAATTCTGTTATATCTTGATATCCATATTATTATTATATGTCATATATATCCTATTGCATGTATGATATATATATTATGCTGAACTTTTGGCTTTTCTACTTTTTCATGAAGTCAAAAGGGGGATAAAAGTTTGGATAGTGTATTTTCTGTTTAAAATCTTTCAGGCACATAACTTCAAATGAAATGGGGAGCATAAAAAAAAAGGGGAGCATACTCAAGACAAGTAAAGAATATCATAAAGTATGCTCCTCTCAGAAAACTACATTGTTAAGAATATATTGGCTTGTCATCATCAAAAAGGGGGAGATTGTGAAGAAGATCTTTGCTCCTGACCTTGGCACGGTTTTGATGAAGACACCAACATCACCAAAAAGAAGAAAAGGAAGAATACTTATAAAGACAATGAAGATTCAA
>NC_032024.1:14887864-14926848 GCF_001865875.1 Lupinus angustifolius
CAAACTATTTTTAAAAGAAAATTGAAACACTTTAAAATAATTAAAACAATTTTCAAAAATAGTGTGTAACATGTTACTTCATCTAAGTAACAGGTTACGAGTGTGAGAAAAGAGGTATCCAACTTAAAACTCATCAGAGTAATTCATTACTGTCTTTGAGTAACAAATTACCAGTGTTATTCAAGTTGAGTAATCGATTACTCAACTTGTTGTAATCGGTTACTCTATTTGAAAATAAATGATCAATGAACAGAACATTTGAGTAATCGATTACTCAATTGATGTAATCGATTACTGAGAGTTGTTGCATTAGATTTTCAAATTCAAAGTAAATGAGTTTCAACCCAAAAGACATGTTTTCATTCCAATCAATTCCTACCCTTTCAAAGAGACATTTTGGCTGATTGGAAAACCTACAAAAAGCCATTAAAACTCACAATCACAACATACAACATATACACAACTCTCATTCAAATTTCAAAAGCTCTTACACATATTCTGAAATTATTTTCTGCACTTTTGGCAACAAGTTCTTAAACTTTCAAAGTTGATTTTTCTGAAGTTGCTTAAAGTTCAAGTTTACAAACTTATAAAGAGCATTATTACTAAGTATACAAAAGAGTTGATTGGATTGCAAGTTACATCACTTTCATACTTATAAAGGCAATTCCACCATTGTTGAACATTCTTCATTATTATTGCAGAATACTTTCTTTCACGGGGTGTGATAAGAAAGGGGATTAGAATCACTTGGAAATGTGTTTTCCAAAAGTGAATAAGGATTAAGGAACGTGTAAGGTACATAGAGATCTCGGGGTGAGATATTGTAATTGCAACTCATAATCTTTAATGGAAAAATCTCTTGTGCTGCAAGAGTACTAGACGTAGCATTCGATGGACAAGAAAAGAATCAGTATAAAAATCCTTGTGTATTCTCTTCTCCCTTATCTCTTTGATTTTACTTGTTAATTTTCTGCATATATTTTCCGCTGCACTTTAACTCTTGATTTTGCAGAAAAAGTTGCCATAATTTTAAGTCAACTAATTCACTCCCCTCTTAGTTGCAATCTCAGTCTTACACTAAGATGATATCATCACTAATTGCATAGATTATTTTATACCACAACCTTCTTTAAATATTTATTATTTAATTATGAGACATAAAATTTTATTTTTTATTTTTCTGTTTGATAACAGTTCATCTTGCTTCTATACATATTTATGTGCAATAGAAAATCAAGATATACGTAGTTCTTAGTAAAAAATATGTTTGTAGGTTGTGGTGATTTTTATTTATTTTAAAATTCAAAGAGAAGTAATGATGTTTAATTGTAGTATGTCATCCCTACTTTATGAGGTAAAGTAGCGACCTTTTGTTTCCTACCACCTCTCTCAACTTAAGAAGAGAGAAAACATAATATTAACCATATTCACTCTTCCAATTTTTATACATTTTTAATTTTATGTTTTAAAGAAATGACCAAACATTCATAATCATTTGTCTAAATACATCAAGAAAGTGAAGTTGCACGCCTATATCCTTTATCACATCCCAAATTAAAGGGGTGACAAATAAGATTTTAGTTGTTATATTATTTTAATTCTTACTATATTTTTATTAGTTAATAATTCAATTTTTATTAAAGGTTGGTTAAAAAATAGTCAGAATCCCATAAAGACTAAAAAGTCAAAAATTCTATTCTTAGTAGCAACATTTATTGGGAGGGCAGTGATGCACCCTGAAAGAAATTAGTTCATTACCTATTGAATAAGATGATACCTTTAGTAGTACTTAAAAATAGCCAATTTATTTATAAAACTTTTCGTTTATTATTTTATAAAAAATAAGTATAAAAACAACTATTATGGAAAAGAATGTATTTGTGCTATTTACTATAAATATAAATTAATTATTCCCAATAAAAAATTTCTAAAATTATTATATAATTGTAGATTTAACTATTATTATAGTGTTGTTCTTAGTTTATTATTATTATTATTACTATCATTATTAATGAGAAAATTATTTGTATAAATAATGATAAAGAAATAAAAGGGAAGAATTGGCATATCAAATGCAGCATAGAAACTAATGGCATGAGTATTGCTATTGGTGCTACGACGGTGGGATCAACACATAAAGTTGTGAAATGATTGAAATGTCAAGCATGTTGGACAAGACCGTTATTTGACAAGCGGCAACGAACGACCAACAAGCCATGACCCTTGGCTGCTATGGTTGGAGCTGGAAAAGAGATGAGTACAATTTCTGAGAGGCCTTCTTAGAGTTTGTAACTATAACTTGTACCATGTGACTGTTAACTTATAGCTAAAAGCTTTGTAATTTTGAAGGTAGCTTACTATACTAGAGCAATCGATAAAACTAGTTATGAAACTAGTTGAAATTTGTTAAATAACTAAAAACACATATATTATTTATTTACTATTTGTTTAGTTTTTTACTAATTAAATTATAATTATTCAATGGAGTAATTAAATATGCAGATAACTAAATAAATAAATATTAATAATTTGGTAAAATTATTATGAATTGTATAATTAAGTAAATATTGGAATTTGATAAAACTATTACTGCATTTATAATTACTTATTAATCATATACATAATTTGATAAAATATTATTAATTATTTATCATAATTATTAATTTATAAGTATTTATAATGTAATTTGAATTATTGAAACCTTTGTATGATTTTTAAAAAGTTACTTAATTTTTTAAAAACTAACTTTCAAATCTTGCGAGCTCCATTTTTTAAAGTTACAAATTCCTTCAAATTTTTATTTATTGGGCGATTCTAACTTCTTATTAATTGAATAAAAAAGTTATAAGTTATTTGAAAAGATACAAGCTCACACTAGTAAAGAGTGCCTTATAATTTTCTCTCACTGCCTTTTATGCATGTTTTCTTCCTCTTTTTTGTGCAAAAATGTGTTAAACAAAATTAGGTGTTCAATTACCACAATAACTACAATGGTAGTAGTCATAGTGGCAACAATTTAGGTATTCAGGGTGATAATAGTGAAGGTCTTAATTGAGGCAGCGATGATGATCATTGTACATGCAAGAACGAATATGACTATAGGATGATAATGATAATAGTAGTGAGTGTGAGAGATGAGGTAAAATATACACGGTGAGGATAAAGATTAAAATTTCACAAAAAAATTATCCCTTATTAATTCCTTACCCGGAAGTTAAGTATTCTTAATCTTATCAACAATTTGTATCATGGGGACATATTTTGAGTTTTGTGAGTCCAATTGTAATATTTATCACCAATGTTGCCCCGATGGAGCCATTGAGTTCCAAGTTGCGAGTTCATTCTTTAATCATGTAATAAAAGAAATATTTCAATTCAACCAAATTTGCTTAAGGTTCTAGATTTGAATTTTTTCAAGCAATGACAATGGACCTCTGAAGTGGGCCACCTAATCTTAGATTCCAAATTTAGGAAGTTTTATTAAAGTAAATTTGGTTACTCACGAGATTACATTTGGATACTAGATGATTTTTTGCATAGCAAGAAATGATGTACCCCCAGGCTTCTATTATTCATCTCAACCCTCTGAAATCTGATCATTCTCCTCTATTGGTTAATTACCATGAAGATACTGGGCCTAACAGGTTGCGACGACCTTTCAGGTTTGTGGTTGCTTGGTTGTCGCACCCTTCATTTAATGTTCTGCTGCATCAGAGTTGGCAAGGTCACCTTCCTTGGAGGGAGGCTCTATCTCAGCTTCAAGATGACCTCAAGGTCTGGAACATGGATGTTTTTGGTAATATCTTTAGGAATAAGAATGATCTCCTCAAAAGGTTGAATGGTAGTTACAAAATGTCTGGCTTGCGGTCCTAATCCCTTTCTTGAGACGCTCCAAAAGGATCTTTGGCTAGAGTACGAATCTGTCCTCCATCAAGAAGAACTCTTGTGGTTCCAAAATTCCTGTAGTAGTTGGCTCACTTTTGGGGATAGGAACACTCACTTTTTTCACGCTTCAACTTTCGTTAGGAGAAGGATCTTAATGAGACTCTCATCACCTTGATTCCTAAATCGGATCAAGTGTGCCATTTACGGCAATTTCGACCTATTAGCCTTTGCAATGTTTCCTAAAAGGTGGTTACTAAAATCCTGGCCACTCGCCTTTGGGAGGTTATGCAGTTACTAACCGGGCCTTATCAAAGCAGTTTTATTCCCGACAGACACAACAAGGACAATATAATAATTACCCAAGAGGTGATTCATTCTATGAAGAATAAGAAAGGCAAAAAGGGGTGGATGGCAATGAAAATCGATTTCGAAAAAGCCTATAATAGACTTAACTAGGGTTTTGTGAAGGATACTTTGCAGGACACTGGTATTCCAGGTAATTTGGTCAGTTTAATTTATCAATGTATCTCTACTATCACAACACAATTGCTTTGGAATGGTGAAGCGCTTAACTCTTTCAATCCGGAGTGGAGGATTAGGCAAGGTGACCCCATTTCGCCTTACCTTTTTGTGTTATGCATGGAGCGGTTGTCCCACTTAATCTTGGCTGTTGTGGACCTTGGTGTCTGGAAGCCGATTAGGCTTAGCCGAAACAAACCACCCTTAACTCACCTTGCCTTTGTAGATGATTTAATCCTTTTTGCTGAAGTTAATTTGGAACAGGTTGAGGCGATTTCAACATGTCTGAATTTATTCTGTTCAAGTTTTGGTCTGAAGGTGAACACTGAAAAAACCCGTATTTTCTTCTCCAAGAATGTGCATGATCATGTTAGGCAGCAAATTTGTTCTGAGTTAGGCTTTTAGCGAACCATCGACTTAGGTAAATATTTGGGAGTTCCTATCCAACATTCGGGGTCCAGAAGAAGAAGTTATAATTATATTCTCGAAAATGCTTCTCGTTGTCTTAGTAACTGGAAGTGCTCGCAACTTTCTTTTGCTGACAGGTTGACTCTTTCCAAGTCTGTTCTCCAGGCTCTTCCATCTTATGTGATGCAATCAACTCCTCTCCCTATTTCAATTTGTGATGGGTTAGATAAGCTTTGCAGATCTTTTATTTGGGGAGAGCCTTCCAATTCTAGGAAAGCTCATTGGGTGAAATGGGAGAATTTGTGCCTCCCTAAGAAGGCTGGAAGCATGGGCCTTCGGCATTCAAGGTTTATTAATGAGAGTTTTATGATGAAAGCGGCTTGGAACCTCCTTAATAATAAGGATGGCCTGTGGGTTAAGGTGGTGTGTGCCAAGTATAATTGTGGTAACGGTATCCTGCCCTCTTTTGCAAAAGTTTCAAATGAGTCTTTCTTTTGGATAGGTCTAAGAAAGGGGTGGGACCAAATTAGAGACAAGATTCATTGGCGCCTGGGCAATGGTAGAACTGTTAGTTTCTGGTATGATAAGTGGGTAACGGTGGAGGGAACTCTAGCCAATTGTCTTGGGGATCACATTGTTCTTGACCTTGACGCTAAGGTTGCTGACTATATGGATTCTCAAGGGAATCAGGAGTTACGTCTGTTGTGGGATTCTTTACCGACGGTGGTAGGTAATAAAATCGTGGCTATTCATCCTCCTTCCTCTCCTGCCACAAAGGACTATTTGGCTTGGAGTTGTTCGAATGATGGTGCTTTTTCTGTAGGCTCGACCTACATGAGCATTGCTGCTCATAATTCTCTCCCTAGTGCTTAGGTTGCTTTTAACATTTTTCGCTGGAAAGGACCTTATAGAATCTCTCTATTGATGCGGTGTTTGGTAAATTATGGTCTTCCTACAAATGTTGAACGACTTAAAAGATCTATGACGAACTCAGCTGGTTGTCCATGGTGTTCTGATTTGGAAACTTCCATCCATGCCTTTCATGATTGTCATTGGGTTAAGGAGGTCTGGATGGG
This sequence comes from Lupinus angustifolius, assembly GCF_001865875.1. Taxonomy (NCBI): domain Eukaryota; kingdom Viridiplantae; phylum Streptophyta; class Magnoliopsida; order Fabales; family Fabaceae; genus Lupinus; species Lupinus angustifolius. The sequence continues at coordinate 14,893,756 of NC_032024.1, forward strand.
TCTTCTTGGTATTCCTGCGCATCATTCCTTCTTCTTTGAGGATTTATTGGGTTGGGTTTCTTCCAATCTCCATAGTTCTGAGACTGTTACTCATGGTGATTGGGCCCTTGTTTTCGATATGGCCTTGGAATCTCTTTGGCGGAATAGGAACCTACTGACTTTCGAGAATAAAATGATTACCCATATTAGGCTTTGTACATAAATTAGTGCTCGCTGTAGGAGGACAGCCTTGGCATTGCGACATAATCAACAAGCCTTGGTGCATAATTCTAATCCCAATCTGCCCGTTATCTACTGGTTTCCGCCAGACCTGGGATGGGTAAAGCTGAATTCATATGGGGCTTTCTCGGTGTCTAGGAGGCTAGCTGCTTGTGGGGGAGTGGTCACGAACCACTTCAGTGCCTTTCTCTTTGCTTATGCTAACCATTTGGGTCTTTGCTTAGTGATCCAGGCAAAACTGTGGGGTATCTTGTTGGGTTTACGATTGTTGTTGCAGAGAGGTTTCTAACAGGTGTGTGTCGAACCTGATTCAGCTAGTTCAATGCAATTGTTAGGTTCAGGTTGCCCGGATCATCATCCTTGTGCTAGCCTTGTGGACCAGATCAGAGTTCTTATACACTCATTTCAAACTGTAACTTGTAATCATGTCTTCCGGGAAGCTAATAGTGTTGCGGATGCTTTTGTTAAGCATGGTTTAGATCTTCATTTAGGTTCTCGTGTTTTTTATTTTGCTCCTAAATTTTGCTCTATTCAATTGTTATTTGTCTCTACAATTTATTGTAGAAGTAGGTAGTTTGTTTGTTTTGTCCCTGGGCTTTTAGCTCTCTTGTACCATTGAAAAAAAAAGAAGGATATAAATTCTAACCAATCGTTTGGAGGAATGATGAGCAACTAGTAGCTTAGTGACACTAATTTCCCAGTTTTATTTAGTAGGAGACAACAATGCCTTTGTAAACCATTGTCCCAAATAAAAAGGCCAAACTATAAATGCTAGATTTGATAAGTTATTCAATTTTCCACAGCTCCCAAATACACTCTTATTATTCATTTTCATCAGCAAGACTAAAAATTTTGCTCATGTTGTGGAAAGGAATTATTCAAGTAAATTTTGAACAAGAAAAGTGTAATAAATTACCTGATAACATTTTTCTTTATTAAATTATTCTAAGTATTGATTTAAATATTTAATAATTTTATGCTGATATGAAATAAAATAAAGGAAAAAAATTATTTGTAATTCATTGCATAATAAGATAACAACCAATAAAATTATAATTCTCCAAATAATAATAATGAGCAAAATTATATCTCTTTAGACACATCTGGTTAAAACGTTCTCATTTCTCAATTTTAACATTATCGAAGTTATCCGGAATAGAGATAGATTTCTTCATACGAAGTGTCAAATCAAAATCCATACTTTAAAATTTGTCACATTCAATATTGGGATAGAGAATTCATATTTAAAAAAACATTTGTAGCACTAGTAAAAGATTAAGAATTCATAGAACAAATAACTAATAACATCTTCATATTTAAACAAACATGTCATGTAATGTATACAACAAAACATGTTATTCACATGATACCACTCATCACAATTTACTTACCACAACATTAATTTCTAGTCTTTGGATAGATAAATTAATGTGTAAGTGGTATTCTCAATGTAATGATCAAATATTAATAATTAGTTTTGTAAAGCAATAGCTTTTCTTTGGACCGTCTATTATTCTCATGAAAAATTATAGTTGTTACATATTTATGATCAAAGTTATATTATTACTTAGGCCAAATTAAAACGTGTCTTTATTTTGGTTGATCACAATTCACATAAATAATATCATATTAATATCTGTGTAATTTTTAATCAAATCAATTTCCATAATAGAGTTTACTTTAACAAATATTGCTTAAACTAATTCAAAAATAATTACGAGACAAATGAAAATAATGAGTTCATTAAAAAAATACAATTTGGAATTAAAACTTTTCTGATTTGATCACTTTCATGATGATATAATTCTAAATTAAAATATTCTAATATATATATAGTAGACATTATATATATATATATATATATATATATATATATATATATATATATATATATATATATATATATATATATATATATATATATATATATATATATATATATATATATATATATATATATATATATATATATATATTCACATGTTGTTTTATATATATATAATACATGTACATATGCCAATTTAAAACAGTGAATTCAATAATACATAGGCATCAAACAGAGAATTCAGCAGTACATATATGCATATATTCATGCAGGGGAGAAAAATGAATTCAAATAGTAAATCCAACAAATATATTATATCTATCGTGGTAGTATCCAATGCAATCCAAATCAGATTGTTAAAAAAAATAAACTTGCTAATTTGGATTTAAGTGCAAATCCCTATAGTTGAAAACAAAACAAACAAAAAAACACTCAATAAACACATTATTTGACATTGTACGTTTTCCTCATTTTATAATAATTTAGCAAAAGACATTTCTTTTGAGATATGAACAGGCATGTTAAAATCATCTTCACACGATTATCTTATGTATGGACAATTAAGATCATAAAAAATAAGCCATTAACTTGCAGCGGAAATCGACAATTCAAAATGTCCAATTTAAAATATAGGATTCATTCAAAAGTGGAAAAATTCAGAAGTTTTGTTCTGATATTACTGAATTTTCCATGATTCTCATATATAAAATAAAATAATAATTGCAAACATATACTTTAAATCCATGTTCTCAAATACTTGATAAGAATGAAAAATTATTTGTGATTGAATGTCTTATATATCATAATCATTACTTATATTAACATATATAATTCCATCTCTAGGCCAACTGTTTGATATCATGCATTAAGTCATTTCCATTGTTTATTTTAGGAGTTTTATTGATGGTCAGAATTAGATCATTTATTTTATAATTACTCAAATAAATAGCTAATACAATTATATTAAATATATCATACCCATATTAATTAGAAATTTTTAACATGTTAATCTGAAAATGTGGGAGACGGCACAATAAAAATCATTCTTTAATATACCCTACAATATTTTAAATAACAAACCATAAAGAGAAAACAAATTTCACTTTTAATGAAAAAAGCCTTTTTCCATACAACTTTCTTCCCGTCCAATAATGGACATAAGAATATAATCCTCGTAAATTAACAATAAACTAATGTTTCAAATCTCATTGGAAACATATCACCTGTTTTTGAAAATTAATGGGATAAAATAATGAGAAAATGATTTATATACTAATGTGGAAATTTTTTTTATATTATTAGTGTATCATTTATCATTCATATTAACTATATTAACATTTAAAAAATATATATTAATAAGGAATAATATACTGGACATATACTTACTTTACACTAATATATATATATATATATATATATATATATATATATATATACAATTTGTATGATAAATGCATATTATCCCTGATCCTTTCGAATACACTTTCAAAAAGTTCATTGCTCTAGAAAAGCTTCATTTGTACTGTTTTTAGGTTATAGATTATTGGATAGTAATATATGAAAATATTAACATAATAGGGTTGGTTCACACTCCATCACCAATGTTTAATTGTATATGTTATAATGTTGAATGAAATGATTCCTCATAAGTGTACTTTTCGCTTGGCAAAGTTATATAAAAAGAAAGATAAGCATAAAATTTTGAATTACTTTCACATAAGAAAAAACACATTAAAAGTTCATTCTTTTTTTTTGACATAATAAAGAGTGTATCCTATTTATTTGTGGATAAAAACTAATTCTTTTTAAAATATTTTACCATACATTCCAACAAATGTCATAGTAAAAATTGAATGTTTAACAACTAGATCAGAGTAAGGATCATCCCCGTTAATGGAGAGACAAATACCACAAAAAATAAAGGAAATAATAATATGGTAAAACAATTTTATTCTTTTATATATAATATAATAAAAATTTTGTCGTAAAATCATGTATTTGTCTCTACGTTATATATTTTTCCTATACCAATACCTTGTACTTAAATCAATTCTATATAAACTTGCCAAACAGCTTAAACTTGCATAATAACTTACGTGAGACTTTGGCATCAAAGTTGCAGTTCGATTACAAACCAAAAAAACATAGGCTTTAATTTAGGGATTAGCATGCTTACATTTTGAAGCAGCTACCAAACTAATCTTACATTTACATGCTTGAATGTTTATTGAAACATCATTCTGGTTATCAATGCAATTGACCAATCATTGTGAGTCATTCCCATCCAGTTCCGTGCCAAGGATTTTCTCCAATTTGGTTCCTTCCTTTTGATTATCTAACATTATTTTGAGCTGCTTCCTCTGCTGTTGAATTAGCACTTGCAAATGTCGTTGCATCTAAGCCCAAAGAAAACCAAATATAAATCTATGCAATGGCTGAGTTTCATTAAGAAATTATTGGTTCAAACTTCTTACTTTATGCATGTTAATCAACTTTTTATATGTATGTAGTGCTAATAGAGACATATTTTTATCATGATCATATAACTTCAGACATGTCAAAAGTTGATTTGCAATTTTGCATAGCTAGAAAAGGAAGTTCCCACCCAAGAATTCTCCCAATTATATAAACTCTTTAGTTGATGTCCAATAGATATTTTTTGTGAATTAGTGTGAGTAATTCCTATATCATGATGTGATGCGGCCTCAATATTATATTTGCGGTGTGATACTAAATCATAATGATGTGGCCACATCAATAGCAGCGTAACACATCAAATTGCATTTGGTTATATGAGACTGCACCGGACCGCATCGAATTTAAAAATATTTTTTTAAACATAAAATAATTCACATCACAATAACAATAAATAGTCCACATAGCAACAGCCACAATTACTGCAATTGCAATAACAAAAAACCATAACTATAACTATGATAGCTACTGCAACCGCAATTTAAAATACTACCTCTAGTTGTTGGTGAATACTTCTCCTGACTTCAAGCTGCAGTTTCCTTGACTCTTCAATTTGCATATGGCTGCAAACAAAAAGGACATTATTGAGTATAAATTTAAAAAGACAAATGTCAATAAACTTAATAACTGCATCTTTAATTTAGGAAGAACAAAACACTTGCAATTAATAATGGAAGAATTATCATAGCAACCTTTGTATAGGTTTGCCAGAGCTTATTTGATCTTACATTTTTACTTGAAGATCAGTGACCCCATCTGTTATTTGTCCTTCCCCAGATCTTTCTGAAAGAAACAGAGGTACCCGTGTCACAGTTTATCCCTAATATTGGAGAATTGAATGGTAACTCAACACATTTAAGTGTCCATTGATATGACATACTGTTGGCTTGGTACATAACTATATACTAGGAGTATAAAAAAATGTGTTGAGAAATAAGTCTTATATCGCTTATCTCATTGTCTCGTAATTGATTTAAATACATGTTGAGTTATTCCTCCTATTGTCAATTTGTTTTGAGATATGTTAACTTGATATAAAAGTTAGAGTCTAACTTCTTTCTGGTTGTCATGAGCCAACGACATTTAAGTTTATGGGTTGATAGTTTGGACATTTTTTCTGGATGTTAGAATTATTTCCATCACATTCAGATTCATAACTCAAATTCTTCATTAAAATTCACTCCTATAATTTCCACCTCCCTCTTTTCACTCCTACCATAAGGTATGTATTGCTGTAATATAAACACATTGATAGAAATAGTTTACCCTGCATAGCTTTGTGCATGTTTATTGTAGTCCTACATTTCTGCAAGGCAAAAATATACTAGAATTAGTAATAATGGACCAATTAGTATTAATAATACTTAAGAACAACAAAACAATTGTTTACTGGAAATAGTTATTTTTTACCTGCAAATGACTTTTAACATGAGAAATGGAAAGCAAATTATCTGATTTTATCATCTCTTCTAGTATAGCCTTAGGCTTTGCCTCTGTGATTAACCAATGAATAAATTGAGTTATTTGGGGGAAAATAAGTTTCTTTTCTACAAAAATTCCCCTAAACAAATATAGTGTATCCCTTATTTAGTCTAAAGTAATGTGTATCATGGTCTTAAACTACTAAAAGTTAATGTTAACTAAACCCTTAGTTTCTTGCTGTAAAGAATAAGAAAAAACTGATTTTATTGAAGCACTGTACTTTTTGTTATGTGTGAGTGTAATGGTAAAAAAATGTTATTTTAACCGTTTACATGTAACAACTTTTAAGTTGTCTATTAGTATTTAGATGTATATCTGAACATGCATGTAAATATAAAATATAAGAAGTGAAAGATAGAAAATTTGTTTTAGAGTGTAATATCTAAGCACATTCAAAATAAATGTTTACATACATTTAATATATATTTATTATTCATTTATATTAAGAGTAATGATCATAAAATATGAATAGTGGATAATATAGTGGTGTATAAAACTTTTACTCATTAGGTGAATAAATTTTTTTCTCTTCATCTTATTGTTAGAGAAATTGTACAACACTACTGTATGATTTAACTTACTTTCTGGACCACCAAGGCGATTAACAATCATCATAAATGGTTCATGCAGATCTTTGGTCCATCTTATTCTTCTTTTACCATTTGGAGTTCTTTTAGAAGCAGAGTTGTTGCTAGAAGTGACACAGGTAAGTCCACGAGGTTGAGGTGATTGCTTTTCTGGCTTTGTACATGAAGACAACTAATAAGACATGAGACATTTATTGTTCAATAATGATATTTTCCTCTTAGCTAAGGCAAAAGGAAAAAAATCTATCTTTTCTTTTTATTTAAGAAAAATTAAGGTACGACTTAGTATATATGTTACAAAAATTAGAATAAAGGTTTAGACCGATTCAACCATAAATTAGATCCCTTTTTATCATCAATTAAGTCATATAATTGTTTTTATTATCAAAAGATTGAACCATTAAAATTGATATGATTGATTTAATCGTTATCTAACTCACTAAATTAAGTTATTGCTCTTAAAATGCTCAAATAGTAAGTAATTGTGAATTGTAGACTAAATAGTTGATTCATGACCACTTATTAGATCATCCCATCTAATTAGTTGAACTTCAACCCACATTTTTTTCTTATTTGCTCTGTAATCCAATTTTAAGTGTTAATTATGAGTTGTGTTTTGAGGATGATAGATAAGAAAAGAAGAGTTGTAACTCATGAAATATATATATATATATATATATATATATATATATATATATAAAATGAATACATGTGAAATAATATGAAATCTTTTATTTTATTTATTTTTCCTCTAAAATCGAACTCACATCAAAACCATATAAATACTACCATATCATTTATAATTTTAGACTAAATAAAAATTGCAAACTATACACTAAGAAGTAAGAACCTGATTTCTTTGGAAGGAGATTAGGAAATGAAAAACTTCATAATCATAAAATACATGTGAAATAATATGAAATCTTTTATTTTATTTATTTCTCCTCTAAAACCGAACTCACATCAAAACCATATAAATACTAACATATCATTTATAATTTTAGACTAAATAAAAATTGCAAACTATACACTAAGAAGTAAGAACCTGATTTCTTTGGAAGGAGATTTCAAGGCCCCTCTCATCTTTGGCAGCATCACCCCTCACTAATTTATCACGTTCTTGTGAAAAGTGCTCATAAAATGCTATATTATCAGGCTGAAAGTTACTATATTTTTCAGCATCAGAAGCAAAGTTACCATTTTTTTCAGAAGAACATTCACTATCTGCACTGCAAGACATGAAAGATTCAGCAACAGAGTGCAAGGAGCTTCTTGTGAATTCAGATGATGGTGTATCTTTTATAGTGAAATTGGTGAAGTTATCTCCACAAGCTTGTTGTGAAAACATCATGGATGAGTATGTGTTTGTTGTCTTTGGAAACTCAAAACACCAATTAGGAACATCAATACTTGAACAAAAACTTGGTGGTGTTTGAAGAGGATTATCCACAATGTTGATGGGTGATTTGATTGGCTCAAAACTCAGTTGGTCTGATCCAACAACCTTGGCAAAGTGTTCCCATTGAATTCCCATAAGGGAAGAATATTGATACATGCTTATGTTAAAACTCTTGTGCAAATGTAGTGACTTCACTTCTATGATGTTTATTTATATGTCAAAGCCTAGTTAAGGAAAAACAAAAAAACATTTAAAGCCGTACTTGATCAAATATTTTTGTCATTTTAAAAGGGAAGTGAGAGTAGAAAAAGTATGAAATAAAGGAGAAGTTAATAATGTATCCAGACATACTTGTTGTCTGCATACATAAGGATTTATTTTTTCTAAAGCTACATGGTTCACACTACTAGTTTTGGTGCACGTTACTCGGTTTTAAATGATTCATCATCTTACAATACTATTATTATAAGACTTCTTTTATAAGGATATATACCAATTTCAGCATGTGATATGTAACGTGCCGAATCCAATTCGTACTTAATAGGCTTAATGAGGAAAGAATGTAAGTATGAATATTCAATGTATGAAGATTAATTTGTGTCTAAATTCATTCTGACTATTGAAACTTATATAGCACTTGTTGTCCTCACTGAGAAACCAATAGTCACTCACTTTTTATTTTGGTACACAATAGTCACTCACTTTTAGTACATTGAAAGAGACTTATAACATTGTTTATTCTATTGTGACTCAGCAGCAACGCAAAACATTGGATCCGTCATACCGTAGCATCCAAATATTTCTGAACAACAATGTTAATATTATGTTGTGAACAACAATGTAATGAACACGAAGTGTATACGAGTACGATTGGGTGAAGATCGATTTACCCTCATGTGATGATGTTTTGGTCGGTTATAGGGTTGAGTGTGAAGTCATGGCCGAAATCATATTGGATTAATGTTGATATTATGTTGGGTTTAGGGCAATGTTGACATCAAGCTCAAATTAATGTCGGGATTAGGTCTAGGGCTAGTGTCGATCGAGCTTGGATCTGATTTTGGGGGCATGTCTCAAACCCAACTATGAAAGAAGTTAAAATAACATTATAACATATTATATATTTTAAATGGATAGGTTTAATATTCATCAATATGTGATGAATAGTTTGATTAATTTTTATTAAGTGGGTCATGAGGGAACTGGAAATATATAATAGATTTTTCTCTTTTAATTGTCCCCAACTAACTAATTTCATCAACACCTAGCTGTATATAACATTGTTATTTTATGAAAGGGAATTAGCATGTTGATTTATGAGGAAAGTCATATATTCGAACCCTCTCACCTAGAAAAAAAAAGAGTAAAGTCATCTTCAAATCAATTGGTTATTTATATTATTGACTCAGAGATTCCAATAAACATCATGCCAAAATGTTTATACTTTGACAAATTCATATGTCCAAGGGAAAAGAATGGCTAAAGGATGATGACATGGTTATAAAGATGCAGCATGACTATGACAAAAAATGTCGACACTTAAACTAAAGTTTATTCTAAAACCAAAAATATAAAAATAAAACTAACAATTCTTGATCTCCATCATTTGCTACATGTGAGGCCATACAGAAGATAACTAGATAAGCCTGAAAAGAAAAGAAAAAGTTAGGGGAAATCAGAAAGATAACAAGACATAACCAAGAGAGAATGACAAGCTTTTTCGTATAAATGAAGCAATAATAGAAACATATGTTGTTTAATATGTTGAAACCTAGTTGATATGCTGAAAATTTTATTTTAAAGGTTTGCAAACATGGGAATGACAATGTCTTACACTTTGAAAAACATTAGTGACTCGTTAATGCTTATGGTCCTCAAAAAAATTGGTACTACCATAGGTATTTTCTCATCTTTTGGTAAAGAACTAATCACTTTCAGGATTCGTGGTTGTTCCATCCAACAAGTGTCACTCTCTAGAATCGAACATTGACCTTTTGGTCACCCTGAGAATCTATGGTCCCAGATTTGGTTTGTTATTTTATGTTACATTTGGGTTCTTATTTTTTATAGATCTTTTGGGAAACATGAAGTCATTGGTTGATAATAATATATTCGTAGTAGTTTTTATGCCGTCCAAATAATGCTTATAGATCTTACCATGCGTGCACAAGAAATGGAAGTGCACAATCAAAGTTCAAGAACAGCCTCTTAATATCTCTTGAAGAGTTTTACAAGCAAATAAATGACTTAACATGAAAAATGATAAGCATTCATCATCTAATGCTGTTTTAGGCTTTGCCTTTACAATTAATCAAAGAAAGCACAATCCAAAAGTTCAAGACCAAAATATTAGGTGGTGTACAATGTGAAATGGAATAGTGCTGTACTACATTAGAAGAAATCGAAGAATGTTATATATAAACTCGAATTTGACAATCAACCTTCACGCTTACCTTTTTTGAAAAAAAAAAAGTCCTGAGAAATAAAGGACATGTTAAATGTTATAATTTTGAAGAAAAAAAAACATGTTTCCATTTCCTTCTTCAACAATTATTCAATTATAAACTTTAATTACTAAAGTAATAGTCAGTGATTTCACTTCATATATATTGTTTGCGTTTTTTTCCAATAAATTTTATGTCAACAATATAAATACATTTAATTGGTAGACTTTGTCATTAATTATTACAAAGACGTGTAAATAGTCATAATGAGTATCATACAATTGTAAATACTCTAAAAAATTAAAATAAATTAGTAACAGGTGTTACATTATTTAGTAACAAGTCCAACCATTCAATGGCCCAACCATAAGCTAAATGAATATTTAGCATTTGAAAAATGTTATTTCCTCCTAATAAAATTTGCCTAAGAATTCTCCCTACCTTAAAATGTGATGTGTCATTTGAAAAAACACATGTCAACTCTGAGTTAAAAATGATACATCATTTTTCCATGATTAAAATTTTTATCCTAATTTGTTAGGAAAATATAACATTGTTATATTTTTTATTATTTCATTCAATACAAGGTCAAAGTCATAATATAATGGCAAACTCTTCCTCTATGCCAACTTTTCCTACAAAACCCAAAATCATGAGATCCATGCCAACTTTCCTTCCAAATCCGAGATGGATTAGATAAGAGATTTGAAAACTAGTATAAATTATGATAAGATAAATGGTAAGATAATTTTATAATTCATATGCATATGCATAAGACAAAACTACCCTTATTGCATTTAAAACAATTTTGACTAAACGGTGAACAGTGATGATAATAAGGAGTGATAGCAATTGTAATAGAGGGTAGACATATGTTGTCCAACACTTTGTGTCATTCCATGTATTATGATGTATTATGAGCTTGTGATTGGTCAGAAAAAATATATTTAAATTAAAATTTAATTATTAAATATTTTTTTAACCAATCACAAACTTAACACATAGAGTGATACAAATAGTGGGACAACATATGTGCTCACCAATAGAGGTGGTGATAATGGTAATAATAATTGTTGGGAGATATTCATACATGTATTATAACGTTCTTGTATAAACTAAATTAAATAAGTATATAAGTGGATTTAATACCATGTTTTAATACAAAATCTCAAGACATAAGGTTTATGAGTCTATCCAGTTATATGTTCTCCAGTTCATCAATTTTTACAAAGAATTCTTTTTAACATTCTGAATATCCAACATTCTCCTCTCAAGTGTGAGTTCCTCTTATTGAGTATCGAATAAACTAGAGCTTAGTTCTCTATCATTGGCTTATCTAGTTGTCGTGGTCATCAATGAAACATGATGTCTTGACCTCTTATCGGGAATACTTTCAACACAAATATCTCATATGGATCTATCGATCACTTGTCGATTTAATACTCAGTTGAGCTTCGAACATATCGACTCCCATATCACTTGCCTAGAGATCTTCACTCATGAGTTATAACATTCTTCCATGAACTAAGTTAAAAAAAACATATAAATGGTTTTGACATCACATTTTGACCCAAAACCTTAAAACATTATGCATATGAGTCTATCTATTTATATAATCTTCAATTCATCTATTTCTACAAAATGTATGACTTATTCTTCACACTTGAAATATCCAACACAATAATAAATTAATAATAACGGTGATGATTATAGTGTCCAAGGATAAGGGTCAGATTGAAAAAAATTGCACTATCCTCACTAACACTAAGAGAAATGCAAAAATATAAAATCTTTGCCTTTGGTTTAGTTGGACAATCAGTTGATTTGGAAACATGTTAAGCTTATGTCCTCAATCCTGAGAGGGCGAGAGAAAAGAGATCCATTAACATTCTTCACATCTCATTGCTGATGGACCCTTAGAAGAACATCATGCTGAAAGCTGTGACTATTCTTCGTTTTCTTTTTCAAAAATATGACACAACCATGTCATAAGCTAATAGGATGCAGTAGTGTATTATGTTTACTATTTATGAAGGCTATATGTTGTTCCCCTTCAAAATGATCTATATCATATATTTTTTTGATAGTAACTCAGGCCTATATCCAATTGACACCTCAGATATGAAAGTTATAAGATTGACAATCACACTTCTTAAAAGGGATAACCACGTACCACAAATGCGAAGATCTACCCACAAAAAAACTTGGTTGTGTCCTAAAAGTATTTGCCTCCAAAGTTTGTCCGCAAATATTAAAACTCATTTGGAAATAATAATGTCATTTCCATCTTTCTATACGTTGACATGGTCATAGCCTTGGCATGCACATTGTTCTCAAACCACAAACTCTGAAATTCAGAAATCACAAGATATCCTTTGTCAGCAGACTCTAATTAAAATCCCACCGAGGCCATAGAATTTGCAAATTAATTTTCAGATTTCACACCAATAACATATTAATCTAGTGATTTATAATTTACTAGATTTCTATGTGAATCAAAAAATCTTAAAGACTCAATTATTGTGAACTGATATTTATTGTGAAGGACAACTATATATCTAAAAAGGTGATTCCACCATAATATCCAACCCAACAATTTCAAGTTTTCTCTCCATTTCTATATAATTTATTAAGCATTAATTAACTTTTTTTAATGTCAATATGTCACTATCTAGTTATTTGACCAATTACTCGATCATTAAATCCACGTGTACTAAATTCAATAGATAGAGAGAGAATCATGACTCCATCAAATAAACAAAAAAACTTAAGACTTCAAATTTCCCTTTAAAGCTATTTATTTATCCCCAAGTTGTTCTCTATGAAATAGTTGCCGATAGTGATTGATGAAAGTTTTAAATTGTGTAATTTTGGAGTTCCTGGGTTACCACCATCATCACATTTGCAAACAAAAATATGGTGTCCTAAATTATATCTAGTACCAATGATATTAAAGTAAAAATTGAAAAATACTAATGAATGTTTAAGTTTTTAATAGATATGACATATTTTTATTAATAAAATAAGATTTAAGACATGGTTTAGGACAACGATATTATTTGCATTTATCCATAATTTTTCGCAATTAAAGAAAACATAACATATTCTCAATCAGTTGTGAAATTTAAAACATTTATTTAATACATAGGGATTAACTCACATGAAAAACAATATATTATTGTAAAAAATTAGAATATTTAATATTAGCTATTGGACCTTATTAGAAAAGTTAAAAGTTAAAGATGTCATGTACATGGTTATCATGCTACAATAACTAATTTTTAATCTTAACTATTCATGATATGTCGTAAGATTAGATTTATTGTTCCCACAATTTTATATGAGAATTGTTCTCATTTGAATCACTCCCTATATATATATATAATAAATTACACTAATACTCACGAGTTTTAATGAAATTACACAAAACAATCACTTTTTTGCATATTTTTTGTATGTACACAAAGCACTCATATTTATATTCATATATTACACTAACTACACATGCATCATGAGAAATAAGTGTGACATTTGAAACAAAAAAAAATGATAAGCGTGATTAAGTTAAACAAAATATGGTATATTGTAGAAATAAGTTCAAATAGTATACGAGTAAAAATCTCTTCATAATTTTTTATTAGTCTATACCTATATTGTAAGTTATAACAAACCAAAAATAATTAAAAGACATCGACTTTTATATTATTTTGACTTATCTCGACAGTATACCATATTTTGTTTAACTTAAGTTTATTACTTTTTTTAAAAAGGTTACACTTATTATTTGTAGAGGTAATCAATGTAATGTTTGTATATAAATTATGAGTTTATGTATGTACAGAAAATAAAGAGTTGCTTTGTTGGGCCGAGTAAGGCTTATCCTTTATCTCGACCCTAGTTGTCGGTAGATCAATTTTTTATCCCAGATCCAGTCCTAGACCTGAAGCTAACCCGACCACAAATATCGGCTGAGACAACCTTTGAACTCGAACCCAATTCTAGACCTGATTAAATATAATAGATAACTCTTTTAGATAAAGTCTTCTCAATATTTTACTTATTATTATGGATATGTAATTTGACATATAGAATGATATATGTATATATATTGTTAATAATGTATATATATGAAAAATTAGATAATCAATGTTATTTTAGACTGAAGAGATATTATTACTTTATACACAATTAATAGAGACACGTATAAATCATGATAAATGAGTAACCATAAAATGAGTCAAATTGAATTATATTTGTTCCTTATCCTGCTCTAAATATTGTTTGAGTCTAATTTTTTAACTCACCACCAGACCAATAAACCCTTTGTGTTGAAGTTAACTTAGGTCCAAAAGAAGAAAGATCAAGGAAGGACGCCCTTCATGTCAAATTGAATAAAAAACACAGCAGAAAGATTCCTATGTTTTCAACGTTCAATTTTAATTTTTAAACATCGGTCACTCAATCAACATAAGATTCTTTCAGTGTCTTCTTCTAGAATATTAAAGTTGTGGTAAAATGATAGGAGGATGAAACAATGATGTTGATTTTATCATTGAAGTATAGGCTATCCACGTAATAATTTATTAATACAATTCACTAGACAGCTAGCTATTACTTTGTCAGAATTTGCTGGATGGAGTTGACATTATATTTAAAATGAAAAATTGTTTCTTCCACACCTTTTTCAAAGGTGCACAAGATGCCGGAAGAAAAAGATATGATTCACGCTCTAATATAAGAGGAATAAAAATACATTGTATAAAACTGTCTGAAATCATGTTTAATACCAATAATTTGGATTTGGAATATGACAAATATATTTTCATTTGTAGGAGATAAAATTTTAAACTAATTTAAAAATAAGATATTTTTAATTTCAAGAAGATGAATATTGTTTTAAAATTTCAAATTACATTTAGAGGAAGTATTTAATGACTTTCATAATATCAATATTAACCTAATAATTGCAAATATATTTCTCCTTTGGTATCTTGGTTCACATACAAGTAATCCAATCTCTTAACTTATCTTTTCATATATCAATTATTAAAACTTAAATACAATAGGAGAGTTCACTCATGACTTGTGGAAGTTATACGGTGCTTTTGATTTATAATGTATCTTTTAATCTTTGACTAATTAGTATTACGTGACTAACTCATAGGATATAATATGGAAGTAGGATCAAACAATGTTTTTCTTCTCAAAACAAAAAGGTATAGTGTCGATTGTCTTTTTCTCATGAAGATTACGATATTTAGAAAGTGTAATTAGTCATAAATCACTCATAATGAGAACTATCAAATTATGGGGCTTGGAGTGGTCTTGGAAGAAATTTCAAGACTCTTCAGAAATTGAAACATTCACATCTTTATGACTAATTGCTATATCATCATTGTCTCTATTCTGAGTAGCATTCATGTGGTTATAATTTGTCTTCTGCTGCTGGTCAAACATTTTTTTCAGCTGCCTCCCTTGTTCCTCAATTCGAAGTTGTAATGTTCTCTGAATCTGTACCATGAAAGTAAATTAAATGAAAAGTTGAAGCTAGGAAATATCATTATTGTAAAGTAGTGTATTGAATGAATATATATTTCAAGCACCCCACTGAGGGAGTCTCATGCACCGCGCCATTATTTTCTTTAGTGCCTAAGCACATTGCATAAGGAATAAAGAAATAGAAATATTGTATAGAAACGTAGATTTTAGACTCTTAATGTATGCAAAGATATTATTTTTCAATGTAATATTTTTATTTTGAATTCCTTATATTTAACATTCATCTTAAGTAGTATTAGAACAGGTCTAGAGAATAGGAAACTGTTCTAGGGAGAAAGAAAATTCATAAGAGAAAACAATAGCATTGGTATCAAGATTTTAAATAATGGGTGTGGTTGCGATTTCAGAAACCCTCAAAACTTTGATGTTTCGGACAATTATAGACATATATGCTGCCACACTTTGGTATCGATATGGTTTCGGTGACTCTAAAATACTAAACACACCGGAGTCAATAGTGGTTGCGGAGCTGGATTTAAAACCTTCATATATGTACATACCTCTAGCTGTTCATGAAGACGCCTTTGAGCATCTAATTGCAGCTGAAGTGTCTCTCTAATTTGCATGCCACTGCATATCAAGAGCAGTGAATTTAGTAGATTATAGACTAACAGCTTCTGAGGTCAATATGAAATCAACAAATTAACTTAATTTTAGTACTGGAATTTTAGGAATATCTCGGTGTTTAGGCAAAATAAGTAAGTAGCATTACGTTTTGACATCAAGATGATGCACATCCGCCATATCGATTCTTTTGTCAGATTTCCCTGAAACAGGTAACAATGTTTTTGGTTCAGTGTGAGGGATGAACCAGATAGTTTGAAAGAGTATGAACAACAAGGGATGAAGGGAATTGAACATAATGTATAAACCATCAGAGAACAATCAAATAGTCACTCAAATCCTAAAAGTCTGTTTGCGAGTTAGATTTTAGAGGTGAATGAAGGGTAAATAAAGGCTTCATAACCATGAAATACACTTGAGCAATGACTCTGAAGCCTTTCATTTCCTTCCCCGTGAAAACCCAACTCACAAAATGGACCTAAAGTCTAAAGAGACAGACAGTTCACTGAATCTTGCTAACACATTATTACTCTATAACTCAAGCTTTCTACTACATTAATGGATATAATTGGACAAGAAAAAGGACAAGTTATTATCCTGTGCATTGACAAACACTACAACAATTAACAAAAACATTTGGTTATCATCTTTAATATAGCTTTTGGGCTAGTTCTGAATAAGAAAAACACTACTCCATAACAAATAACAAATCACTACAACAACTAGTTCTAAACAAGAATAACTAAATTACCTTGAGCTGGCTCTGGCATGTATCTTGCTATTCTATACTTTTGCAAATGACTTTTGACATGGAAGATGGTCAATCCATGTGAGTCCATCATCTTCAATATAGCTTTTGGAGTTGCTTCTACAGTGAAGTAACAAGTCTATCAGAAACTGTATAATTTGTTTTCACAATTGATAAATTTAGTAAATTGTTTACTCTCAGCGCCACCGAGGCGATTCACACACTCAACAAACTTCTCATGAAGATCTCCAGTCCATCTAATTCGTGTTTTATTCGTGACTATTGTTCCATCAGAAGCAGGATTTCCTGAACTAGTTGACCCATTTCCTGTCAAAATTGTTGTTGATTTCTCATTCCAAGAAGATATGTTCATTTGTGGAACAGGCAAGTTATAAGAACCATAAGCTACCTGAAAAAGTATGCAATAGTATAAGCCACTTGAATCATAAAATGGACATGTCAAAATCTATAGAAGGAGGGGTTTGTGAAAATACATAACTGTGTTATGATCTTGATTTCCTTCAATAGGAAATGATGAGCTTCTGTTTAGTGAGGAAGTACCATCAATGAACAACTTTTGTTGTTCAATTGGAATGAACTTGGTAATAGGAAAATTACCACATGGGTTTTTATTGAACTTTTGAGGTGATGTACAACATTTGTTACTATTCAATTGAGCATTAACCATTCCTTGCAAAGTGATGGAGTTGCACAATTCAAAGTTGGGTTCAGGTTGGTTTGCTGAATCCATGAAAATATTTTCCCTGGGAGATTGATAGAAAGGGAATTCCAAATCATTGACCTTAGAGATTTCAGGGCTCAAAGAGTGACTATTATTACTTCCACCTTGGCAATCATATTCTAAGAATCCCATACACCTTTCGGGTGCGTAAAACGCAGAAGCCGGTGACTCAAATCGGCTGATAACTGTGTTAGATGACTTAGCAGTGCTTATGTATGGTAGCTGTGCTCCTCCTCCTCCTCCAACTCCGGCCATTTCGAGTGGCTGATTGCAACTTCTCATATTCCAAGTTTGAGTCATATCAAAATATTCACAAGAATAATTGACAAACTCGGAATTCAACTCCCCATTTAGTCCATGACTGTGTTGAATCAGTTCATGGCAATCAATCTTGTTCTGGTTCATGGACAGGAACTCAGATATCACACAAAATTTGGACTTAATAGCAAGGAAAACTAATAAATATATCTTCAATTTTTATATGGTAGCATACATAACTCTTTGGAATTTCATCATAATCAAGGAGAACCAAATGGATGGAGAAGAAAAGAAGAGATTGGAAAGGTAAGTATTGTTTGTAATGCTAAATTGTGGCCTATAGAATAAAATTCTCCCTTTATATTCTGACAAGACTTCAGATACAAGATTTGAATCTAATTGTCTAATTGCTACCGTGCAAGGTCATTATTCATTAGTTATTATTCTTGAGAAAAAAAGGATAAGAATGAATAGTAAATGCATTTATATAACCAAAGTACAGAACATAGAAGCAAACAAATAGTTTTTTGTCTAATGTTGTCTTGACGTGATATTTAAACCAAATGTGAACAGAATCAGATGAAGAAGAAATTTAAATTAGATGAGTCATCAGTGAGAGGTTAAAAAACAGTCCTAAAATATTTCTAAATATTATTGGGTCAATGGATCATCTCAAAATTGGAGAATATTGGTATGGGCATCCATAGTAGAAAAAACTTTCAAAATCTTTTAAAATGAGGTTTCGAAATCATTTGCATTGGAGATGTTATTCTAGGTGATGTGGAAAAAAAACAACACTAAAAATTAAAAAAAATATGACATGTCATGATTTTAATAATTGAATAAAATAATTTATCTCATAATATAAAAATATATTTTATTCTCTATAAATAAATAAATTGAATGCAAGGAACTAACTAATCTTTCTCTTTGTAATTTGTAGATGCATGTTGTTGGAGTCAATGACTTTCCTTTTTCCTCAATAGAAACTCTGGAAAGTGCTGAGTACTAGTTGAAAAATATGACAAAATGTAAAAAAGAATACAATTTATATAAATAAATTGCAATCTTTATTCACATACACAATAAATTTAAAAATAATTGAACAAATTAATGTAATAAATGAATTTAAAATTATGAGATCCATCAAACCAAACATAATGCTAATGTAAATATTGTAATGTAAATAATCAGATAGTGCTACACAACAAAGTTCAAAAGATACTTGTCGCTCTCTAATGTGATAAGTTCATCAACAAGTAGTGCTTTTTAATTGTTAAACCTTTGAAATAACAATAAAAAACAGTAATTAATTAGCTAGTCAATTAATAATAAAAAAATATTACAAGTTTATGCATATTCAATTAGCTTGGACTACTAATCTTTAATTTGTTTTACGACAACAGGGAACGAACATATTTCTCATTACATAATATCCATACCTTTTGGAACCAAATTGCTTTCCACACAAAAAAGGATCATATTCCAAAAAGAATATAAATGAGTAAAATGTACAATATTATGTAAGTAGTTTATGTATAATAGATTGAATCCTGGGTTTTGACTACTTAGATTAGGTTTAATCCATTCAAATTTCTTTATCTCAGTACTCCAACGTTCACCTGATATGCATTGATGATGTCCAAACTTATTCATTCAAGAATAGTTTTGTTTTTTAAAATATAATATAATTATTTATTCTCTTTCTTCCTCATTTCTCTCCTATCAAACAATATAAAAAATTATTTATTTTCTCACATCTAATTTTCTCTCTCTCTATTGTCTCTCTCACATGTTTCTCTCTTCCCATTTTCTTTCCACAACGAAACAAAGCACAAGTACAACAATGATAATTTATAGAAATCAATACCTTAAAATTAACAAATCATATCCAAAAATATACATCAAATGAGTATTACAATCAATCACACCAAAGAACAAACTTGGCTAAGCATTTCCATACAAATTCAGCAAGAAAGATGAAGAATAATACAATCCAAAGAGAAGTGATATTTCCTCCATGAGCATGGCTCAACTTCATCACTCATATTCTCTCACCTTTTATGCGAAAAAATAGTGTGTAAACTAAAATTCATATCATTCTTCAGTTTTTTCAATCCCCTTTTAGCAATCGAGTTTTTATAATGGCGTTGGGTGCAGGGGCAGTGAGCTGAGCACAACCTCTTCGTCTGGCCCAAACTTTCAGCTACTCAAGTTGCGCTTGACACATCTTCCATGCTCAACGTTACTATGCTGAGCACGACTTCTACGATGGGTGCAAGTCAACTAATTCTGGTCTTGATCAAGTTTGACACCAATCTTTGCTTATTTTAGCTCCTTTTAAGTCCTGAAATATTATGGAAACTCAGATCATAGGATTCAATAATTCATCAAATTTCCAAATATGAATGATGAAGTTAATATTTAGAATTAAAATGTGTTAAATTAGTCTTATAAATTAAGGTAGTTTTCACAACTAACAATGCCATGAAGAGAGAACAAAGATTCATGATTGAACTTTGGTTGAGTAAAGATTGAGAGACCGAGAGAACTTTGAGTAAGTTGTAGCAATATTGACGACACAAAGTTTCTTTGAGTGAGAGAACTTTGAGAGTTTCATTCTCAGGGAAAAAATATATTAAGTTCTTCGTTTTAATTTTGCTTGAAACTAAACTTTCTACACTAGGTGTATACTAAACTAATTTAGAAATAAAAATAAAAATATCCTCATATCAAGAGATAAATTATCTCCTTCGTCTATGTTGACAGACAATTTAGTGTATAAAAACTACCAACGGTGTTGCGAACAAGTAAAAGGGTAAGGGATTATCGTATCCACTAGACTTGCTAAATCTAGTCTTTCAACAATTAACTAAGATGACTTTCAAATGGGTTTTTAATGTTGTTTAGTTAAGATGTGAAATTACAATGACTAAAGATGTTGGAATTTAGATGCGGGATTAACTTCATTCATTTCAGTAAATTTGGTAATGATTAAGCAAACAAACAAGTATGACTCTTACACAGTATTGAACCTCAAAATCACTAAAAGCTAATACTTTAGTCAATTTAGCAACTCATGAAATAAAACTAAAATCCTTACACACGAGATCGATAATTATAACTCATATACACACCTCTATGTCTAGCAATCTATGCATATAAGTTGAGTTTGATGCACTCCTCAATTGTGTTAGTCTCCAATGTCTTGACCTATATCAACACTGTATGAAAATAGCTATATGTCTAGCAAGTATAATGGTAAAATTAGACTAAATGAACCGTCAAACTTACCTCTGAATCTAGTAGTCTATGCCATCTAGAACTTCTTCACTAAGTTCGTTTCCTAAAATGTACTAAGCAATTCTCAACCACATAGTAAGCATTAAGCATGGCAATAATAATTCATAAAAAAAACAACTTCAATTCATTCGTATTAAATTCTAAATATTACGTGGATGGATAATAAGACCAATTCCAGCAAGAAAACAATCTAGGTAAGCATTTTTGTATTTAACAAGGTAAAAGAGCAATTTAGAAAATCATAAGTCATGAAGAAGTGTCTTCTTCTCCATGAACATACAACAACTTCACCACTCACTATATCCTATTTCCAACTCATAAATCTAAGAACTAGAGATATTAGAAACCATCCTAAGAAGTATCCTAAAACAACTTTCTAACTTCCTACCTACTAAATATGAGATCCAGAATATGATTTTCGACATCTTGGATCTCTTTTTATCATTTGCGTTTTTGTATCTACGCTGAGCACAAGGATGGTGTGCTCAGTGCACCTCCTTTTCTGAGTGTGGCTTGCATTGGGCACACCTCAAGTGACTTGTGGCCTTTACTTGATTTATGTCATTTAGCACCATTCTTTGTCTATTTTGCCCTTTTTATGTCTTGAAATGTCATAGAAACTCAAATCATAGGATTGGTGCAAATATTCATCAAAACTCCAATTAAGGGTAATTAGAATTAAAAGGTGTTAAATTAACCTTATGAATTAAGATAATTTTCATTCATAACATTCCACTAAAATTATGACATGTGTCTTATTTTCATACTTTCCTCATTGGTTAAATATAATTTGATTGATTTTAATTTTTTTTTTACATTTGCCAAAAGTCAACGGATTTCAATTCCTTTAGAATAATTATAAAATTGACACGCCATTTTATTTAAATCGGTTATACTACCACCAATTTTAAATTATATTTTTTCCACTGGGACTGTAATATAGTAATTAAATGTTAGATGAAGATACTGGTATAAATTCAGAAATAAATAGATCTGCAATTATTCTTATTATAGATTCGGATGAAATAACTTTTAGCCACCCAAGCTAAATATATATACACATCTAAATCTTCTAAAAAGAAAATATATTATATTCTTAAAAAAAATGACATTCTTATTGGGAGAGATACTTCTTGGAAGGTGCAGCTACACATGTTAAAAGAGATTATATACTTACCAAAAAATATAAGTAGATATCATTGATAATACAAAAGAAAATCACAGTTCCATTCCTTGACATTGCATCGTGCAAAGAGTGAAACACATGTGTTGTCCCATAAATAGTGTTACTCCATACACTATTGGTGATTAGTTGAAAAATATATTTAAATTAAAAATTTAATAATTAAGTATTTCATTGATTAATCACAAAACAGTAATATAGTAATATACAAGGTGACACACCTTTTGAGACAAAACTGGAAAGAGCGTATTTGAAAAGTGCATCTAATTTTTCTATATTCATCTTAAATATATATATATGTATATACACATCTAAATCTTCTAAAAAGAAACTATACTATAATCTTCAAAAATCACGTTCCATTGCTTGGCACTGCATCTTGCAAAGTGGGATATCGGAAATTACCAGAAAAGTGCATCTAACTTTTATATTCATCTTAAAAGGGCAATGGAACTTTAACTACATGATTCTCAGTATAGTGTTCAGTAACCTTAATGGACTTTCCATTACCTAAAGGTTAAGAAAAAAAGATAGTGACATATTCAGTGCATTCACATATGCGCTCTCACTTACTTCTTGTCATTGATTTTTCTATATACTTATTTGTTACCCCTATTCTTTTTCAATTCTTCGAATTTTACAGCCTCCATGATATAAAGTGACATTTATTTCCAAATTCTTTTATCACGTGTGGCTATATCGAATCGCAGCATTGAAAATTTTCTTTATTGTGACATAATATAAGAATGATATATGTATATATATTGTTAATAATGTATATATATGAAAAATTAGATAATCAATGTTATTTTAGACTGAAGAGATATTATTACTTTATACACAATTAATAGAGACACGTATAAATCATGATAAATGAGTAACCATAAAATGAGTCAAATTGAATTATATTTGTTCCTTATCCTGCTCTAAATATTGTTTGAGTCTAATTTTTTAACTCACCACCAGACCAATAAACCCTTTGTGTTGAAGTTAACTTAGGTCCAAAAGAAGAAAGATCAAGGAAGGACGCCCTTCATGTCAAATTGAATAAAAAACACAGCAGAAAGATTCCTATGTTTTCAACGTTCAATTTTAATTTTTAAACATCGGTCACTCAATCAACATAAGATTCTTTCAGTGTCTTCTTCTAGAATATTAAAGTTGTGGTAAAATGATAGGAGGATGAAACAATGATGTTGATTTTATCATTGAAGTATAGGCTATCCACGTAATAATTTATTAATACAATTCACTAGACAGCTAGCTATTACTTTGTCAGAATTTGCTGGATGGAGTTGACATTATATTTAAAATGAAAAATTGTTTCTTCCACACCTTTTTCAAAGGTGCACAAGATGCCGGAAGAAAAAGATATGATTCACGCTCTAATATAAGAGGAATAAAAATACATTGTATAAAACTGTCTGAAATCATGTTTAATACCAATAATTTGGATTTGGAATATGACAAATATATTTTCATTTGTAGGAGATAAAATTTTAAACTAATTTAAAAATAAGATATTTTTAATTTCAAGAAGATGAATATTGTTTTAAAATTTCAAATTACATTTAGAGGAAGTATTTAATGACTTTCATAATATCAATATTAACCTAATAATTGCAAATATATTTCTCCTTTGGTATCTTGGTTCACATACAAGTAATCCAATCTCTTAACTTATCTTTTCATATATCAATTATTAAAACTTAAATACAATAGGAGAGTTCACTCATGACTTGTGGAAGTTATACGGTGCTTTTGATTTATAATGTATCTTTTAATCTTTGACTAATTAGTATTACGTGACTAACTCATAGGATATAATATGGAAGTAGGATCAAACAATGTTTTTCTTCTCAAAACAAAAAGGTATAGTGTCGATTGTCTTTTTCTCATGAAGATTACGATATTTAGAAAGTGTAATTAGTCATAAATCACTCATAATGAGAACTATCAAATTATGGGGCTTGGAGTGGTCTTGGAAGAAATTTCAAGACTCTTCAGAAATTGAAACATTCACATCTTTATGACTAATTGCTATATCATCATTGTCTCTATTCTGAGTAGCATTCATGTGGTTATAATTTGTCTTCTGCTGCTGGTCAAACATTTTTTTCAGCTGCCTCCCTTGTTCCTCAATTCGAAGTTGTAATGTTCTCTGAATCTGTACCATGAAAGTAAATTAAATGAAAAGTTGAAGCTAGGAAATATCATTATTGTAAAGTAGTGTATTGAATGAATATATATTTCAAGCACCCCACTGAGGGAGTCTCATGCACCGCGCCATTATTTTCTTTAGTGCCTAAGCACATTGCATAAGGAATAAAGAAATAGAAATATTGTATAGAAACGTAGATTTTAGACTCTTAATGTATGCAAAGATATTATTTTTCAATGTAATATTTTTATTTTGAATTCCTTATATTTAACATTCATCTTAAGTAGTATTAGAACAGGTCTAGAGAATAGGAAACTGTTCTAGGGAGAAAGAAAATTCATAAGAGAAAACAATAGCATTGGTATCAAGATTTTAAATAATGGGTGTGGTTGCGATTTCAGAAACCCTCAAAACTTTGATGTTTCGGACAATTATAGACATATATGCTGCCACACTTTGGTATCGATATGGTTTCGGTGACTCTAAAATACTAAACACACCGGAGTCAATAGTGGTTGCGGAGCTGGATTTAAAACCTTCATATATGTACATACCTCTAGCTGTTCATGAAGACGCCTTTGAGCATCTAATTGCAGCTGAAGTGTCTCTCTAATTTGCATGCCACTGCATATCAAGAGCAGTGAATTTAGTAGATTATAGACTAACAGCTTCTGAGGTCAATATGAAATCAACAAATTAACTTAATTTTAGTACTGGAATTTTAGGAATATCTCGGTGTTTAGGCAAAATAAGTAAGTAGCATTACGTTTTGACATCAAGATGATGCACATCCGCCATATCGATTCTTTTGTCAGATTTCCCTGAAACAGGTAACAATGTTTTTGGTTCAGTGTGAGGGATGAACCAGATAGTTTGAAAGAGTATGAACAACAAGGGATGAAGGGAATTGAACATAATGTATAAACCATCAGAGAACAATCAAATAGTCACTCAAATCCTAAAAGTCTGTTTGCGAGTTAGATTTTAGAGGTGAATGAAGGGTAAATAAAGGCTTCATAACCATGAAATACACTTGAGCAATGACTCTGAAGCCTTTCATTTCCTTCCCCGTGAAAACCCAACTCACAAAATGGACCTAAAGTCTAAAGAGACAGACAGTTCACTGAATCTTGCTAACACATTATTACTCTATAACTCAAGCTTTCTACTACATTAATGGATATAATTGGACAAGAAAAAGGACAAGTTATTATCCTGTGCATTGACAAACACTACAACAATTAACAAAAACATTTGGTTATCATCTTTAATATAGCTTTTGGGCTAGTTCTGAATAAGAAAAACACTACTCCATAACAAATAACAAATCACTACAACAACTAGTTCTAAACAAGAATAACTAAATTACCTTGAGCTGGCTCTGGCATGTATCTTGCTATTCTATACTTTTGCAAATGACTTTTGACATGGAAGATGGTCAATCCATGTGAGTCCATCATCTTCAATATAGCTTTTGGAGTTGCTTCTACAGTGAAGTAACAAGTCTATCAGAAACTGTATAATTTGTTTTCACAATTGATAAATTTAGTAAATTGTTTACTCTCAGCGCCACCGAGGCGATTCACACACTCAACAAACTTCTCATGAAGATCTCCAGTCCATCTAATTCGTGTTTTATTCGTGACTATTGTTCCATCAGAAGCAGGATTTCCTGAACTAGTTGACCCATTTCCTGTCAAAATTGTTGTTGATTTCTCATTCCAAGAAGATATGTTCATTTGTGGAACAGGCAAGTTATAAGAACCATAAGCTACCTGAAAAAGTATGCAATAGTATAAGCCACTTGAATCATAAAATGGACATGTCAAAATCTATAGAAGGAGGGGTTTGTGAAAATACATAACTGTGTTATGATCTTGATTTCCTTCAATAGGAAATGATGAGCTTCTGTTTAGTGAGGAAGTACCATCAATGAACAACTTTTGTTGTTCAATTGGAATGAACTTGGTAATAGGAAAATTACCACATGGGTTTTTATTGAACTTTTGAGGTGATGTACAACATTTGTTACTATTCAATTGAGCATTAACCATTCCTTGCAAAGTGATGGAGTTGCACAATTCAAAGTTGGGTTCAGGTTGGTTTGCTGAATCCATGAAAATATTTTCCCTGGGAGATTGATAGAAAGGGAATTCCAAATCATTGACCTTAGAGATTTCAGGGCTCAAAGAGTGACTATTATTACTTCCACCTTGGCAATCATATTCTAAGAATCCCATACACCTTTCGGGTGCGTAAAACGCAGAAGCCGGTGACTCAAATCGGCTGATAACTGTGTTAGATGACTTAGCAGTGCTTATGTATGGTAGCTGTGCTCCTCCTCCTCCTCCAACTCCGGCCATTTCGAGTGGCTGATTGCAACTTCTCATATTCCAAGTTTGAGTCATATCAAAATATTCACAAGAATAATTGACAAACTCGGAATTCAACTCCCCATTTAGTCCATGACTGTGTTGAATCAGTTCATGGCAATCAATCTTGTTCTGGTTCATGGACAGGAACTCAGATATCACACAAAATTTGGACTTAATAGCAAGGAAAACTAATAAATATATCTTCAATTTTTATATGGTAGCATACATAACTCTTTGGAATTTCATCATAATCAAGGAGAACCAAATGGATGGAGAAGAAAAGAAGAGATTGGAAAGGTAAGTATTGTTTGTAATGCTAAATTGTGGCCTATAGAATAAAATTCTCCCTTTATATTCTGACAAGACTTCAGATACAAGATTTGAATCTAATTGTCTAATTGCTACCGTGCAAGGTCATTATTCATTAGTTATTATTCTTGAGAAAAAAAGGATAAGAATGAATAGTAAATGCATTTATATAACCAAAGTACAGAACATAGAAGCAAACAAATAGTTTTTTGTCTAATGTTGTCTTGACGTGATATTTAAACCAAATGTGAACAGAATCAGATGAAGAAGAAATTTAAATTAGATGAGTCATCAGTGAGAGGTTAAAAAACAGTCCTAAAATATTTCTAAATATTATTGGGTCAATGGATCATCTCAAAATTGGAGAATATTGGTATGGGCATCCATAGTAGAAAAAACTTTCAAAATCTTTTAAAATGAGGTTTCGAAATCATTTGCATTGGAGATGTTATTCTAGGTGATGTGGAAAAAAAACAACACTAAAAATTAAAAAAAATATGACATGTCATGATTTTAATAATTGAATAAAATAATTTATCTCATAATATAAAAATATATTTTATTCTCTATAAATAAATAAATTGAATGCAAGGAACTAACTAATCTTTCTCTTTGTAATTTGTAGATGCATGTTGTTGGAGTCAATGACTTTCCTTTTTCCTCAATAGAAACTCTGGAAAGTGCTGAGTACTAGTTGAAAAATATGACAAAATGTAAAAAAGAATACAATTTATATAAATAAATTGCAATCTTTATTCACATACACAATAAATTTAAAAATAATTGAACAAATTAATGTAATAAATGAATTTAAAATTATGAGATCCATCAAACCAAACATAATGCTAATGTAAATATTGTAATGTAAATAATCAGATAGTGCTACACAACAAAGTTCAAAAGATACTTGTCGCTCTCTAATGTGATAAGTTCATCAACAAGTAGTGCTTTTTAATTGTTAAACCTTTGAAATAACAATAAAAAACAGTAATTAATTAGCTAGTCAATTAATAATAAAAAAATATTACAAGTTTATGCATATTCAATTAGCTTGGACTACTAATCTTTAATTTGTTTTACGACAACAGGGAACGAACATATTTCTCATTACATAATATCCATACCTTTTGGAACCAAATTGCTTTCCACACAAAAAAGGATCATATTCCAAAAAGAATATAAATGAGTAAAATGTACAATATTATGTAAGTAGTTTATGTATAATAGATTGAATCCTGGGTTTTGACTACTTAGATTAGGTTTAATCCATTCAAATTTCTTTATCTCAGTACTCCAACGTTCACCTGATATGCATTGATGATGTCCAAACTTATTCATTCAAGAATAGTTTTGTTTTTTAAAATATAATATAATTATTTATTCTCTTTCTTCCTCATTTCTCTCCTATCAAACAATATAAAAAATTATTTATTTTCTCACATCTAATTTTCTCTCTCTCTATTGTCTCTCTCACATGTTTCTCTCTTCCCATTTTCTTTCCACAACGAAACAAAGCACAAGTACAACAATGATAATTTATAGAAATCAATACCTTAAAATTAACAAATCATATCCAAAAATATACATCAAATGAGTATTACAATCAATCACACCAAAGAACAAACTTGGCTAAGCATTTCCATACAAATTCAGCAAGAAAGATGAAGAATAATACAATCCAAAGAGAAGTGATATTTCCTCCATGAGCATGGCTCAACTTCATCACTCATATTCTCTCACCTTTTATGCGAAAAAATAGTGTGTAAACTAAAATTCATATCATTCTTCAGTTTTTTCAATCCCCTTTTAGCAATCGAGTTTTTATAATGGCGTTGGGTGCAGGGGCAGTGAGCTGAGCACAACCTCTTCGTCTGGCCCAAACTTTCAGCTACTCAAGTTGCGCTTGACACATCTTCCATGCTCAACGTTACTATGCTGAGCACGACTTCTACGATGGGTGCAAGTCAACTAATTCTGGTCTTGATCAAGTTTGACACCAATCTTTGCTTATTTTAGCTCCTTTTAAGTCCTGAAATATTATGGAAACTCAGATCATAGGATTCAATAATTCATCAAATTTCCAAATATGAATGATGAAGTTAATATTTAGAATTAAAATGTGTTAAATTAGTCTTATAAATTAAGGTAGTTTTCACAACTAACAATGCCATGAAGAGAGAACAAAGATTCATGATTGAACTTTGGTTGAGTAAAGATTGAGAGACCGAGAGAACTTTGAGTAAGTTGTAGCAATATTGACGACACAAAGTTTCTTTGAGTGAGAGAACTTTGAGAGTTTCATTCTCAGGGAAAAAATATATTAAGTTCTTCGTTTTAATTTTGCTTGAAACTAAACTTTCTACACTAGGTGTATACTAAACTAATTTAGAAATAAAAATAAAAATATCCTCATATCAAGAGATAAATTATCTCCTTCGTCTATGTTGACAGACAATTTAGTGTATAAAAACTACCAACGGTGTTGCGAACAAGTAAAAGGGTAAGGGATTATCGTATCCACTAGACTTGCTAAATCTAGTCTTTCAACAATTAACTAAGATGACTTTCAAATGGGTTTTTAATGTTGTTTAGTTAAGATGTGAAATTACAATGACTAAAGATGTTGGAATTTAGATGCGGGATTAACTTCATTCATTTCAGTAAATTTGGTAATGATTAAGCAAACAAACAAGTATGACTCTTACACAGTATTGAACCTCAAAATCACTAAAAGCTAATACTTTAGTCAATTTAGCAACTCATGAAATAAAACTAAAATCCTTACACACGAGATCGATAATTATAACTCATATACACACCTCTATGTCTAGCAATCTATGCATATAAGTTGAGTTTGATGCACTCCTCAATTGTGTTAGTCTCCAATGTCTTGACCTATATCAACACTGTATGAAAATAGCTATATGTCTAGCAAGTATAATGGTAAAATTAGACTAAATGAACCGTCAAACT
The DNA here is from genome assembly GCF_001865875.1 of Lupinus angustifolius. NCBI lineage: Eukaryota > Viridiplantae > Streptophyta > Magnoliopsida > Fabales > Fabaceae > Lupinus > Lupinus angustifolius. Next base: position 14,924,362 of record NC_032024.1, read on the forward strand.
TACCTCTGAATCTAGTAGTCTATGCCATCTAGAACTTCTTCACTAAGTTCGTTTCCTAAAATGTACTAAGCAATTCTCAACCACATAGTAAGCATTAAGCATGGCAATAATAATTCATAAAAAAAACAACTTCAATTCATTCGTATTAAATTCTAAATATTACGTGGATGGATAATAAGACCAATTCCAGCAAGAAAACAATCTAGGTAAGCATTTTTGTATTTAACAAGGTAAAAGAGCAATTTAGAAAATCATAAGTCATGAAGAAGTGTCTTCTTCTCCATGAACATACAACAACTTCACCACTCACTATATCCTATTTCCAACTCATAAATCTAAGAACTAGAGATATTAGAAACCATCCTAAGAAGTATCCTAAAACAACTTTCTAACTTCCTACCTACTAAATATGAGATCCAGAATATGATTTTCGACATCTTGGATCTCTTTTTATCATTTGCGTTTTTGTATCTACGCTGAGCACAAGGATGGTGTGCTCAGTGCACCTCCTTTTCTGAGTGTGGCTTGCATTGGGCACACCTCAAGTGACTTGTGGCCTTTACTTGATTTATGTCATTTAGCACCATTCTTTGTCTATTTTGCCCTTTTTATGTCTTGAAATGTCATAGAAACTCAAATCATAGGATTGGTGCAAATATTCATCAAAACTCCAATTAAGGGTAATTAGAATTAAAAGGTGTTAAATTAACCTTATGAATTAAGATAATTTTCATTCATAACATTCCACTAAAATTATGACATGTGTCTTATTTTCATACTTTCCTCATTGGTTAAATATAATTTGATTGATTTTAATTTTTTTTTTACATTTGCCAAAAGTCAACGGATTTCAATTCCTTTAGAATAATTATAAAATTGACACGCCATTTTATTTAAATCGGTTATACTACCACCAATTTTAAATTATATTTTTTCCACTGGGACTGTAATATAGTAATTAAATGTTAGATGAAGATACTGGTATAAATTCAGAAATAAATAGATCTGCAATTATTCTTATTATAGATTCGGATGAAATAACTTTTAGCCACCCAAGCTAAATATATATACACATCTAAATCTTCTAAAAAGAAAATATATTATATTCTTAAAAAAAATGACATTCTTATTGGGAGAGATACTTCTTGGAAGGTGCAGCTACACATGTTAAAAGAGATTATATACTTACCAAAAAATATAAGTAGATATCATTGATAATACAAAAGAAAATCACAGTTCCATTCCTTGACATTGCATCGTGCAAAGAGTGAAACACATGTGTTGTCCCATAAATAGTGTTACTCCATACACTATTGGTGATTAGTTGAAAAATATATTTAAATTAAAAATTTAATAATTAAGTATTTCATTGATTAATCACAAAACAGTAATATAGTAATATACAAGGTGACACACCTTTTGAGACAAAACTGGAAAGAGCGTATTTGAAAAGTGCATCTAATTTTTCTATATTCATCTTAAATATATATATATGTATATACACATCTAAATCTTCTAAAAAGAAACTATACTATAATCTTCAAAAATCACGTTCCATTGCTTGGCACTGCATCTTGCAAAGTGGGATATCGGAAATTACCAGAAAAGTGCATCTAACTTTTATATTCATCTTAAAAGGGCAATGGAACTTTAACTACATGATTCTCAGTATAGTGTTCAGTAACCTTAATGGACTTTCCATTACCTAAAGGTTAAGAAAAAAAGATAGTGACATATTCAGTGCATTCACATATGCGCTCTCACTTACTTCTTGTCATTGATTTTTCTATATACTTATTTGTTACCCCTATTCTTTTTCAATTCTTCGAATTTTACAGCCTCCATGATATAAAGTGACATTTATTTCCAAATTCTTTTATCACGTGTGGCTATATCGAATCGCAGCATTGAAAATTTTCTTTATTGTGACATAATATATGGAAATTCTTTAATTTTATGAAGAAAAAAACCTTTCTTTCAGAGTATGTGTCACATGGTGGGAGACCCTAATGAAATATGTTCTTTATCAGAACACAAAGATACGGACTATGAGTGATCAGGTGTTGATGAAGGGGTAGGAAGTGGTCGCCAAGGTGATAGGAGGAAGCAAGAGAGTTGGGCCCGCCGGTGGAGGTACCTGAAAAGGTTCTCCGACGATCAAGTCAGTATATGAGCTAGAGAGAATGAGTGATAGGAATAATATTAGAGAATCAAGGAGTTGAGATTAAGATACTTCCTGTTGGTGGATATCTCTATTTATAGGAGTGAGAGTTGACATTGGGTTCTTGGCTGATGGTGCGACGCGTGGCCGACCAAAGGTGTTGTCGGGAGTTGCTTTTCCCGTGTCAGGCGGTCTGTTAGGATCGTACACTGTGCCATTCTTGTCTTCTAGCCTATGGTTGGTTTGGTACCCGTTCTGCAACCCGTCTGTCGTGCTGGCAGGTAGGTTGGTGGAGTACGGAAAGCATGCTGTCCCTTGGGTCAACT
>NC_032024.1:14926948-14927344 GCF_001865875.1 Lupinus angustifolius
TATACCTTCTTCATGTATGAGGCGTATGTCCGGCGCCTGGGGATTCGTCTCCCACTAGACGAGTGGGATATTCAAGTTTTGGCGCACTTGCAGCTCGCGCCGAGCCAACTGACCCCAAACCCGTGGGGGTTTATTAGGGCGTTCGAGATCATGTGTCGAGCGGCGGGCTTCCCTTGCACTCTGAAGCTGTTTTTCTGGATGTTTCGGGTCGGACATCGCACCAACTCTGATGAAGAGAAGGAGGGATGCCATGGCTGGACGAGTCTGATTTCTCGGCCAAAACGGGGGTTGCTGACGCCGTTTTCTTCAAACGAGAAGAAATGGAAGGGTGGGTACTTCAAAGTTAGTGTTCGGCGGGCGTGGAACGATTGGTGTCTCAGCAAGTCGGGCGAGCCG
>NC_032024.1:14927444-14930018 GCF_001865875.1 Lupinus angustifolius
GGGCTCCCTCCGCCCGCATCAACTGGGGATGAAGCCGGTCCTTCAGTGCCCCCATCTTCTGATCAGCCAGCTGGAGAAGAGGTTGGTCGTCCATCCGAGTTGACCAGGAAGAGGGGGGTTAGGGGGGTCAAGATCGTATCTCCCCTGTCAACGTCCCCCGGGTTATTGAACAGGCGCTCCTTAACGCCAATGCCAAGGAGACTTTTGACAAGGTACCTCTGTCCGTCTTGTTGCAGAACGTGAAAGGGAGTGCCGTTTTTATTGCCTCTATCCAGAAGTATCTGGAGGTGGACGGGGTCCTGGAGGCGCGGGTGGCGGATGCGGCGACGTCGAAACTCCAAGCTGCACATGAGTCGGAGAGGCAACGACTGGCTGATGCCCATGCTGCTTAGAAAGCGGAGCTACTCAGGTTGGGTGAGGTTGTCAAGGCCCAGGTGGCGGATCTGTCTGCTCGCGTGGGGTTTTTGGAAAGTGACAAGTTAAAATTGACCGCCCAAGTGATGGAATCAGAGGGGGCCGTTCGTGCTAAGGAGGAAGCGCTTCGTCGGCGAGAGGAGGATTCTGTGGCTTGGAAGGCCCGCGCTGGGGCTGTTGTGCGAGAAAATGCTGTACTTCTTGGGCAGGTGCAGGCATTAAATGAAGAGAAAACATCTCGGGAGGCTCGGGTGCGGATACTGGAGGAAGAGAAGGAGCAACTAGAGCAGGCCGTGGGTGAGTGCTCAGTCTCAACTCGCCTTGGCGTATCCAGACAAAGACTGGTCCTGGATGCAGCTGGGGGCCTATGTCGAAGACGGGCGCCTGTTAATGGGGGGTGATGATGGTGAGCCGACGCTGATGTCCTTTCCTGGCCAGGGTGGGGGGCCTTTGTAATTTAAACTTTGAGTTTCCTGTAACTTTTTCTTTTTCTTTCTGATTGCCTTGTAACTCGTTTTCGGCTTTAATGAAGAANTTAGCTCTTTTCTCCTTTAATATTCTTGTGTGATGTTGTATAATCAATTGCGTGGCATTTTCTGTATGTTTTGAACATGATGGTTTTGGCTCTCAATTTGCCAGCCTTTAGCCAGGCGAATGCCGATTTAGTATGCGAGGGCCGGCCTCCTGGGCGGGGTTAAAAAACCATGGTTGGCGCCAAGCAAAGGGGGTGAAGGCCGACCCTTTGGGTGTGGGCTGCAATCATAGTTGGTACCAGGCAAAGGGGGCGAAGACCGGCCCTTTGGATGTAAGTAGAAGATCATAACTGACACCGGGCAAAGGGGGCGAAGACCGGCCCTTTGGGTGTAAGTAGAAGATCGTAGCTGATACCGGGCAAAGGGGGCGAAGACCGGCCCTTTGGGTGCAAGTAGAAGATCATAGCTGACACCGGGCAAAGGGGGCGAAGACCGGCCCTTTGGGTGTAAGTAGAAGATCATAGCTGACACGGGGCAAAGGGGGCGAAGATCGGTCCTTTGGGTGTAAGTAGAAGATCATAGCAGACACCGGGCAAAGGGGGCGAAGACCGGCCCTTTGGGTGTAAGCAGAAATTATAGAGATTGTAGGAAATGATTCATCATATAAGTGGAAAAGATTACAAGAGAAAAGCGACCACCCGCGTACGGGGTCGTTGACTAAGCATAAAATTGCCGGAGGTTGGCGGCGTTCCAAGTTCTGGGGATGTCTTTTCCTGCCAAGTCTTGAAGCTTGTACGCTCCTTTGCCGATCTTGCTGATGACTCGGTAAGGTCCTTCCCAGTTGGGTCCCAACTTGCCTTTTGCCCGTCCTATGTCTGCTCTCCTGAGTACCAGGGCTCCTTCGGAAAATTGGCGAGGAACGATGGAAGAGTTGAACTTCGCCGCAGTCTTCTTTTTTACGCTTTCTTCTCTGAGACGGGCTTTTTCGCGGATTTCTTCTATCTCATCAAGGTTGTTTATGAGGAGGGACTGATTATTGTCCTCATCGAACTGAATTGTCCGCCAGGTAGGTTCTCCTATCTCGACCGAGATCATAGCTTCTGCGCCGTATGTTAAATTGGACCAAGGCATTTGAGTAAGGGGCGGTGAATCCTCGTCGGTATAATGTTCCCCGGAGCAGGGTATACCAAGAGGAACATCTGAGGAATCGTTGTTTTTCTTTCGTGTCGGGAGGCACGGTGTCGTGGAGGATATATCGGATAAAGGGGGCCATCCAATTATCTGGGATTTCTATCCGTTCTACTGCCAAGACACTTGGGTGGTAGATTGTTCCTTGGACTAAAGACCGATTGTTCCTGAGGCATTTGAGTGCAGTCATTGGTTAGGTGGCCGAACATACTGTGGTAGTCACAATATTTGGATCGGTCTAGCGGGCTGGGCTTGGTAGGGCGGGGGCATGGGAGTTGGACGAGGTGAGTGGAAAGGACCTCTTGCAAGATTCGGGAACGACTGGCGTTCAGGGGGGTATAGGTGGAGTATTTGGCTTTTTTGGTCAGTGAGGGTAAGTCGCGGGGTAGGTCTTGTGGTCTTGGCCGTTTGGTTTCCCGTGAGGGGTGGTGTGTTTGGGGCTCAGTATGGGTGTGCATGTGGTGGGTTTCTTCGAGGTTGATGAATTGCTGGGCCTTGG
>NC_032024.1:14930118-14930640 GCF_001865875.1 Lupinus angustifolius
GTCAGGGGGAAAGCCCTGCACATGATGGGGTCAGACGCCCCATGGAATAACATAGAAGCCTCGAAGGCGTCCAGGTGGTCTTGTGGGTCTGCCGTCCCATCATATTGGTCCATGTTTGTTGGGCGGTGGAAATGGGAGGGTAAGGGATAAGTCATGATAGCAGGTGTAAAAGGATGCCTAGCACCACAAGAGTGGTGTGGGGTTGATTGGGATGGTGGGTGTGACTCGTTTGCTGATTATTCATGGTTACTCTCATGAAGAGGGCGTTCGGAATGATCTTCAGGGTTGATTTTGGAGTGGCGGAGCTCCTGTATGGCGTCGGCCTGTTGCTGGATGAGCCGCTCTTGGCGTTCCAGCATCTGGAGAAGTTGCTGGGTGGTTGGCTGTTGTTCTGGAGTGGTCTGATGGCTATGGCTAGCTTGGTGGGATGGTTGTCTCGGTGGGGGAAGGGTGCTTGGTGCAGGGTCGACTTGGCTGGTTGATAGAGCTCGGTTTCTGGTGGTTACCATTGTGTGAGTAGGA
>NC_032024.1:14930740-14942329 GCF_001865875.1 Lupinus angustifolius
GGTGGTGCGACGCGTGGCCGACCAAAGGTGTTGTCGGGAGTTGCTTTTCCCGTGTCAGGCGGTCTGTTAGGATCGTACACTGTGCCATTCTTGTCTTCTAGCCTGTGGTTGGTTTGGTACCCGTTCTGCAACCCGTCTGTCGTGCTGGCAGGTAGGTTGGTGGAGTACGGAAAGCATGCTATCCCTTGGGTCAACTTTGGTGGTCCCAACAAGTGGGCCCACCTCGGCGACCAAACATATGACCTTTGGTTCGCCGGGTAGGAACAAAATATAATAGGTTTTTTAGTCACAATGGGCTATTGAATCTCATACAAAGGTAATATTAGACAACCCTAACTTGTACATTATCTTGGTAAATTTGCAGCAAGTGGAACAAACTCATAATTTCATTATGAGATTCAATTTATGTGAACGATTTTTGTTAAGAGAGATAGTCATACGACACAAAATGGTATGATTTTTTACTCACAAGGTGAAAGGATATTCTTGGTAGTACGAAAGAAACTCATAATCTCACAAAATTGTTTTATGAAACTATTTTCATTTGGCTTTAATTTTCCTTTGGACCACATAAAGTTTTGTTTGTTCCTTTTTGGTAAAAGTTATAAAAAATATAAAACAAAAAAGACAAATAATTTAAATTTCAAAACATGAAAATGATTGTTAATTTGTTTTTAATATTTTAGAGGGAACTTATGCTCCTAAAGGTTATATTGAAATGAATAAAATAATAAGAGTATAAAGAGTAATTTGAATCATTGATGTGTAAAAGTTAAAAGAGTTTTTAAGTCTAAAGATAAATATACTCATATAAAGTTGAAATGCTATATATAGATGACCTAATGCATACACCTTTGTTGTTATTTCTTGTCTTGGTGAATTGAGGCTTCACTTTGTTATTTACTCTCCCACTGAAACTAAATGAAGCCTCCAAACAAAACAAATACTATTGAACGTGACATAGAGGAAAAGAACGGTAGGGATACATTCATCAACAACGATTTACACGAGAGACTGAGATTCTGAGAAAACTTTTTACACAGTAATGGTAAAAAGTATTGACAACTCAAACACCCTCTTGAAACTTTAAATAGCATAGGCACACGCGTATACACATGAAATAAATTTAAGGAAAAAAATGTATTAGTGCTTGCATGCTAATATAGGATAGATTCTAAACTAATAATTAACTAGCTAGATAGGTAACAAGTAAATGGAACCATCAACTCAATCAAAAAAATGGAGCCATCAACTCATTGTTGTAAAGCATACCCTACGGAATTATTTCATAATAGTCACCATTAAGTTCTTCTTTAATCCTATAGGATTTTACGTACACATTTTTTTGAGGTTTAAACGACATTTTATCAAACTTCATCCTCGGTAAAGAAGATCAGAAAAAAAACTACTCAAAAGTTTATCTCTGAATTCGGTTAGTAACAAAGTATTTATCCTTAATTGTTTTTGATACTACTAAGGGTATCATCTTCTCACATTTTTTGGTAAGCAACTAATCTTTTTTAATGTTCGTCGTTGTCCCTTCCAACAAGTGTCGCTTCCAGAATTTGATAAAATATGATTCAAAATGTGGATTAAATAATCTATGTGTAGATAAATTAAAATTTAAAAACTATTATCAAGTCCTCATTGAGTTTCGGTAAGATTGGTTAGTGTTAGAAGGGAAGCATTTTGTTAGTTGTCTCTTGATAGTGGTCCTCTACGGCAAAACTATCTGTATGTTATGTGCTATTTTTTGATGTTCTCCATGTATCTATGTCACTCTTGAGTGTTACTGATTATCAACAACACATATATTTTAAACATCACAAACACACATTAATACAATATGAGAAATATTTAATGAGCTATATTATAGAACAAAAGCAAAAAATTTAAGATTATCACAAATTAAACAGTTATAAGAATTACTGTAAAAACAAGAATAGCGATTGAAGATATAAAAATTACACATTCAAATTCAATAAAAAATTAAAAAAAGACAAAGAAAACAAAAAATGAAAGAAAAATAACCCCCAACATTTGTATCTATTTACCATCATCTTCTACATTCACTTCAATCCAACATCTACTTTTTATAGTAATGCCAAAACTAGCCTCACTCTAGTGAAACCATAGAATTTGACTCTTCTCTTTCCAAACCTCAACGATTTCTAATTTCTAATCTCTATGGTTTTGATTTTACCATTTCCTCTATTCATGGACATTCTCAACTTCTCTTAGAGAAACAAAAAATCACTTCTCCTAATCGTTTTTTTCCCAGTACCTCTAGTTATGACGCTTACATGGTCTACCATTTGCCTTTTGTGGTTCAAGAGAGGAACTGCATCATCAAGATTTTCAGAGGATTGGTTTCTCTTGTTGAAATGGTTTCTGATTCCACAGAAAAAACATTTCCATTCTCAACAAGGAATTGAACCAATTCCTCACTTCTGATTCCGACGAATTGCCCCAAAGTTTGAAGCAGTTCTCAAAACTTGCAACATCAAATGAGTTCGCTATGTCCTTAACTAAAGCTTCAGAATCTGTATTCATTGGAATTTTGCATGGACATAAGTTGGATATGAAGAAAAATCAATCTGAAGTTGGGATAGAAAATGTAACTGAAGAATGCAATATGAAATAGATTTCGAACAAACTAGTCGAGAATGGTTTGCATTTAAAAAGCTTGTTTAGTTAGGTATTTAGGAATTTTTGTATATTCCTTTGTCATTTCCTTTATAAACAAGCACATTTTCGATGAATGAGAAGTATGATGTTCATTTCAGTTTCTTTGTTTTTCCCCTCCTATTTTCTTCTCTTTGTGTGTCTATGACTAATTATAAAATGAGAAAATGACTAATTAGACACATATGAATACAAATCATTGAATGTAACAAGCACAAACAAATACTTGAACCCATTAATGTGCTTGGTTGAGAAGAAAACAACAACTATAACACGACTTGGAAACATTAGTATGAACCACAACATATATAGATTCAAATGGAAAGATAATGATTACCTCTATCCTTGGCAGGTTCGCAACCCACATCACAAAGCAACCAAATTAAGAATATGCATAGAAATGAAGAGACGCATAAATGAGAGAATGTCGTTTCGGTCAAGTATTCCACCGTTAATTTTTCTTTAAATGTCGTATCCATTCCACGGCCCACATTTAAGAAAGTGTTGTAGAAGATATCATATTCAACAACGCTCATTCAAGAGAGCGATGTTGATATGACATCTTCAACAACATTCACTCAAGAGAACGTTGTTGATATGACATCTTCAACATCGCTCCTTTAAGTAATTTGATGCTTAAATATCATATCCTATAAACAATGCTAATTTAAGAAAGTGTTGTTACTATGTCATATTGAATAGTGCTCTGTAACGCCCCAAAATATAAAGAGAAAACGTGATTTAACTACCTCTTTGATATAATTTTACTATTTTGTGCTTAATAATTTTTAATTTTTACAAAAAAATCATATAATCATACAACCACTACCAATATATTAACCACCCTCTCCTTAATTTTGATCATCTATACTATATAAAAAGAAAAACATGGTGTAACTTTTGATGATGTAAAAACAAAGACAAATAAATATAATATAAAGTACACTCAATAAAAATTACAATGTAAAATACATTCAGTAAAAAATATTCTAATTCACTAAAATAAAATACATAAAACTTAAATACTTGACACCAGAAACCAAGAAAGTAAAAATGTAGGTCAGTGTGCACGAAGTGTCTGTCACTAAACTAGTTATTAACTGAGAAAATAAACTCGTGTGAAATTTATTGAAAATAATCAAACTAATAACATGGAATCCCAAGAATGAAATAACAACAAGATTAACATGTCACTACTTCAATGTTGCAGTTCAACAGAGCGCATTTTAGTTCGAGTGTTGTCTATTTGAGCATAATAGAATATCAACATGCTTTAACAGCGCATATATGGATGTTGTTGTATGTCAGACATACAACAACACTTCCTCCAACGAGCGTTGTTATATATTGTCATTGTTGTATTAATCATATACAACAACATCGTCTAAAAGGACGTTGTCATACATTATTAATACAATAGTGGTTGCCACAGAGCATGCATTGTTGATTACATGTATATACAATTATCAACAACACATATATTTTAAACATCACAAACACACATTAATACAACAAGAGAAATACTTCATGAGCTATATTGTAGAACAAAAGCAAAAATTTCAAGATTATCACAAATTAAACAATTATAAGAATGACTGTAAAAACAAGAATTGCGATTGAAGATATAAAAATTAAACATTCAACTTCAATAAGAAATTAAACATAAGACAAAGAAAAAAAATGAAAGATAAATAACCGCCAACATTTGTATTTATTTCCCATCATCTTCTACATTCACTTCAATCCAACATCTACTTTTTATCGGAATGCCAAAACTAACCTTACTTTACTGAAACCATAGAATTTGATTCTTCTCTTTCCCAACCCCTACAGTTTCCAATTTCTAATCTCTATGGTTTTGATTTTACCATTTTCTCTTTTCATAGACATTCTCAATTTCTCTCGGAGAAACAAAAAAATCACTTATCCTAATCGCTTTGTTCAGTACATCTACTTATGGCGCTTAAAAGGTCTACCATTTGCCTTATGTGGTTCAAGATAGGAATCGTGACATCAAGATTTTCAGAGGATTGGTTTCTCTTGATGAAATGGTTTCCGATTCCACAGGAAAAAAAACATTTCCATTCTTAACAAGGAATTGAACCAATTCCTCACTTCCGATTCTGATGAATTGCCCCAAAGTTTGAAGCAGTTCTAAAAACTTGCAACATCAAATGAGTTCGCTATGTCCTTAACTAAAGCTTCAGAATCTGTAGTCATTGGAATTTTCCAAGGGCATAAGTTGGATATGAAGAAGAAGAATCAATCTGAAGTTGGGATAGAAAATGCAACTATAGAATGCAATCTGAAATAGCTTTCGGATAAACTAGTGGAGAATGTTTTGCATTTAAAAAGCTTGTTTAGTTAGTTATTTAGGAATTTTTGTATATTCATTTGTCATTTCCTTTATAAACAAACACATTTTCGATGAATGAGAAGTATGATGTTCATTTCAGTTTCTTTGTTTTCCCCCTCCTATTTTCTTCTCTTTGCGTGTCATGACTAATTATAAAATGAGAAAGTGACTAATTAGACAAATACGAATACAAATCATTAAATGTAACAAGCACAGAGAAATAGTTGTACCCATTAACGTGTTTGGTTGAGAAGAAAACAACAAATATAACACGACTTGAAAACATTAGTATGAACCATAACATATATAGATTCAAATGGAAAGAGAATGATTACCTCCATCCTTGGCAGGTGCGCAACCGACATCACGAAGCAACCAAACAAAGAATATGCATAGAAATGAAGAGACGCATAAATGAGAGAATGTCATTTAGGTCAGGTATTCCACTCTTAATTTTTCTAATATTTAAACGTCGTATCCAATCAACGACGCACATTTAAGAGAGTGATGTTGATATGATATCTTCAATAACATTCACTCAAGAGAGTGTTGTTGATATGACATCTTCAACATCGCTCCTTTAAGGAATTTGATGCTTATACGTGATATCCGATCAACAACGCTAATTTAAGAAAGTGTTGTTACTATGTCATATTGAATAATATTCTATAACGCCCCGAAATATAAAGGGAAAACATGATTTAACTACCACTATAGTATAATTTTACTATTTTGTCCTTAATAATTTTTTATTTTAACAAAAAAATAATATAATCATACAACCACTACCAATATATTAATCACCCCTCACCTTAATTTGACCATCTATATGAAATATAAAAGGAAAACATTGTGTAACTACTAATGATGTAAAAACAAAGACAAATAAATATAATATAAAGTACACTCAATAAAAATTACAATGTAAAATACATTCAATAAAAATATCCTAATTCACCAAAATAAAATACATAAAACTTAAATACTTGACACCAGAAACCAGAAAGTAAAAATGTAGGTCAGCGCGCATGAAATGTCTATCGTTACACTAGTTATTAATTGAGAAATAAACTTGTGTGATTTTTTTTAAATAATCAAACTAATAACATAGAATCCCAAGAATGAAATAACAACAAGATTAACATGTCACTACTTAAAGGAAGTTGTCGTATGTTATTAATACAATAGTGTTTGCCATAGAGCATGCGCTATTGATTACGTGTATATACAATTATCAACAACACATATATTTTAAACATCACAAATACACATTAAGACAACACGAGAAATATTTAATGAGCTATATTGTATAAGCAAAAATTTCAAGATTATCACAAATTAAACAGTTATAAGAATTACCGTAAAAACAAGAATAACGATTGAATATATAAAAATTAAACATTCAAATTCAATAAGTAATTAAACATAAGACAAAGAAAACAAAAAAGTGAAAGAAAAGTAACCCCCAATATTTATATTTATATCTCATCATCTTCTACCTTCACTTCAATCGAATATCTACTTTTTATCGGAATGCCAAAACTAGCCTCACTTTACTGAAAAAATAGAATTTGATTCTTCTCTTTCCCAACCCCTACGGTTTCTAATTTCTAATCTCTAGGGTTTTGATTTTACTATTTCCTCTTTTCATGGACATTCTCAATTTCTCTCAGAGAAACAAAAAATCACTTCTCCTAATCGCTCTGTTCAGTACCTCTAGTTATGGCGCTTACAAGGTCTACCATTTGCCTTCTGTGATTCAAGAGAGGAACTGCATCATCAAGATTTTCAGAGGATTGGTTTCTCTTGTTCTAATGGTTTCCGATTCTACAGGAAAAAAAACATTTCCACTCTCAACAAGGAATTGAACCAATTCCTCACTTCTGATTCCGACGAATTGCCCCAAAGTTTGAAGCAGTTCTCAAAACTTGCAACATCAAATGAGTTCACTATTTCCTTAACTAAAGCTTCAGAATCTGTATTCATTGGAATTTTGCAAGGGCATAAGTTGGATATGAAGAAGAAGAATCAATCTGATGTTGGGATAGAAAATGCAACTAGAGAATGCAATCTGAAATAGCTTTTGAACAAGCTAGTGGAGACTGTTTTGCATTTAAAAAACATGTTTAGACAGGTATTTAGGAATTTTTGTATATTCCTTTATAAACAAGCACATTTTTTTATGAATGACAAGTATGATTTTCATTTCAGTTTCTTTGCCCCCCCCCCTCTCCTATTTTCTTCTCTTTGTGTGTCATGACTATTTATAAAAGGAGAAAATGACTAATTAGACAAATACGAATACAAATCATTGAATGTAACAAGCACAGAGAAATAGTTGAACCCATTAACATGGTTGGTTAAGAAGAAAACAACAAATATAACATGACTTGGAAACATTAGTATGAACCACAACAAATATAGATTCAAATGGAAAGAGAATGATTACCTCCATCATTGGTAAGTGCGCAACCCACATCACGAAGTAACCAAACAAAGAATATGCATAGAAATGAATAGACGCATAAATGAGAGAATATGGTTTAGATCAAGTATTCCACTATTAATTTTTCTAATATTTAAACGTCTTATCAAATCAACGTCACACATTTAAGAAAGGGTTGTTGAAGATGTCATATTCAACAACGCTCAATCAACTCCATGCAATCCTCCTCCTCAGTTTCCAGCTCCTCCTCAGGATCCATCTCCTCTACTGTGTCATAGGCCGAATTATGCGACCTAATCTCTGTTCTCGCATATGCATGTGGTTCTGGCATAGTCCGTCGAGCGGCTCTCCTGGACGGTGGGGAACGGATCACGTCGTTCCAACTCCTTCGCCTCGTAGATGGCTCGGCGGCAGCTAGTCCGTAAGGATTCACAGACTGGGTAGATGATATGGTATGGGCCGGTCTCAGGTCTGGCAGAGTGAAGGAAGCCTCTAAGTCCGCATGATGGGATGAGAAGCGCATCGTGGTGCCATCACACACCATCTCCAGCTCCAAGGCACAAGGACATGTGTAGGTTTAGCGATTTTCGTCAATCTTCTATACCCCCTCCTGATACATCGAGAATCGGGAGCTCCAAATCCTCGCTCAATGGTTCATCTGAACAAGAACTCGTACTAAAGATAAGAAGAAAGAAAGGGAGTAAGACATCTAATAAATATTTTTCAACGACGGCATCGAATTATACAAAATATCACATTCAGACATAATAAACATAATATACATTCTATATTATCACATACATAAATGCAAATGATGAATGATGGGGTAACTCAGACTATGAGGATCAAAATCCACAAGTTCAACGTATGAGTGTTATGTTTATTTCATCAATCCTTACACCAATATCCTCCCAATAAACTATTCATAAATAACCGAGAGTACACGTCTCATAACAAGCCTATTTGAACGCACCAATTAATTCCTTGCAATAATATATGACCGATCTATTCAAATGGAACTGTTCATTTCAGGATGGTGTCGTATCAAGCACTTTCTGGGCATCATTCTCATCGATCCTGATTGCAAAAAGGGGTTGTTAGAGATTGTCTAGTTTGCGCTGTGAGAACTGTCCGATCCAACAGTATACCTCATCTAGAAATACAAGGGACTCGTCTCACCTAGACTCTTTGTCAAGGCTTTGTTGACGTATCACTGCCATCACCGACCCTCTTGACAACTCGGGGCTCGTTCGTCTCCCGTAATTTTCCTCTCCATTACTTCATTACTCACAATGACTATCCATACTAACTGAGGTTAGCAGATTAAATCTTTTAATCATTCTGTTATGTTGATCAGCCCATCCTAAGACATCTCCCATTGGGAATGCTTCTAGTAGGACGCGATCTTATCATCAATAGAGGAAAACCTCATCTCCATTGCGAATCATCGTTGAATCATCCTAGACGGCTCAATGACCAAACCTCTTACGGTTAGACGATCTTGTTGTGCGGGAAAAACATAACCTTTCGGGCCTCGCGCTTAACAATGTAATTGTTAGCACTTATTACTTTAGTTATAATGAATTTCTTGTACAAACTCTCAAAAATATACTATAATTGTTCTTTCTTACGAAGTTTACATCCTTGAGGCACGATATCCCCAATAAAGGAGTTTTATAGGTGTTATTGAAGAAGAATGAGTTTGAGAATCTAGAAATTGAAGAAAGATGAAACCTTGGTAGAAAGGTTATCATTTGACTCTCTCCTAAGTGAGAGCTGACGCTCAAATGATAAAAATTTCGCTAATCTTCCTGGAGACCTCTCGTCTAGGCGAGAGTTGTCGCTCAAGTGACACAAGCAAGCAAAATTTATTGGAGACCTTTTGCTCAAGTGAGAGCATGGCGCTTAAGCGACGAAAACAAGTCAACAATTACTGGGACCTCTCGTCCAAGCGAGAGCTGTCGCCCAAGCGAGAGCTGTCGCTCAAGCGACAAAAGCACGCCCAACTTTTTGGAGGCTTCTCGCCCGAGCGAGAGTTTGGCGCTCAAGCGAGGGCTCTGATAATGGATTATACCTAAGTGTTAATCGCTTATCACAGTTACGGTTATTCGAGTAATGTTCATCCATTGATAAACACAACATTACTCCACACAAAGACCTAACTTAAACGATATGGCTTAAGAAGGCAGACGTACTTAATCCAAACAAACATACAATTGATTAAGTTCAGGATTTCTTAGTAACCAAAACAAATCCAAACTTTTAAGGTAGCTTAGGATGTTCGAATGTCATATTTTGACACCACTATGTCACAATGTATTCTCCCTCACCTTAGTTTGTCGAGTGAGTGATTCCATTTAAGTGTGAACGAATAGGTTGTCTAACTTTGGAAGCTTTAGAAGTAAACACAAAAACAAATTAGTGGGTTTGTGAATTAATTTTTTGTAAGATAACCCTAAGGTAAAGACACCTTTTAACATACCACGAACTAAATCACTTTCTTTCATCGGTTCAAGATTACATATTCTTGAACCGTCCTTTATCGTCGAGTCTTCTTTAAGAAAACACTCCTTTTTAAACTAAGACTTTAACAAAGCTTATACTTTTAACTTCAAATCAAATTAATACTTTTGTGAAGACTTTTTAAGGCCTACTCACCACTTAAAGGTAAGTTTCTTAACCAAAATCAACACTTTAAATCAAGATCTCTTAAGTTAAACTTACCACTTTCAAGTAAGTTTATCTTAACAATGTTCCCACTTTAACTAGTTTACCATCCAAGACTTCATCACACTTTAAGTTTATAAGATCAAGACTTTTATAAGTCATCTTTTATCCCAAATCATTACTTGAACTTGGAAGTCAAATGATATCATTTCCTAATCAAACCATTAACACATAATACTCTAAACCAACATTTTTTCACAAAAACTCATCTTTTTTCTTAATATGGTTCTTTAGTGTTGATAACACATTCATTATGCATCACTAACAACACTACTTTACACTTTCAAAAACACTCAACTCATAAACATTTTAGATTTCAAAGATAGAAACTAAACTTTTCCTAAACACATATATGCTACAATTTTTAGAGCTAATGCCAAGGAAAGTTTTGATTTTTCAATTTATCATTAAACACATTAAAGGTTCCTTTGATGTCCAAATCATAACCTTTATAACACATTCAAACACCAACATTAAATCTTCTAGCATTAAAACCAAAAAAAATCATATTCTAAACTTGTCTAAGGCTATGGTTTTTCAAGCCAAAAACAAGTGGAAAATCCAAACTTTACATGGTTGAAAAACTCTTTAAAGGTTTCTTTGATATACAAATCATCACATTTAACCATATTCAAACATCAATATTATATTTTCTAGCATTAGAACCGAAAATAAATTATTCTAAACTTGTCCAAGGCCATGGTTTTTCAAGCCAAAAACAAGTGGAAAAATCCAAACTTTACATAGTTAGAAAACTCATTAAAGGTTCCTTTGATATACAAATCATCACCTTTAACTATATTTAAATATCAACATTTTATTTCTAGCATTAAATTCGAAAAACAACTATTCTACACTTGTTCGAAAAAACAAGTGGGAAAATCTATGCTTTACATGATTTAACAATAACAAAATATTTGATTCCAAACATTAAAATAAAATAGCCCCATCAACAACATAAACACAATGGTCACTATCTACTAATGTATGTGGAAGGGAATGAGAACACAATGAGAGACTACCCGAAATCTCTTTGAAATGCCTAAGATATAAGTGAGAATATGAGTAGCAAAAATATTCTCCCTCAAGGCCAAAGGTATCCTTTATAGACAGAAGAAATCAGATTTGGGCTTGACTCGTGGATAGTGATGTAACTAATATGATAAAACATCGCGATTAACTAAAACTCGACCGGAGATTAACAATCTTCCGATTTAGGGTTACATTTAGAAGGTCGAAACTTGAATTTCGGAGTGAGAAATACAGAGATGAGTTATAGATAAAATTGATGTCTATTTTGACTTGGAATGATATTCCAAAGCCAATGGCGCAATCAGAATTCGATTCCGAGTTACAGAACTCAAAAATCACCTTT
>NC_032024.1:14942429-14943143 GCF_001865875.1 Lupinus angustifolius
AGATTGTACTTTTGCTTCTTCTACAAGCAAGCTTGACTCGTGGATAGTGATGTAACTAATATGATGAAACATCGCGATTAACTAAAACTCGACCGGAGATTAACAATCTTCCGATTTAGGGTTACATTTAGAAGGTCGAAACTTGAATTTCGGAGTGAGAAATATAGAGATGAGTTATGGATAAAATTGATGTTTATTTTGACTTGGAATGATATTCCAAAGCCAATGGCGCAATCAGAATTCGATTCCGAGTTACAGAACTCAAAAATCACCTTTTGGGGCGTAAGTCGGGTGAATTTGGGCCCGGAAGAGGCCCGGAAACTTTTCATCTCAGAAAATTATGAAAAATAACCAGAAATTAGGAAATCACAATACAAGACTAAAACTCAACTGAGGTTTAGCCTAAATCAATAATGATTAATTTCTAAAATTAATCGCTTGTCAATTAAATAATTAATAAAATACGAAAAGAAAATCACGGTGTTACAAGCTCTCCCAATCTTGCAAAATTTTGGTGATGTAAGGGTTGATAAGTGATTTTAGGGATTTTGCAAAAAAAGATTGTACTTTTGCTTCTTCTACAAGCAAGCTTGACTCATGGATAGTGATGTAACTAATATGATGAAACATCGCGATTAACTAAAACTCGACCGGAGATTAACAATCTTCCGATTTAGGGTTACATTTAGAAGGTCGAAACTTGAATTTCGGAGT
>NC_032024.1:14943243-14997994 GCF_001865875.1 Lupinus angustifolius
GGATAAAATTGATGTTTATTTTGACTTGGAATGATATTCCAAAGCCAATGGCGCAATCAGAATTCGATTCCGAGTTACAGAACTCAAAAATCACCTTTTGGGCCGTATGCGAGGTGAATTTGGGCCCAGAAGAGGCCCGAAAACTTTTCATCTCAGAAAATTATGAAAAATAACCAGAAATTAGGAAATCACAATACAAGACTAAAACTCAACTGAGGTTTAGCCTAAATCAATAATGATTAATTTCTAAAATTAATCGCTTGTCAATTAAATAATTAATAAAATACGAAAAGAAAATCACGGTGTTACAAGCTCTCCCAATCTTGCAAAATTTTGGTGATGTAAGGGTTGATAAGTGATTTTAGGGATTTTGCAAAAAAAGATTGTACTTTTGCTTCTTCTACAAGCAAGCTTGACTCGTGGATAGTGATGTAACTAATATGATGAAACATCGCGATTAACTAAAACTCGACCGGAGATTAACAATCTTCCGATTTAGGGTTACATTTAGAAGGTCGAAACTTGAATTTCGGAGTGAGAAATATAGAGATGAGTTATGGATAAAATTGATGTTTATTTTGACTTGGAATGATATTCCAAAGCCAATGGCGCAATCAGAATTCGATTCCGAGTTACAGAACTCAAAAATCACCTTTTGGGCCGTATGCCAGGTGAATTTGGGCCCGGAAGAGGCCCGAAAACTTTTCATCTCAGAAAATTATGAAAAATAACCAGAAATTAGGAAATCACAATACAAGACTAAAACTCAACTGAGGTTTAGCCTAAATCAATAATGATTAATTTCTAAAATTAATCGCTTGTCAATTAAATAATTAATAAAATACGCATGGAAAATCACGGTGTTACATGCTCTCCCAATCTTGCATAATTTTGGTGATGTAAGGGTTGATGAGTGATTTTAGGGATATTGCAAAAAAAGATTGTACTTTTGCTTCTTCTACAAGCAAGCTTGACTCATGGATGGTGATGTAACTAATATGATGAAACATCGCGATTAACTAAAACTCGACCGGAGATTAACAATCTTCCGATTTAGGGTTACATTTAGAAGGTCGAAACTTGAATTTCGGAGTCAGAAATATAGAGATGAGTTATGGACAAAATTGATGTCTATTTTGACTTGGAATGATATTCCATAGCCAATGGCGCAATCAGAAATCGATTCCGAGTTACAGAACTCAAAAATCACCTTTTGGGTCGTATGTGAGGTGAATTTGGGCCCGGAAGAGGCCCGAAAACTTTTCATCTCAGAAAATTATGAAAAATAACCAGAAATTAGGAAATCACAATACAAGACTAAAACTCAACTGAGGTTTAGCCTAAATCAATAAAGATTAATTTCTAAAATTAGTCGCTTGTCAATTAAATAATTAATAAAATACGAAAAGAAAATCACGGTGTTACAAGCTCTCCCAATCTTGCAAAATTTTGGTGATGTAAGGGTTGATAAGTGATTTTAGGGATTTTGCAAAAAAAGATTGTACTTTTGCTTCTTCTACAAGCAAGCTTGACTCATGGATAGTGATGTAACTAATATGATGAAACATCGCGATTAACTAAAACTCGACCGGAGATTAACAATCTTCCGATTTAGGGTTACATTTAGAAGGTCGAAACTTGAATTTCGGAGTGAGAAATATAGACATGAGTTATGGACAAAATTGATGTCTATTTTGACTTGGAATGATATTCCAAAGCCAATGGTGCAATCAGAATTCGATTCCGAGTTACAGAACTCAAAAATCACCTTTTGGGCCGTATGCGAGGTGAATTTGGGCCCAGAAGAGGCCCGAAAACTTTTCATCTCAGAAAATTATGAAAAATAACCAGAAATTAGGAAATCACAATACAAGACTAAAACTCAACTGAGGTTTAGCCTAAATCAATAATGATTAATTTCTAAAATTAATCGCTTGTCAATTAAATAATTAATAAAATACGCATAGAAAATCACGGTGTTACATGCTCTCTCAATCTGGCATTGTTGATTGATGTAAATTAACAGCATTTTTTAAAAATGTGCGGTTAAACAACACTTATTCAAACCAACGCTAATTCAGCAACACTCATTCATGTCTGTATTGTTGAAGTTATATCTACATATTTAATGTAACAACGCTTGGTTTAATGAACGTTGTTGATTATTTTCCGCCATATTTTTAACAATGTTTTTCTAACAAGTGCGGTTGAATGACCATCGTTAATTGTGATATCTAGTGTAATGCAAGTAAGTGATGAGGACTTTGCATATAAAGAAAAACAGTGTTGAAAATTGTGGCACCATTATAATTAAGTTTTGTGTCAATATTTTTGTGTATTTTTGTAATGTCTCTAGTATGTTGTGCACCCTGATATATATGTTAAGTTTATTACTGTCAATCAAATCACATTTTATTTTATATCTATAATAACCATTAATTTTCTAATGCTTTTTAAAAAATAAAATAATAATCATACATTATTTATTTTTCAATCAATCATTATTTTTATTTGGTTTTAAATCATATAGAAATAATAATTTATTGATTTTAAAATGAGATACCACTAATAAATAGTATATGTTTACCTTAAAAACACAAACTATTCATATTGTCTTATTTTCTTCATGATATTTTATTTTTTCTCACAAATCAAAATTTAATAGTCAACCTAATTTCCTATTTTTCTGAGTTTGATTTTTTATCTCTATTCTTTTTTATAAGGCCAAATAAAATTAGATGTTCACATAAAATTGAAACCTTCTTCCTTATGTCCAAGAAAAAAAGTGACTATTAAGATCTATTATTTATGTTATTCACTAGTACTCTTGAATAATGCAATTGCAACTTGCAACCTTCTTCCCTGTGTCCAAAAAAATGTGACTAGTAAGATCTAGTAATTATTTATGTAATAATTATTGAATATAAAAGGGCCAAGGAGACAGGATTGGGACTGCGGCCCAATGATTACATTTCGAGGCATGTACTATGAAAGGGGATGTTTTGCACTCAATTTCCAAGTTGATAATATCTAATGCTTAAATATTTTGTCATGTTAAATATTTTAACAGAAATATAATTTAGTATTTAGTGACATAATAAATGAATTATTTAAGAGTTGATATTTTCTCTAATTATTAAATAAATAGAGCTCTAATTTGAGGGTGTAGTATTATGGTTATATTTTTAGTTGTTTATGTTCTTAGTTATTTTTTATAAAAAAAGATATGTCTATACTTTCATTTAATTATAAGTGAATTGATACTCAAATTAAGTTTATAAATAAAATTGTTCTATTCATCTAAAACAATATTCTATAACATGGATAAAAGTTGTGAAAGACTAAAGAGGACATCTACAATGAAATGTGGTGAATGGTTCAACCAAATTAACTTCAATATGGTGAAGTCCCAAACATTTTTACTTTAGTATTTATTTACGAGATAGAATCCATATATTTTAAGAGTAAATTTTTTAATTACTTTACATCTTATTCATCAATTATAAAAAAATTTAATAATTTTAATTAATGAATAGATTTAAAATATTAGATTTTTATAGTGGATCTCTCCCTTATTTATCAAATATAAGTAACTCTAGTTTGATATTAGTGTTTGAACATTGTATGAGTGGAAAAGTTGTAGGCACACGAAATGCATTATATGCTGATGCACATTGCATGATCATTCATGTGGCACTTTCATGTGCTTAAAATGGGAAAATTGAAAAGGACATAAAATTTTTGTTACATCATGTTGAGTTTTGTTTTCATCGTCCAATATAGGAAGACAAATCAACCTTGGGCTCCAATAGTTGTTACCAATGATTATAAGCACACTTTACCAACTTCAGCATTACATGTAAATGATGTATTAGTACCTTAGGTATGATTGAGTCTGTTAAGCATATTATGTATATATATTACGTAAAGTTATGTGAATATGTAACCTTTATTGAAGAAAAAGGGCAAGCATTACGCAAGTAAATATTGCAGCTGACTTGTTCAAATACTTTGTATTTACTCAATATCATATAGTCATTTCTTTAAGCTATTTGATTCCATGTATTTTAATTGTAGGACATTCGTTTGGGTAGGTCGGGAAGGAGTTAGATCTTTTTATTAAGGAAGAGACAAATATATCATAAATAACATGAAAAACATAAGGATATAATAATTTTATTCTTTAAATAAATTATATAACACTCATAACCTATTGGTTGTGATATATAGATTAAAAGATTGGTTATTTTGAAATTGTCCCTAACATTTTTGTCAGTTTAATCTCTAAAAGTTTTACTTCTTTTTTTTCTCTATCTTAGATGAAGTTTGAAGATATCAAGTTTGAATGTTGTCCAAATTTGATTTATTCTCATTTGAAATTATTTCATATCACATGATTCAAACATTAAAATGTTTGTATAGGTTATTACCGTTTGATATTCCAAGTATGAATTAGAAGTGTCATATTGCGTAAAAATGGATAAGTTAAAGAGCATAGAAGTGGGTGTCACGCCCACATATATACTTCTTTCACTTAGCTCATGGAGGAATGTTGTAACTCATTGATGAAGATCTCCCAACAAGTGGTATTAGAGCCGATATATGGTTCGATGGCTCAACAAGTGGTTGGTAGATCCATGAAGGATCCTTGTGTCGAAAGTCTTCCTGACGAGAGGTCAAGGCAGTGTGTTCCGTTGATGAAATGATAAGCCAACGACGGTGCAAGTAGATAGAGAGTTGAGTTCTTGTGTATCCAATACTCGAATGAGAACTCACACTTGCGGGGGAGATGTTGGGTATTCTAAGTGTGAATTAGAAGTCTCACATTGTGCAAAAATGGATGAGTTAAAAATCATATAAGTGGGTGGACTCATAGACCTAATGTCTTCAAGTTTTGGGTCAAGATGTAGTATTAAATTCACTTATATACTTCTTTCACTCAGCCCATAAAAAAATGGTGTAACCTATGAATGAAGATCTCCCAACAATTGCTATATTTTTTTTATATGCAATTTTTTTTTCCATAAACACGTCAACCTAACAGCCCATGAAACGGTCACACAGACACAATAGAAAATACTCAACTTAGAACAATTGGAATCACAAGTGATACCTTCCCTCATATCAGGCCACCATTGCCACGCATTGCTGTCGAACTCAAAATCGTACTCCACCCTAATAGAACCAATAGAATATTAAAAGAAGATATAGACAAAAAGATAAATGGAGTAGATGTGAAATAATGAGTAATATGGTAATCACAGAAATCTTTTAGGAACTAAAATGAGTTTTTTTTTAAAATGGTAAGAATGAAAGAAGATGATTTCGGCGACTATATAAAGATTTTACAACATTAAAAATCTACATTTATAAAAAAACATGATACATCAACAATTCTGTAATCGTTAACAAAGGTAGGTTCATGGAGATTAATGTGAGTGAGTCCCGGTTTAGAAAGTAAAGACTAGAGTGATAATTTAAATTTAATAAGGATCCAATACAGCTCATTTTTACTACTGGATTCTCTACTATTTAAATACAATGTAAAAAGAATTTCTTTATTTTTTTCTTAATTTTACTAAAAAAAATTAAATTTAGGACCCTTAAATATTTGTATGTGCCCCATATCATCATCTTCCTTATCCATCTAGTGTTAGAGATGAGCTGGGAACAAATTACATCCGTCTTTTTATATGCCCATGTCATCATTCTCCTTCACTTTTCTTTTTACATAAGATGAATGCTCATTTTCAAATGGAATAGAGGGATTTGATCACGAACGAGTGTGGTTCAAGTGATATATGTTTGATTCTCCTTAAGCAATGATTTAGGTTTAAATCTTGTGGATGGAAAAAATGCTCACTGAAAAAATAAACACCACATATATTAGATGTTCCTAACTCGGATAGAATTGCCTTTAGTATGAAGATACATGTGTGAAACAAAAAAAAGATGGATGTGATTTGTTTTAGCATAGTTAGATTAAAAAAAAATGGAAATTTTTTATTAATCGTTATGATCCAATAATTAGCATTGGATTTAATTGAATTTATCTTTAGTATTAAGTTTTTACAGTAAATTAATCATGTATTTTTAGATCTTTAAAAACAGATTTAACTACTGTAATCATTTGAGAAAAAAATGTATGCAATTCAAAGTGTATGAGTTTTATATATTGTTATTGTATTATCTATCATTTATATTTTATCATCATTAACTCTTCAAAAAAGTAATATAAATGAATGATATATAATATATTGATTGTATATAAATATTTACACTAACAGTATATAAATATTACAATCTAATCATTATATATCACACATCAAATAGTGATTTAAATTTTTAATATTAACTTTAACCGCTGAGGATAGAACTATGATTCTATGAAGCTAAAAAATGTAGAAGAAGTTTGAAGGAAAAAAAAAAATAGGATTTAACTTTACCTATTCTACAAGTAATTATCATAAACTATTTTTTCTTTATAATTACTCTTAAAACTATAACTATTAGTGAAATTCATCTTTACATACTTAAAATCTTAAATTCCTAAAATAAAACAATAGATAAAAACACAGTGTTAGATAGAGCACTCTCTTTCTGTCCATAATGTAGAAAGATGTTTCATTCCTATTATATTTCGTTTCCCTTTTCTTTCTTTTTCTTTTGTATTGTTACATTTTTGCTCTATTATATTTGTGCAATATGCACTATATAATGTGCACTGTATAGAGGCCTATCAAAACAAAATCATAAAGAACCCACAATGTCCCTATTCTATTCATGTAATATGTTAATTACTTTGATGCAGCGGGTTAGTTACTATTGTTGAATGCTTCATCTCTCATTCTTTTCACCGTTAATAATTTAAAATTATATATATATAGAGACTAATTTTATAAATAATTAAAGTTTAAGGAGTAATTAAAAGAAAAATATTGTTGAAGTTATTTATTTACAAAAGACATAAAGTTTAATAAAGTTTTATAAACTTTTCCCAAAAATATATTACTTTCCAATATATTAAATATTTAATTTTTTAATAAAATGATTTATTAATTTCTTATCATTAAGTGTTAAAACTGATGTTAAGAATGTTATTATGAGTTTGCTTATCTATTTTCATGCCATTCAATGACACATGTTCTGTTCCATAGTAATTAATTGTTATTAATTAGTATATCATATATGAGATTTACTTACTCAAAAAATAAGTTGGAAAAATTTACTTTACATCCTAGTCATTCATTCTTAAGAAATCTAATGGTTTAAATTTATATAGTAATTCAAATCATTGAACTTTCCAAAAATAAATAACTAAGATATAAGTAAGATTTTTCCGCTTACTATTCAAATAAGTGAATCTCTTGAATATAGGTCATGCAAAGTACGAAGGATTTGGCTGTAGTTGTTCCCCGTACAAATTTACAAATCTTTTTTGTGGCACTATTATTAACAGAGTCTAATATCTATGATATTAGTATAAAAATATATACACAATTAACATATTATTATTGTTCATTTATATTATTTTAAAAAAAAAAGTTAATGATAACAAAACATGAATGATGAATAATATAATGACAGTATATAAAATTAATACAATATTAACATATATTTTTTTATTGATTATCTAATTACTAGAATAATACTACATCGGTTTAATCACTGGTTCACTACAAAACCATATAACAATTAAATATTGGATTATAATAAATATATAAATATTATGTATAACTCAAATATTGCAATCTACACCATGTTATAAATGACTATAAGATTCAAATTCATTTTGTTTTGTAAAACATGACATTTTTATGTGCAAAATGTTTTTCACTGGTAGCGTACAATCCGATTGGTTCTGACAGTTCAATTAAATGTTAGTATAAGTCATACCGTTTCAATATGAGGATTGATTTTCCAATTGAACTAACCAATACTCAAAAATATTTATAACTATAATAAGTTAATTAAGTTTGTTTATCCATCAATAGTAATAATCTAATAATACTAGTCTATATATCAATTGATACTGTGATTAGCACACCCGATCTTCAAGTATCTTACACCTTCTGGCAGCTCTTAACCCTTAATCACGTTCTCGAACTACTTAATTACTACTATAAATCTATAACACAAGTAACACCCTAAAACAAATTTTGAGTGTTCATGAAGTTTCGGAAACTAACCATAAAATTTTTAAAACAAGCAAGCGGGTCATATCCCAACAAAATCCACAAAAGAGAAAGGATAATAGCAATGTATTTTGACTATTTGTTTATTGAAAAAGTGAATGGCAAACCTTTAAATAAACCAAAACACAACGGGCAAAATGGTATTCCAATATATTTTGGCATCCAATATAAACCACTATATATCTACATGAACATGGACCAAGAATAATAATACTCACTCTCTTACACACTTTTTTTTCTATATCCACTTTAGGCACACAAATGTTTAGCCCATCCAATCTCAAAATCATGCACCCTCTTCAAGTTTTCTCATCAAAATCTTCACCATCTTCTTCAACCCTTAGCTCCATGAAGCTCAAAAACCTCATCCACACCCTCATAATATCCCACATGTACCGAATCATTCGTGCATTAACCAAAGTCAAAGATGTTATAGTTGAAATTCTTAATGACAACAACTCAACCATTCACTTCCCATACCTTTCTCATAAAAAGCATTACAACAAGCGCAAGAAGATAATTTTAGGGTCATTTAGACTTCACTATAATTGGTGTTCTTCTAAATCTTCTCATGTTTTACCCGTTCCTCAAAGGGTTTATGAAGGGTTGTCTAGTACTACTACTAATTTGTACAATGACTCAAATGGACAATTACAAAGTGAGGATTTTCATGATTCGGAGCTTGAAGGGTACCTAAGATGGCTTGAGGAGAAGAAGAATGAAGAGGGTAAGAGTGCAAAGGAGCAAGAAATGAATGAGATTGATATGCTAGCTGAAATGTTCATTGCTAATTGTCATGAGAAGTTCAGGTTGGAAAAGCAAGAATCTGATAGGAGGTTCCAAGAAATGTTAGCTAGGAGCATATAATTTATATTAAAAAAAGCTTAGGTTGTTTTAATTTTATGGTTATTTTGCATGTTCATCACTACTTGTGTCTTACGCTTTTCCCTAAATTCAAATTCAGGATGTTGATTAGTGTGGGAAAGACTTTTTATCCATTGGGTGTATTGAGGGCTTTAATATTTGGTAGTGATATTAATTTGCCTTTTTTTCTCTCACTTTTATTCCAACTTTTTGAAACATATATGTAGAGGTTTTCAAGAATTGTACATGATTGGAAGGGTGGGGAATTGTGCAATTCTTCTCTTGATATGGTCATGATGCTTTTAACTTTTAACTTGCAGGCCTATTTTCATAGAAATTGTGGTATTTCAAATTATGTAGATCTCAACTTCACCATTATCATTGCACAAAACCTACGTGGCCTACTAACCAATTGTTTGCATATATACTCAATAAAACTATGCACAAATCCACAATACTATTCAAATAAGGTTGATATTACATCAAATAGGATGTTTTAAATTATGGTAGTAGTTAGTATTATATTATTTTATTATAATTATAGGAGAATGTAGATAGTATGACCACAATTACAATTGTAATACAATTGAGATGTTATTATGAAGACTTCAAAACAACATTAACAAAATTGCAACTATGATTAGGGAGGGCAATTTAATTATTAGATCTAACATTAATACTAATTAATTAATCACTTTAAGTAAAGTTAGTTATATTGGTGCAAATTTAAAAATATTTTTAAATAAAATATTATAAATCATGAAACTAATCTGGATTTCACATTTTATTACTGCATTATTATGATAACACATATTGACTTGTCCTAATAAGTAGAGGTACACTCCATAAGGCACAAATAATTCAATATCTCAAAATAAACTGGTTTAAGCTGCTATTGGTTTCAACTTGTGTGTCTTTAAAATTTGAAATATATATCCCAGAAGAAATTAAAATATACATATACTTGCATGTAACCTATACCAAGGTTAAGTACTTAATTGTTTATGGACATAATTATATTTAGAAATTTCTTCAGATTCAGGACCTTGTAAATATTATACGGCGCCCTGTCTTCCGGGACACCTAAATTAAGTATAGGTCTATCATCAATGGACAATGGACAAAAACATCTTATCCGTAGTTAAACCATTTTTGGTGCTTTTCACTTGTTTGTTAGGTTGTGGCCAAAAAGAATGAGAAAGAAATATCAAGGATCAACATATGTTACCAAATTTTTGAGGTTTACAATTCATATGTTAATCACATTTTTGCTTGCTTTAAGATCCTCTGCCTGCCCCTAGTTTTTTGTTTTCCACGTATATCCTCACACTGTAGGTAATTTTGTTCGAGCTGGGAACATTTATAGGTATGTGGGGCTAACTCTCCCAGCCGATATTTTTTCATCCACAAGACTCGAACCCGAGATCTTGCTTAAGGAGAATCAAACATGTACCACTTGAACCAACACCGTTGATCGTACCCTATTTTCAACATAATTTTAAGTGTGCTATAAGTATATAGGTTGTATTAAGCCAAATATGTTTAAGGGATATAACATAAATCTTATTTTTAAAAACTAACTATAGTATTTTTCTAAGTATGATAGCTTTTAGAGAGTGGATCCATTTAGACTTACTCTTTATCCTAGCCTTCAATTTATTGGAAATCCAATAGTTTAGATTTATTCACTAATTCAAATTATTGGATTTTTCTAAAATTAATGACTAAAATGATGAGTAAGTAAATGGATCCTCTCCCAAGTTTTTAAGATAATGTTTTTCCTCATTTTTAAAGAATTAAGCTCGTCTAAAGTACATTTGCCTTAATTTGAATTAATGTATACTATCGAATATGATATCATTATACTTATTGGTATATAAATATTAAAATTTGGTCTAAATTTATCTACATTAAATTTTAAAGTGCAAGTTGCACATTATAAATGTTTTTTTCTATATTTGGTTCAGTTGTTTAATATCTTAGGGAGAGTAGGATACTTTTACCATCTAATTGATTATTCCAAGTTCCTACCCTATCCCATGCTGATTGCATATATTTTCATTTACCTAGCACAAGTGAGAATCATAGACCATGGTTTTGCAAAAATAGTGCTTTAGTTCAATACTATGTCTATTTGTACCATGTATCAAATTCTCTCATCAATCATATGATTACAGCATATCAAATTAAACGTAGTATCATATACATACAGATTCATCTTAAAAATCTTCTAATAATTATATGAAAATGATAAATAATGTATTGAGATGAATCTCATACTCATATCGGTAATACATAAACTACTGCATAATATTCTAAATTGTAATTATGATTATATTATGTTTACCATAATCATGGAAAAATGAGATTAAATATGGTTGTACCGCAATTACAGATATGATGCCATTGTGGAGATTTCCGATATAACAATATTGTGGATTGTAATTTAAAACACATGTATGTTTGATCTCAACATTTATGAAAGACTCGGTCTATGCCCAACTCACCTACTCCAACCCCTACCCCCTTTTTCTTCCATTTTATGTTTTGTAAACATTCGATGAAATTTCACTAAAAAGGGGAAAATTATTAGAAAGGTACAAAATATGCTTTCTGTACCACATTAGGTGGAACTGCGGAAGAATACAGTAACAGCAAAAAATATTAAGATTTCTTGGGTTCATAACTCAGAATCTTAATCTTAACACTGATTCAGATAGCAAAAATATTAAAATGATGGTCCCCATAAGGTAGCTAGGCAATTGCATTGATCATGATGCACTCACTCTCAGTCACTACCATACAGCTAAACATAGCTTAGAAACAGGCAAGATACACTTATGGCGATAGATCCAACATATGGTACTTTTCTAACCCAAAATCATGTTTGCAAGAAAAGTAATACTAAATTAAATACTAAACTCAACTTATATTTATTTACTTTTTTATTCAACTTTTTTTACTGCTAATATATAGTATAATTACTAGGAGGATAGACTTATCAAATGTTTTATGTACTACAAAAAATTTCATTTTGGGGAAACATTAGTCACCTTTATTTTTATTTAAAGTGCGGCTCATAGGAAATTATATAAGAATCATGATAAAGAAAATTGAAAATTATGGGATCACATATGCATTCCCAACCAAACACTTTACTTCTCGTGGCTTAATCAATTTAGCTAATAATTTTTATCTCATGATTTTGACTGATTCCATATCAAAATGAGTTGATAAGACGTTGGTCTAGTGATATAAGATTCACTGGATCCCAAGGTCAAGAGTTCGATTCCTGTGAGCGGGAGAAGGACAATCATGAACTCCGAATGAAATTAGTTCCTGACTAAAAAAAGATGAGATACCCTTGGAGTATAAAAAAATCAATTGGTTGTCAGGCCAGCCAACCTTTCACCTTCTTTTGGTTCATGACAATCAGAGAGAAGTCAGACTCTGATATCATATTAATATTTTATCTGAAAACCAATTAGCAATGAGAGAAATAATTCAATAGATATTTAAATTATGTTTAAGAGAATAAAGCTTAACTTACTTTCCAATTCAATAAGCATTTACAAGGGCATGAAAAATAGCATAAAACCAACTCTTATCAAATGATTAAAACTGTGAAAATATGAAATGATGTAACTATGTGTATGAATAGTAGCACTATTTTTTCCTTTCCATTGATTATATTCAGTCTCACTTAACTACAGTATATACCAAAAAAAACTATAGCATATTAAAAAACTAGAGTAAAGAATTAATTAAAGAAAAAAAAGGAAAAAAGAAAGCTTTAAATCCATGTAAGAATAGCACATGCACATGAGAAGAGCACAAGTCATTGATGCCATATGCTTGATGCACTTAAACAAAGCAAAGTTGTATACTTTATCCAAATTCAGATATCAATTAGTTTCGTTACTCTCCTAAGTCAGCCAAAGGTGACATTTACTATCTTTCAACAGCAACTTAGTACACTATTTTGATTCTTTCTTGGATACCTTGTTTGTGAATTACATATATGCCAGCTACATTTCTTGCCCTCAATCAATAGTTTGAGTATCTCCATAATTAAGCTGAAATTGATTTTTTACATATGGTGGAAGATTTTTTTATTATTTAGTGGGTTCCTAAAATTATAAAAGATTTATTTAATTTTTGTGGGTAGTTGCAAGGATAAATTATTGATTTTAGGACAGTGGACTAGGAGTCTAGGAATATTTTGGTCAATAAATAAGACTTCTTGTCAGATTGATGTTAGATCTTGAAAAATCCTGTAAGAAACTGACCATAATTAAATAATTGGTAAGAAATTGTGAAAATAAAATATATAAAGATTTGTCTGGTTCGGCCATGTTATGCCTCCACTGTCTTAGGACGACGCCCAGTATGCATGATTAAATAAAAAAACTAATTTATTATACAAAATATTGCTCTTGTCTCACATAATATAAGTGCAAGATTAGATATAGAGATTAGGAACTGAAAAAATGCTTAATATGTGTGTATAAAAGTGCTTATGTGATGTGGCAAAAAAAACTCTTTCTGGTGGGTAGCCAAGTAAGCCAACCCAACCTTAAGGAGGTAAATCTGATTTCTAAATACTTATTAATGTTCATTTTTATCTATTACTTCATGGAAAAAATCTCACTGCATGAAAAGCGGGTTTAACCAATCTAAATAGGGTACACATTTACTGTGCCATAAATTGTGCCACTGTATGTGCCATTTGTGATTGGTCTAGAAAATAATTAACTATTAATTTTTTAACTTAAATATATTTTTTCAACCAATGACAGACTACTGACACATGTAGTGGCACAACTTGTGGGACAGCAGATGTACTCCCATCCAAATAAGGACGAGGTTAGACACTTGATCTCCATTTTTATCAAAATAATCCAAATAAGGACAAGGTTAGGCACTGGATTTCCATCTTTAACAAAATAGGGTATGGTTAAATAAGATTTATGATAGTTCGAGTGGAAAGTGAAACTCGTTCTCTTCTTGTCATCCCTAAAATTGGTATGTACTCAACAATTAAAGTGAGCTTTAATATAACTAAGAGTTCTAATGATAATATCTTATCAATGTAAAGATTTTACATCATTCGTTAATCACATCAAATTTAAAATATCAATTAGTAAATGTGTAAATAATATTACTGTTAATAAATTTTTAAGTCTCAATAATATTTTTCAACTTTTGACAATTACAATATTCATTTGAATATGAAATCTATTACTCGAAATTATCTTACTTTTTTACTACCCAAGATTTCCATATATTTCAAAATCAGAAAACTTGTAATGGAGCCGGTGCTATATGAAGAACAATTAGCAGATCGAGATGTGAAATTTCTTATTGATTCTTCATACATCAATACAGTATTCAACCTAACCCAGAACTCTTTCAATCTAGATCAGTACACATCTTTTTTCTACATATATCTCTCTTGTTGAACTGTTCTAATTATTGAGTATAGAACTAGAAGAAGTACATGCATGAGTTATGACCAGTCAATGATCTTTTTGAAATTACAGGTCTCAGTACAGTAAAAGATGATAGATAAGGCATCAACATTGATGCCTTTGATTCTCTAATGTTTTCCTTTATTCCATAACTTCTTTAACTGCTTTATTACAAAGAGAGGGAGATATGGAAGCTTTAATAGAGCCAAATTTGGTGCCTTTTGTCTCTTTGATTCCTGATAGAAATTGCCTTCAAACACAAAAGTGAATGCATGGAACCTCTTGGGATTTTATTCCACGGATAAACTAGTTTAAATATAATAACTTGTTCATAAAATGAGCTTTTAAGAGTATATTTATTGTTGATTTAATTTTTGTTTTTTTATATAATCAAATGTATCTTCTCATTTTATGTATAAGAAACTGTATAAAAATATAACAAAAAAACTAATCATTTTACATTTATTAATAAATATCGGTTCCAAGAATTAAATTATTGACATTTAACCAAGTACCATATTTAATGATTCATTGGGACGATAAACAAAATTTTATCTTTAGATTGAATCAAATGTGGTGGTAGTGGAGCCTCATCTGCTCAGTTGAAAATTGAAATGTCAGTTCTTGGACCATAGACCACAGGTAGCCCAATAAGTAGCCAACATGGTCTGGAAAGAAAAAAACAAAAACAAAAAGAATTTTTGTTGAAAACAAAAAGGAAGAGGGCATAGTATTAGCACTTAGAAGATGGGTCTTCAAATTTAAATTTAACTTCCACAATAGCAGTTATAATTAAGCTCATACAGTGAAATATAATAGAAATAAAATAAGAGAATTTGTTTGATGGTTAGTTTAGGGTAGGATATGAACAATAAAATAAGAAATTGAATAAAATAAGTTTATTATTTTATGTGTCACTTGTTATAATTCGTCGGAAAAAAATGTATTTTAGTTAATAGTTTAATAATTAAATATTTTTTTGACCAATTATAACAGGTAACAGATAAAGTGTTGAATTATATGATTAATTCATCTAAAATTAAAGAGGTTTTTTTTCCTTTTTTTGCTCTCGTGATTATCCTTAAGGCACATGTATAAAGAAATAATATGCTACTATTTCACTAGTTTCACATAAGGTATTGTGGAAATTGTGCAGGAGATGAGGAGATATGGTTGATGTTTTTATACTCTTAAAGAAAATACATGGGTTTGATTTTTTGGTTTTGTTTGGTTCAGATGGAGTTCTTTTTTAATGAACCACAAAATGTGAAAGAAATTGTTGTAAAGTTGCATTGTGAAAGAAATTGTAATGAACATTGGTTGGGGATAAAAAGTCTAATATCGAGTGATGGTTGCCCTGTTGGGTTAAGTTCAACGTGTGTGGGAGTTTCGTAAGTGTATGCTTGAAGATTGTATTAGAACAATTTATGATAACCTGCCCAATTGGAAATATCAATTCATTGAAGCAAACTCTGAATCAAAAATTACCCAAAATGACATGCAACCATAACAGAGAGCAAACAAAGGGAAATGATAAAACTTTCCAGACATTATTGCATAAACACATATGCCCAATGATGATATATAGCCTCAGTCAAACTCCCATATTTTTTCAACCAATGACAGACTACTGACACATGTAGTGGCACAACTTGTGGGACAGCAGATGTACTCCCATCCAAATAAGGACGAGGTTAGACACTTGATCTCCATTTTTATCAAAATAATCCAAATAAGGACAAGGTTAGGCACTGGATTTCCATCTTTAACAAAATAGGGTATGGTTAAATAAGATTTATGATAGTTCGAGTGGAAAGTGAAACTCGTTCTCTTCTTGTCATCCCTAAAATTGGTATGTACTCAACAATTAAAGTGAGCTTTAATATAACTAAGAGTTCTAATGATAATATCTTATCAATGTAAAGATTTTACATCATTCGTTAATCACATCAAATTTAAAATATCAATTAGTAAATGTGTAAATAATATTACTGTTAATAAATTTTTAAGTCTCAATAATATTTTTCAACTTTTGACAATTACAATATTCATTTGAATATGAAATCTATTACTCGAAATTATCTTACTTTTTTACTACCCAAGATTTCCATATATTTCAAAATCAGAAAACTTGTAATGGAGCCGGTGCTATATGAAGAACAATTAGCAGATCGAGATGTGAAATTTCTTATTGATTCTTCATACATCAATACAGTATTCAACCTAACCCAGAACTCTTTCAATCTAGATCAGTACACATCTTTTTTCTACATATATCTCTCTTGTTGAACTGTTCTAATTATTGAGTATAGAACTAGAAGAAGTACATGCATGAGTTATGACCAGTCAATGATCTTTTTGAAATTACAGGTCTCAGTACAGTAAAAGATGATAGATAAGGCATCAACATTGATGCCTTTGATTCTCTAATGTTTTCCTTTATTCCATAACTTCTTTAACTGCTTTATTACAAAGAGAGGGAGATATGGAAGCTTTAATAGAGCCAAATTTGGTGCCTTTTGTCTCTTTGATTCCTGATAGAAATTGCCTTCAAACACAAAAGTGAATGCATGGAACCTCTTGGGATTTTATTCCACGGATAAACTAGTTTAAATATAATAACTTGTTCATAAAATGAGCTTTTAAGAGTATATTTATTGTTGATTTAATTTTTGTTTTTTTATATAATCAAATGTATCTTCTCATTTTATGTATAAGAAACTGTATAAAAATATAACAAAAAAACTAATCATTTTACATTTATTAATAAATATCGGTTCCAAGAATTAAATTATTGACATTTAACCAAGTACCATATTTAATGATTCATTGGGACGATAAACAAAATTTTATCTTTAGATTGAATCAAATGTGGTGGTAGTGGAGCCTCATCTGCTCAGTTGAAAATTGAAATGTCAGTTCTTGGACCATAGACCACAGGTAGCCCAATAAGTAGCCAACATGGTCTGGAAAGAAAAAAACAAAAACAAAAAGAATTTTTGTTGAAAACAAAAAGGAAGAGGGCATAGTATTAGCACTTAGAAGATGGGTCTTCAAATTTAAATTTAACTTCCACAATAGCAGTTATAATTAAGCTCATACAGTGAAATATAATAGAAATAAAATAAGAGAATTTGTTTGATGGTTAGTTTAGGGTAGGATATGAACAATAAAATAAGAAATTGAATAAAATAAGTTTATTATTTTATGTGTCACTTGTTATAATTCGTCGGAAAAAAATGTATTTTAGTTAATAGTTTAATAATTAAATATTTTTTTGACCAATTATAACAGGTAACAGATAAAGTGTTGAATTATATGATTAATTCATCTAAAATTAAAGAGGTTTTTTTTCCTTTTTTTGCTCTCGTGATTATCCTTAAGGCACATGTATAAAGAAATAATATGCTACTATTTCACTAGTTTCACATAAGGTATTGTGGAAATTGTGCAGGAGATGAGGAGATATGGTTGATGTTTTTATACTCTTAAAGAAAATACATGGGTTTGATTTTTTGGTTTTGTTTGGTTCAGATGGAGTTCTTTTTTAATGAACCACAAAATGTGAAAGAAATTGTTGTAAAGTTGCATTGTGAAAGAAATTGTAATGAACATTGGTTGGGGATAAAAAGTCTAATATCGAGTGATGGTTGCCCTGTTGGGTTAAGTTCAACGTGTGTGGGAGTTTCGTAAGTGTATGCTTGAAGATTGTATTAGAACAATTTATGATAACCTGCCCAATTGGAAATATCAATTCATTGAAGCAAACTCTGAATCAAAAATTACCCAAAATGACATGCAACCATAACAGAGAGCAAACAAAGGGAAATGATAAAACTTTCCAGACATTATTGCATAAACACATATGCCCAATGATGATATATAGCCTCAGTCAAACTCCCACGAGTTAGAATCAAATATATGAATTAGAACGATAGTTATATTATAAATCCTGTTTATTAATAAAATATTGATCTATAATTTTTTTTAATCTCTTCAACTACAATTTTTCTTGGTATTCATGTGTCCTGAGAAATTTAACTAACATTAGTTTGATCTACTCTCATTACTAGAGCCACTATGCCAGAATAGCAGAACAACAACACTTAAAATTGTCATTTAACAACGTTTTTGTAGCGCTTTCTATGTGAGCGCATTAGTATATAAGGTTATATTCAACAACGTTTTTTGTAGCACCGTAGAAAGTAAACATTTAACAGTGCTCACTGAAGCAAACGCTCTTAAATGTCTACTTTCTAAATAAGACAATATATCTCCCAGACATTCTATCAAACACATGACAAACATGTCAAACTCCACCATATTTACAATAGATTTGTTAAATCATCAACGACTTTAACTACATTCAACCTTAACAGATTTCAATATTATAAAATAATATATGAGTAATGAGATCTTATGCAAATTGTTCATTTTTTCTCCTCCAATGGTCACTATAGCCAAAAACCTAGAACATCATAGTTGTATAATTTCACAACAAATAAAGATCACACTATTAGTGAAGAGAGAAATAAATGATTTAAAATAAGATAACAATTTACTTTATGCTTAAAGAAGAGAACAACTAAAAATCGATAACTTGCTTGAAGAGAGAAACTAAAAACAAAAGAGGGAAAAAAATGCAACTTACGGAGAAGAAGAAAGGCAAGAGAAATAATAAACTGAGTAATATGCATTATTGTGTATGGTTTTGTTTATGAATTTTAATTTGAAAAGATTTCTGCTCACTAAAACAAGCGTTTAACAACGCTTATTGAAAAAGTGCCGTTAAATATATGAAGTTTTAACAGCGTTTATCGAATAAGTGCGGTCAAATATATGAAGTATGACATTTAACAACACTTGCTTCAATAAGCGCTGTTAAAGATAACACTCTTAACAGAGCGTTTTATTCAATAAGCGTTGTTAAAGATAACACATTTAATAGCGTTTATTAAAAAAACGTTGTTAAATATATGAAACATGTCTTTAACAACGCTTTCATCAATAAGTGTTATTAAAGATAACACTTTTAACCGCGCTGCTTGCTTAAATAAGCGCTGTTAATTCTCTTCCGCCTTACATTTAACTGCGTTCAACACATAAGCGTTATTGAATGAGCGTTGTTAAATACCAATTCTGGCGTAAGGGCTTCAAATTGTGTCCTTCACATATGTTCAAACAACCTAAGGTGAGATTCTACCCTCTTTTCTATAATAAGATTTACCCTAATTTTCTTTCTAGTGCATTCATTCATGATGATATATTGTCTAGTGTGTACACTCATCCAATATAATATTATCATCTTTGTTATATCAAGTTTGTTATCGCGTTCAACATTTTACCGAGCAATAATGAGACCATATAACATTGTAAGTCTTATAATTGTGAGATAAAATTTAACCTTAAGCTTGAATGTCATATTTCTGTCATATATGAAACTTGATTCACTAAGTAATTTTATCTAACTCACTTGAATCCTATGATTTACATTTCCCTCAATTTCTCATTTGCATTGTATGATTGACCCAATACTTGAATCTAGTGACTTGTAATATGATATAATATTTTTACACTAACAATATATTGATATTACATTTTTAACACTATGCCATATTTAGGCATTATTTTAAGGAAAGTCTCATGCCAAACCGAGAAGTTTAATTGGTTTTATTTATGACCTTATTTTATTCTATTTGAAGTTGCATGTTTCTGTTCTGAAAATCTTTCAGTATATTATCTTCATTCATTTGTGCTTTTTCTAATAATTAATAGTGATTAAATATGAATGGAGGATGGTGTAGTGATATTTTATAAAATTCATACCTCCATAGTAAACATTTTTCTCTCTAATGGATGCTTTCGTCTTATTACTGCATACATCAAATTTTTCAGAGGATGAAATGACATTCATGAATCATGATGGGAAAGGGAAACTATGGAATAAGAAAATCATCCTAGTTTTCCTTCATACAATCCAAGCAAATGTGCCAATATTTCATGTCATAACCGCCAATAGGTTCCAAACTTTTAGGCTGTAAAGCCAACTTTTATACCTAAAAGGCGTATGGGATTGGCATGGCTTGATGTTCCAACACCACACTAGCCAACAACCAAACGTGCACTACTAACTTTTCCATCTGTTCTTATGACTCAGTTTGACCTTAGCATCATTTCGGAACATGTATCTTCACTATTCAAGCATGTAAGCCAAGAATTGCAATAATTTATCTTATTGAAGGGGAAAATAGTACATGTGAGTGATATCTTGCACCCTCACTTAACCCATAACTATGATGTTTTAATAGGTGGACGGGTGGTTTTGAGTTGTAACCCAAAACTGGCAAACCAGTCAATGAAATATTGAATTAGGTTGTCATAAATAAGTATAAAAACTTATTTTATCACATGGACTTAAATGTATTAGACCATTTTGCAATAATTATGGTCTTAAATGAAGAAGTTTCTCATAGGTAATTTTGATTTTGGAATTAAACACTAGAAACTAAAATTAAGATTAAGTGCCACAAAAATTGTTTGAGATTAGATTTCGTTACTCAACCTTTCAGTATCTAAATGATTTAACTCACACAATTATTTATATTTGATTTCATCAACATCATTTTTGTCTAATGTAATTAAAGTCTTAATGAAAATATCAATAACTATTTTCCCTATAATGATTAACAAAAGAGACTTGTAATAATTTTTTATTATCTTTACTAATCAATAACTCTATTATCTTAGAAATTAGACTTATGAGATGATATATTCTAGTTCAGACTCAAATATGTGATTTCCAAGAACACATTCAACATTTAAAATCATACTTTAGATGATTAAACCAAAATATACACTTAGATCTAAACCATATAAATTATTGTGTAAACATGAATATATTAAAATGAATCAAAATAGATACATCAAAGTGAATATCTACATCTAATCTCAATAAGAGAGAAGTTAGTTATTCATCTCCATCATAACCAACAAATCAAGAAGAAAATATGAATACCCTCTATGAAAGAGCACCAAGATGACATTCACAAGGTTGCAGTTTATTCGATCTTCAATTCTCTCTCTCTAATGAGCTGCAAAAGCCCTAAAACTACAAGTCTAAGAAATCAAAAATGAAGAAAAGGAAGAAATTTAAAGTTCAAAAATCAAATGTTTTTCCATTTTAAAGTGACACAAACTCACTTATTTTCGCTAAAGGAGAGAGTTCTCGCTAGCGAAAATAGTGAGAGAACAATCCCAACACATTTTAGTCTCATTCTCGCTCAACGAGCTGCAGCTCAATCAGTGAGTGATATTTTTATTATTTCGTCAATCAGATCGTTCATATTGAAGTTCCATATGTTAGGAACGTCATATCCAAAAAAAAAATATCGATCAAACAATAATAATTATGTATTAAAATCAATCTGAGACTGCTCTAGTTTGAATTATTATATTTTCTTCCAAAATATACCTAAAAGTAAAATATTAAGTATGAGACATTGATAATTACATACATAAGCAAATTATATTTAAATTAAGCCAAGTAACTAAAAATGTAATTAATTGGAGTTCGAAAATTGCTACCAAATAATGTTTAAAAATGAGTAAATATTACAGCTATCAATGACATAATATTTTTGTTTTAGCAGTCTTGTAGTCGGCGGCAAATGTGACTACATTTGCCATATTTTCCCACATGTGTCCATAATTATGTAAAGACAACATAATCACAATTGTAATTTAACCATCAAATTAGAAACAACATTTTTATTTTGTGAAAATACAAACAATTTGGTTGCTATTTTGGAAATGGAAGGAAGAAGGAAGAAGCAGAAACAAAAATCAATAAGGAAAAAGCAGCAATCAATCATCGAAAGCAATAAAATTAATATCTAAGCCTCAGTGAACAAATTACTTGCTTTAGCAGAGCAAAATCCTTGAATATACTTTTCTAATTCTAGTTCTTATGTACATTTCCTGCATCCTACTCTCTCTTAATCCTTCAACATCACCATTAAAATCTTACAATAGGAACTAATAAAATAGAAAAAAGCCTTTGAATTTGGAAAATTAGTATACTACATAAGTAGAAGGCCAATAAAAAAAAGAACATCAAATCACCAAAAACTCTTCTTTTCTAAGATCTCTTATTCTTTGTAGGATACTTGTTCTGGGTTGGATTTGGGCCAGTTGATGGTGCTTTCCTCAAACTTTGATCCAAATCTTTCTTGTTTTGTTTCTTGCTTCCACTTATTTTACCTATACTTGTTGAAACAGAAAAAGATGAAGATAGCAACTTCCTTGAAAGACTTGTATCTCTTGAAAATCTATGTTCATAGTTGAGACACAATGAAGAGAACAGAAGAAAGTGAACAAGAACCAAGGCTAAGATTGCAGCCAAAACCCTGAAGAAGATTGTTTTCATGATAATGAATTCAGAGTGGTTTGAGTTGGAAACATACTAGGAAGGGTAATGCTAATTTTTGAAGTGTTGGATCGGGTTTATATGAATAAGGCATGATCATGCCTGTCCACGTGGTTCACCATAACATATTAACATGTATTATATCTTATTCTAATAAAAAATGCCTAGGCTATTAGAATTGGGAATAGATTAAGCCTAACTTTTTGTGACTTTTCTGTAACTCCATTATTTATACATCCTAATTTAAAATTGTTGCTGCAATTAAGATCATGATGTCATTGTATAAACTCTCAAAACTGTAATTTTGGTATGCAGTTTAAAAAAATGTAGTTTGTATTTAATACCGTGTATATTTCATTTTTATGTTTTGCTATTTTGATGTTCTTTCTTTGTATACATATTTCTTTAATAGCATGATAATATTGAATCACAAAGAACTTTTCTTTACTAAAGGTTTAACATTGAATTTGGTTATTTAGATTCTAATATCTTATTAGGATTTAGAATCGATTAAACTAACCTTACGCAACCCAAACTCTATTTAAGTGGGATTGTCCAAAGCATTACAAGGATTACTTAAAAAGTAAGGTTTTATTCACCCATGATTTGATATAGTGGATAGAGATATCAACACTCTAAAATTACTTAAGGATGGATATATCATCACTTTCTCACATTAAAAATATGTTCTCAACTTTTAAAAATATGTTCTCAACTTTCCAAACTATTTGACAGGGGACTTACATAATCTGTAAACTTATTGACGAACAAAGATCATATATTTTAAAAAAAAATTATATTTATATCTCAAACTAATCACATTTTATCAAGTAATATAAAAAATTTATTTTGTATTTTTATTATTTTTTTAATTAGTTAATAGTTTTTGATTAGATTGGGAATGAGACAAGTGATCTTAGGGTTTAGTTAATCAAGGGTGTTGGGTTTTAGTTAATGATAAGCATCCATTATCTAAAGTGATCGATTATTTAGAATTATTTGAGAGGCAGGGTTGGATTGAAGAGAATAATAAATACATAGTACTTTTTCAGCCTATAGTTCAGTGAATGGGGATCACATGTTCTAAAAAGAGTATATCCCCATGTTCCTAATCAATGAGATTTCTCAAAATAATGCAACTATGTTATTTTATGTTTTTAGAATTTTTCTTTTTAATAAAGGTCACTTTTTCATTTGTCTGGTATAGAAAAATGGACAAGAATTCGGACAGATGATCTCTGTTCATAGTTTAGTAGGGTATAACCTGGAAGTTGCTGATCATGTGACACATAATTGACTAATTAGCCCCTGATATGTGATAAATTTGAAGTAGTCATCACAGTCTCACGCTATGGTTTATAGAGATTCATGTGACCGGACACGTGAATTTGTACTATAAACCTTGTAAACTCATGTTCATAAATCTATCGATCAAAATCATGGTTTAATCTCTTTAATTAGATTAATAATTGAAAAAATTATATATTTTATTTTAGGGTAAAGACTTATTTTGGTTCCTTCAAAATTTTATATGTATCTATTTGGTCCCTGAAAAATTAAAAAACACAAAATAAACCTAGAAAATATCAAATGTAAGTCAAGTTATTCTTTATTTTGATTTACTTTCGTGAAATTTGAGTAATTATCCCACGAAAGCAAGACATTTGTCACAATTAAGAGCATCCAC
Organism: Lupinus angustifolius; assembly: GCF_001865875.1. Classification (NCBI taxonomy): domain Eukaryota; kingdom Viridiplantae; phylum Streptophyta; class Magnoliopsida; order Fabales; family Fabaceae; genus Lupinus; species Lupinus angustifolius. The sequence goes on from NC_032024.1 coordinate 14,967,886, forward strand.
AATGGAGAACAATACTTCAGTTCTCATTTGGGTCTCACACATTATTTTATAATTTATTACAACTCTCTAAAATAAGAACAACATCTACTTTTTTCTCACAATGACAAACATCATTCTTATTCTTATTTAGGTCCCACAACATGTCCACACTTTTATATTTTATAATAAATATAACAAAATATTAAGAATAATTACTTATTTATTTATTTATTAATAAATTAAAATCGTTATAATTTTGTAATGTTTGTGGATATTTAGATGTTTCTAGATATGTTTGTGTGTATTTATTCTTTGATTGTGTATTTTCATTGCACTTCTCTCCAAAAAGTATTGTTCTTATTTATCAACTTTTGTTCTTATTTAAGAACATAATACAAGGAATAAGAACAACATAGTGGAGAACAAAATAAAAATGTTCTTATTCGGTTAAAAACAATCTTAAGAACAACCAATGTGAGTACTCATTCTAAACAAACACATGTATTGTTCTAATTTGAAAAGAGCACCATATTTATATTATTTTTTTTGGTATCACCTCCACTAACACAACACTTAAGTTTCCCCCTTAATAATTTAATTTGTTCATCCTAATTTGGAGATGCTCCATTTAGCTTGGTGAAATTCCTCTTCACTAAATAGTAGCCTTATTGAAAGACCTAATCATTTTTATTTTGTCATCTTTCACCACTTTTTAATTGTCTTTCCACTTGTTGTTTGGCCTAATGCTTTCACGTTTTCAGTGTAAACATGTGAAAACCTTACACTTAAAGTTACATTAGAACTAAATTAGAAAACCCTAACCATATAAGCTGGCATGTCAGACACAGTTGAAAATATTGCTCCCTGAAGTTGAAAATATTGCTCCCTGAAGATTTAAACTTGCGAGTTTTGTTTTCTTATGTTTCTTTTGTACTAAAGATTCTTCTTCTTTTCCCAAGATTGGAACATGGGATGAGTGTAAACTACAAAATTCAGCATTTTAGAAGATTTTTGTTCTAGTATGCCACATGATGGATGGACCCCACTATCATTAGTCATCTTGGGGTCAATATATGGAATCGGGACCATTTCAAGTACCGATGAGGAAAGTTTTGTTTTTGTTTATACTAAAAGTAAGAGTGACATCTTATTATTAATAAAAGGATATAAGTGTGATTGTATTTTGATTTTTCTTTATTCAGTCTCTGATATTAGAAAGAATATATGATATAATATTAAGAAATCTCAAACTTAACTGCTAATGTTGACTTCCTACTACGACCCTTGCTTTAGAACTGAGATAGTAGAATCTGGCTTCTTTGGATGCAAGTAAAACAATGCCAATTTCAATTCTTTTGGTGTGAGTTGTAAGTTACATCTAAAGAAAGTTGTTCATTATTCATTAATATTACAAATTCTATTGCTTGGGCCTGTGTGGAAAGTTTCCTAGTTTGATTAGTCAGCGATGACTACAATGCTAACAAAGTTTGCATATTTTCTAAGAACTTAATGACAATAATTGATATTTGACTAGATCTTGGACCAACATATATGGTTTAAGCTTAGATATGCTATGGAGCTTATGTATTGCAGCCTATTTAAGAGGATGCTTAGATCCAATCTTGTGTAAGAAATGAATTAAAATTTTGGTCTTAAAAAATTAAAAATTAAAACCAAAAACATTTTTTTATGAAATCAAACCAAAATTTATTAAATTGGTCTGTTAGTATTACTGGAAAAATTACACGTCTAATTTTTTATGTTCCAATTATATCTAAACCAATTAAAAGGTTATTAACTACTTAAAAAAGAAAAATCATAAAAAAAAAATTATATTAGATGATGTGATTTAATTGGCTTATGATACAGAAACAAAAAAAATTAGGAAAGAAAATCGTTATTCCTATTACTCAGAAGTTAGAACAAAAAGGTTATATGTCCTCGTTTATACCTCAATTTCTTATTCTGATCCAATAAAAATTATCACTTAATTAAAAACATATAATTATATTTTTATATTACCTTAAGAAAATTAGATGACTAGATACATGTGAGATAGGCAATATTACTCAAGGGTCATCATCACCTACTATGCAACTCTTACAAATTGAAGTTTGTCTTTAAAATTTATCTCATTTTCGTTCAACCAACATGGCTTTTCTTGCTGTGTCAGCGCTGCTTCACCTCTCAGTCATCATCACTCATAGTATTCTTTAAATTATATTTGTAAATAGAATATCACATTAATTAGTGTAATAAAAAAATATTAAATTATACTCACATCCCATAAGTTTTAGTGAGGTTATATAAATCATCTCTATATATATACACATTATATTGACTATCTCTTTAAAAGATATATGTGTAATTTCTTAAACAAAAATGGTAACGAGTGTAATTAAGTCAAACAAAATAAGGTATATTGTGAAGACAAGTCCAAATAGTATAATAATCAATATTTATTCATTATTTTCATCAAATAGTATATTGTGAAGACAAATACAAATCATATATTATGAAGACAAGTTCAAATAATATATTCTGAAGACAGATCCAAATAGTAAAATAGTCCAAATAGTATTGCTTGGGGGTTTACAACGATGTCCGGTAATATATTTTTCATCACAATCATAACACAATCCTAATGCTTGATGTTCTTACATTTATGTTGCGATGAGGCACTTAATTGGTAAAGTTGTAGAACTAGTCGTGTCAACAGTAGTAGATGTCGACCCCATTGTTGGTGCAGTGGGCATAACTATATTTGGGCTTGCGGAATGCCATGTGGTCACTTTAAATGTTGTTATTTTGCTTTCTACCAATTTCTCTATCCCTGTTAAAATAGTTAAGTATTTGTTAGTTGGTTAGTTAGTTTGGTTAGGGTAATTAGTTTTTCCTTCCTTTTATATAAAGGATTTATTAAGACTTTGTATAATCAATTGATTCAATATTCATGATGTAATTCGTTCACTCAATTCAATATTCATTCAATGAATGATTTTTTAATTCTTTCTTGTTTCGTCAAGATTCAAGCATGCATCCTACCATTTTAACATGATATCAGAGCATAATTATTCTTTTATCGCTTCCGCTTATGGCTCAATCATTCCAAGATTCAAGAAATCATCATCATCATTCTCAATGAGCCACACATGTAACAATAACTTTCTTGCAAGAGGTTTATGAATTTGTTGGAGGAAGACTTTGGTGTTCTACTACTAATTGTTTCATCATGGACCTTCTTGGCTTCAAAAGGCTTGTTCCAAGGCCATCATATCAAGTCCTCATATTGCTCATTATTTTTCTTCAATTTGTGTTTAATTGTGTTCAACATCTTACATTGCTACTACTCATTTTCTTTTTGGCTTCCTTATTTGCCAAAGCCTAAGCCAAGAAATCTTCCAACATCAAGTGTCTTATCTTGATGTAAAGATTGGGATCCCTGTCAAACTTAGTAACACTCATAACTTTGTTGTTTTGTATCTATCTCTCTCACCCTCAAATTTCCTTCTTTGTTTCCAAGACTTCATCTTTTTACATGGGTTATATGGATTTCTTGGTCAACAACATGTTTGATCTAATAGAGAATAACAAGGAGGTTGCTTTATTATATGTAACCATGCTTAAGAAATTTTTACAAGGAAGCCAATTAGCAATCATGCATGTGTTGGGGTCATAAATCTTCGTCTGGTACTTCCTAGTTTGTCTTTGGTGTACCCATTTGCTACTGTTACACAAACTATGAAAAACTTTTGGTGAAGTAACAATGCATGAGTGCAACATTTGTTTCAAGACTTTCAATATTCTTTTACTTTCTTTATCAACTACCCCAATTACCACTTGCCTATAGTACTATGTTTTCTTTACCTCTCTGATCTCTCTTATTAAACACATAACATTGCGAAAGTGTGTACTTTTTCTTCTTTGAAGCAATATATTAGGATTAAGATCTATTTTTTCTCTTTCATCCATTATGGTTGGTTTGGTTGGTTAAGCTTCTGTCAAAATAGATGGTTAAGCTTTGGATGAAGTTGCTTCTACCTATGGTGGTTAAGCGTTAGTATTGCTTCACATTCAAATTTCAAGACTGTGAGATGAAGATTCACCCACCAACAAGAGGAGGTATTAGAGTATATCATCGTGTTAAACACAATTATTTCAAGCTTGGAATGCTTAATACATTCTAACTTGCGGGGAATGTTAAAATAGTTGAGTTTTTGTTAGTTGGTTAGTTAGTTTGGTTAGGGTAATTAGTTTTTCCTTCCTTTTATATAAAGGATTCATTATGACTTTGTATAATCAATTGATTCAATCATGTAATCCATTCACTCAATTCAATATTCGTTCAATGAATGATTTTCTAATTCTTTCTTGTTTCATCAAGATTCAAGCATGGTTCCTACCATTTTAACAAACCCAATTGCATGGGTCACCGAAAAAGGTTTTTGTATTTGCTAATTCCTTCGCAATTTCAGGATTCAAGCCTGATAGAAAACAATTTAAAGTCATCTTTGGTGTCAAACCTTACACCTATTAGAAAGTCTTTTGAAATGCATTTGGTATTCGGCCATTGTGCTAGTTCGTCTTACTTTAAACAATTATGCTTGTGGATTAGCAAAAGTAGATGGACCAAAATGAATGAGGAGTGATTTAGTGAACTTTTCTCAATTGTTGAGTTGATTAGTGTTGAACTTTCATTTATATAACCTTAAAGCATTCCCTTCCCAACTATGGAATGATGCTACTTAGTATAAATTAAAATATTGCTCATTCTAGAATACCTTATCGTTTGCATCTGTCCCATCAAAGAATTGTAAATGCAATTTAGAAGGCTTAATATTACCAGTGGTGGGAAATATCTAGACCCATAGACTGGTGCTGGTGGGCGTGGTTATGATCAATGGGGGTGGTAGTTGAGAATAGATTATGGCTAAGTTAACTAATTTCTCCAATAATTCGTTCAACACATTTTCCAAACGATCCTCTATAAAAGCATGCATCATCTCATGTCTCTCAGCAAGATGTTGTTGAAGAGATGAGAGTTTTTTTAAGATCGTTTGGTTGGAACTTTCCTCCATAGTGGACTGTATGGAAGATGATGAGGTTTGTTTGGGAGGCATGAGGACAACAATGAAAACACCAATATTAGGGCGAAATCTAGCAACCTATAATGTTAAGATTCTAATAGACTAAAGAATATAAAAAAAGAGACAATTTTATTAATGTCATTTAATCAGGATTAAAACACTTTAAATAATGATGAATAAGGTTGTGGACTTCTAATCCTAAGTCTAGTTTATTTGAAATAAGATAAATAAGATTTTATTTCGTCAAAACATAATCTAGGCATAATCTTTAAATTTAATTGGTGGATGAGTTATTCTCCTAAGTCTGATATTAATATCTTCAATAGTTATCTTGTGCTCAGATAATCCAACATCAATAATCATTAATAAATAAATGATAGATAATAAATTAGCACTAAACTTTTTCAAGTATAAGTTTTAGATCTCACTTTTTCAAGTATAAATTAGCACAATGATTTTAAGTTAATTTCTTTAAATGATGAAATGAATACCAACTATTCTTACATTAGGTAATTGTTGAAGTTAGTTCCTAAGGGTTACATTTGTATTTGTCGCGAATAGTAGTCATATGTCTTGAAAAGAATTAGTTATTTATCGATACAATTGAGAGATATCGTTTATTAATTTTAAGGCTATGTTTGGAAGTCTCGTTCCAGAGGGAAGAGAATGGATGACTTTGGAAAATCTCACCTTTGTTTGTGAGTTGGATGAAAGAGAATAAAAGATTTTGAAAGGTTTTTGGAGCACTCTAAAATACTCCATATGCATATTTTCATAGATCCCTCGAATTGGAGGTTTATAGAGACAAAATGTCAAAGTACCTATGTTTTTAATAAAATTATATAATTACATTATTGTCCATTTCTATTGTAAATTACAATTCTAAAGAAGAAATACAAAAATCATTATTGCATTATCATTAATTTACTTTCTTCCCATCTAAATTTTATACTCTCAAACAAAGGAGATGTTTGATTTGTCTTCCTTCCTCCTTCATTTTCTCTCAATTCTCTTTGATCTCTTTCCTTCCATTTCCCTCATAACTCTTAAACATAGTTTAAAAGAAAAAAAATTCCTATCTTTATATGCTTCTTGTTGGTATGCTAGAAGCGGTTGTTCTACGGTGTTGGTCACAAAAAATCAAATATATGACATAAAAATAAATAAAATAGAAGAAGAAAATAAAATTCATTAACGATATTCGACCAATTGTGTCTACGTCTCTGATAACGTTGAGCGACTACCAAGATATTACTTAGAGAATAAAGATTACAAATTCTAGCACATTCATGGGCCCAAAGCCCATTGAGTGTTTCTAATTGGTGCATGTTATAAGAGTGGAATTGAGCCTGACATATAACATTAGTTTCTCTTCTATACTCTAATACTCTACAATATGGGACTTCATATAATAATATATCTTAAAAATCTCTCCATATTGATTAAAGTAGGTGGCTACATCACTCCTTGGGAAATTTACATAACAATCTTCACCTTGGCAAATATTCAACACCTTGTTCAATATTTATCTCCCTTTACCGGCTCATTCACATAAGAGTATACTCTCCATTCAGCATAAGCTTTTATGAGTATCCTAGATGATGTTACAAAGATTATGACTCTCCAAACTTGAAGTGTAGCTTCTCATACTGTCGTCTAATGGAACACATTGCATATCTCTCAATTGTTATGATGTTTTTCGATATTGTGGAACATCTACACCAAAGTTCACCTACATCACTACCACCACCACTATACACTCTAACAATTGTAGATCAAAAGAATTACCATACTTCATCATAAGGAGTATACTCATAGCACACACCTTGTGTCAATTCCATACAATGTATGTGTCACACCCTAACATCGAAGTCAATATTTGTGTCACTTTGTACCAATGCATGTGTTACATTTTATATAAAGTCAATGTTTGTTTTTGTACATCTACAAGCATTAACATCCTTCACATTAAATTTATTAAAGTGTGAAGTCTCACATTGGATATGATGGGAATAGTGAAAGAGTTTATAAGTCAGAAATGTTCATGGAACCATCACTCAAGGTTTTGGTTCGAGACGTGGTGCTTCATTGTGACTCTTCACTCTTCCCATGCCCGAGTAACAATGAAAAACTCTAGTGGTTGGAGGCTCCCTAGTTACGATTGGGTGCAACAAGTGATATCAGAGTCGATGGTTTGGCTGAGACATGATAGACTTAAGGGGAGCGGACTAGTAAGAGTGTGGGTACTAAGGGGGAGATTGTCGGTTTATTCAAGTTCGAAGTCTCACATTAGATATGAGGGAAAGAATAAAAGAGCTTATAAGTGTAAAAGGCGCATGGAACCATCATCCTAAGGTTTTGGTTCAAGACGTGATATCTCACTTCTAACTCTCTACTCTTCAGTTGTGGTAGATTACCTAACTGTTAATTTGTATTGGTTTTCCAACGGTTCAGTTTATTATTTGAGTGGTTTAAAGAGTAAAATGGATTAATTTTGAATCGGTTGATTGGTTTTTCACATCAACATGTCGATCTAGTTTTTCCTCAATGACTTTTTTGGTTTTATTTTTAAGATTCATTTTATCAATCATTTTATTGTCATTGTTCTGTAGTGTGGTATCAGTAGATGGGCTGAGTAGCCGGTCGAGCAAGAGATCTTCCTGAAGTTGCTTGAACTGAGTTTGGATTTGCCAGTGGAGGTACCTGAAAAGGTAATCTGACGCTCAAGGCAGTATATGAGTGGGGTTAGAGAGAATAGAATGCAATAGTGAGAGTTCAAGATAGATAATAGAGATACTTCCTTATGAGGTGTGAGCCCCTTATTTATAGTGGAATGATGCGTCGAATATTCCCTGACATATATTGTTGGCATGGCCGACCGTTTGAGCTTGTCGGACTGCCCTCGTACTCTACAGATATTGACTTATAGCCTATAGTGGGTTCAATACCCGTATTCTAGGCATGTCCTTGTGATACAACAAAAAAGTTATGTGAGAGTTGCAGGTGGCATGCAGCAAATGTGTGTTGCAAGTGACATGGCAGTCCTGTATTGGCAGCATGACAGGTGAATGGCAAAGATGTGATCCCGATACTGGCCCATACGGTGGTGTCTGGTGAACGACGTACTTCCCAGTATTAACCGGTTGATCAGATCACATCATGATTTCTAGTGAAGTACCCAGTCTTTGGTCAGTAATGAGAGGCTTAGCCCGGCCAAAACGAGGATCATTTAACCGGGATGGAAAAGTCATGTTAGTATTTGTTAAAAGTATACTAGTAGGGGAGTTTTTAGTATGATCAACAGGTTACGTTGGTTGTTACTACAAACAAACATTCAACTATGAACTTGCCATCAAAGATTCACCAGTCACTACACAAACAAATTAACTGCCTTTCACTTTCACCATCCGTTCCTGTTGTCAGTTTACTATAACTAAAGCACTTCAGACGACTTCAGAGACTGGCATTGCAGCATCTTTTATCATGGCATATCAAGGTCCAGACTCCGGTGAGAAATTAATAATAATAATAATAATAAAGAATTGTTCTTTCATTTGTTTTTGTTATTATGATATTGTTGGTATTTGTTTTTAGAATTTGCAAGCTCCCATTCTTGATTTCGTAATGCAAGATATTTTGCTTCTTGTTTTTATTTATTTTCCTTTCATTTTTTAGAAGGTTTTGCTTTGCATTGATAAAATAAAATGCATTAAAAGGAATCAAAGAACAAGAAGAAACAAGAACGACATTTCATTTCAAGCATTAAACAAAATTTCAAAATAAAAAATACAAAGAAGACAGTGGTGGGATTTTTCATGTTTGCACTAGTATTGACCGTGCATGGATTTGTCAAGAGTAGTAGACCTTGTATGAATATCCCCACTCAACTGCTTAATATGATGTGTTCTACTGGACAAGATTGCAACCGAAAAGCTTTCAACCATTATGAAGTTCTATTGATACTTGGACATGGGAATAAAGGAGAGTCAACTATTCAACCTTGTATGAGTATCCACAGTCAATTGCTTTATATGATGTGTTTTGTTGCACACGATCGTGGCCGAAGAACTTTCAATCATTGGAGAGTTTTATTGTTATTTGAACATTGAGGAGCTTTCAACTATTTGAGAATTCTATCCGCATTAAACCTTAAGGCAATAGCTATATAAGTATTTTCCATTTATAAACTCTTTCGCTCATCCTCTCATATTTAATGTGAAACTTCATACTTGAATAAACCCACCATGTCCCAACCACACCATCGGCCCTAATATCACTTTTTGGATCCTATCGCGATCGAAGAGCCTCCAACCACCGAGTTTCATCGTTAGCGGGACACGAGAAGAGTGGAGATCATAAGTGAGACATCATGTTTTGAACCAAAACCTTACGATAATAGTTCTAGTGATGTTTTCCACTTATAAACTCTTTCACTCATCCCCTCATATCCATCATAGAACTTCACACTTGAATAAACCCAACAAGTTCTATTATGTAAATAAGTAATTCTCATAGGTTTGTTAGTAATTATGCATTAGCAGTAATTAGAACTTGGTGGTATAAATTACTGATACCATGGTCCATTTTATGTTTTATGCAGTTTACCTAGAGCTATAAAGATATGTGTTATATGTAGATAGGTATTGTGAATTTCTTAGAGTCCTTTTGGAAGTTGTGTTTTGAAGGGGAGAGAAAGAAAATGGAAGGTTTCAGAATCACCTTACAAGTGTATTTTATGGCTCTAATTTTTCCTCTTCCTTTCTTTCCCTCCAAAACTCAACTCGCAAATAGACCATAAGTGATTTTTCAATTCTCAGAACCTTAGCAGTGGTATGATTGAAAGTGTTTCCTTCCATGACCAAATACAGCAATAAAACTCTCCTCTTATTATTAGACATGCTGACTATAGGCTGAGCCATAATAAAAGTGAACATCTTATAGGTGCTAGAATTCTTAAAAGTTCAAAAGTAACTTCAAAGTTTAAAACAGGCCCACACAATGCATTTGGAAATTCTCATTCATACCATGCAGGTTTTCTATATATAAGTTCCTTACAATTTCAGGTGCTGGTCATGATTACCTTCCCTCGAGACAAACTACATTTCTGAGAAGTGGCAGCAGTGCCGGCAACTCAAGATCTACTGAAGCTTCTGAAGCGGCCTCTCTAATTCGTCAAGCTGAGAAGGAAGCGTACTCTTCTGTCTTGCGAGCTTTCAAATATCGGACCGATGATCTTTCTTGGGTAAATATGCAGTTCCTTCTCTTCCTTTTTTATATAAGATCTTTGTAATTTTCCACTTTCAAGATTTATCTCCTGTATTTATGCATTCACCAGGAGAAGCAAGAGTTGATGATTGATCTGAGGAAAGAATTGAAGATTTCTTATGATGAACACAAAGAGATTGTTCGCGAAACAAATACTGATGAAACTCTAAACAGCATACGGTATAGTAATTATTTCAATAGTTGCAATGATGGAGCAAAAAAAATTGACATAGTTCAGTTGGTTCTGCAATTTTACAAGGTCATGTGAATAATAATATGGAAAATTCAATCAGGAATTGGAGACGAACTAGAAGTTACCAACCTGCAGGATGCAGCACATCTCAGCCTGTTCGTGATGTTTTACCTATTCCAACTGATTCAACTCCAAGAAAGAGACCGAAGACAACCAATCTGGTACCACCTAGTCTTTTTGTGTAATATATCATGTGTGGTGTGATCTTTAACAGCACTAATAGTAGCTTCATGCATTGCGAAAGCACAGCTAAATTTGATGGAGCTGCTTTAGGGTCCAAAAGCCAAAGGCCTAATAATATCACTACAATTCATTTTGTTTAACTCAGAAAGGGGAATGAAATAACAAGCATTGATGCCCTTTTTCTCTAATAATTTGGCACCAGATTTACCTGGACCCTGCACATATCGGAGCTTTATAGTACTAGGTTGCCTTTTCTATTTTGAATTTGGCACCAGCTTTAGCCATTGCCTAATTTGCCTTCAGTAAAGTCTGTGCAGTATTCTTCTGCTGGACCATCCAGAGAACATCACGTCAGAGATTGCAATTTGTATAGTTCTCTTCCATCTAAAGCACCTGCTCAAGCAGAAGAATTAGATCGACTAATTGGGAGGAAAGCTATGATTAGATGGCCTTCGGACGAGCAATTTTATGAGGTTACCATTACTGAGTACGACCCTTCACAGGTATACTTAGGTTGCAATAACTGTCAAAATCCATCACTATTTTACATCTATCTTGTAAGGCAAATGCCTCATTCTTTGAATTTTCATTGGGCTAATTCACTTTGGATGTTGATGTAAAATAGGTGAACAAGTCTAGATCTTTCACACGTAAAAAAACATCTTTTTTATTTGGGTTTAGTTTCATCATATACAGGTTACAGAAAAAGACAAATATTCAAATGCATTTATGATTCATATGCAAAAATAGAAAAGGGTCTTTAATGGCTACAACCAGTTTTATATATGAATCCCTCCCCACTCACCCAGATGGTACAACAATGCTTAGATTTGATTTGTTTAAGCCATAGGTCATAAACATCAAAAGTGCTATTATTGCAGTATTCTAAGAATGTTACAAAAATTTTAACCAGTCTTAATTTTTTTTTATTTTTTGCAGGGCATGCATAAGCTGGTTTATGATAACAATGAAGTAAATGAGACTTTTGAATGGTCTGATATCAACCAGGTACTAACATGTTTAGATGCATTTGGTAAAGCAGTAACTAAATATGTTTTAGCTGTTAAATTGAATGAAGCAACATTGCAAATATGTCAATGAAAGACATAACATCAAACTGTGTAACATGACTACAGAACTCAAAAATAATCCTTCAAGGTGACAACATCCAAAGCCAATGGCTTTTTGGCTCAATATTCCCTTAAAATGGATTAAGAAACTGAGAGACTCTTGAGCATGCTTTTAATGTTACATAGCAAAACATGTTCACTAGATTCAAAAGAACCTAAGAATAACCAAGTCTGTTAAGGTTACCAACAAAAGCATTTAAAGACTAGTAGAATGACATCTGGAATTTGAATCATGGATCATTCATAAAAAGCAAATTGAACCCTCCTCTGATTTTCCTTTAATAATGGCCTAAAGTCTAAAGGTATATCCCAATATCCATCACTAACCGTCGACTAGTGATTCCAGTTATTGCTTTTATTTGGCAATGGAGAAACAAATCGAGATGGTTTATCTTCTCTAATCTTGAGTTAATGCAGCCATTATCTTCAGTCAAGTGCATTTCTATTTCTCCCTCAGTAACTACACGAATGAATAAATGAATGAATAAGTATGCAGAAACTTCTACTACTAGTCATACATACACGGTTTAACAAACAAAAGTAAAAATCCTGGCTCAACATTAGATAAGGCTAAAATATCTGATTACTTTAACTTCAGATAATATAGGGTTACAGAGGACCTAAAAAACAGTCTATTGAAGAAGTTTCTATGAATTTTAAGTAACAGAACACACAAGGTTTTTGTCACTTTTTAAGTAATGACTTTTGTCTATGTGCCTAACCAATCATACATTCATATTATGTTTGCTAGTTTGAGCAAACATAAATCATGTTTCCTCAAACTTTATTAGTAGCTTGTTTAAAAAAAGGATTATTTATTATTTACAAAATGAGTAAGCAGATATCAAGATATGTGCATTTATCAAAACATATTGATTACAGATCCCACGTGAAGATATACAGTGGATAGGTGAAGATCCAGGCACAGACCTTAGAGTCGGGCATAGTGGCCGCGAAGGTGATAATACTGTAGGTGCTGAAAGGAGAGTACATTTTAATTTGGAGGCCAATGAAGAATTTCCCCTACAACAAAATGTTATTGGAAACAGAGTTGAGCATGACCTTGTGTTGCTGAATACAGATGTGTTGATTAAGGAGGTGATTGACTTGCCTGAGTAATCTTTTCGAGGATAAGAGTTAAACAAAAAGAGGAAACTCTTTAATTTTTTAACAATGCTTATATTTTAACAGGTGGAGGATATTATAGTGGTTAGTTCTCCAAATTCTTTGGAACTTGAGAGTGCAAAGCAAAAACTGAAAGTATGACCACTGGCCATCCTGCAGTTCATTCTTTTTTACCTTCTTGTTCCATGGTTAATAATAGTGTAAATGTTGACTTTACAGGAGCATGAGCAGGATCTTTTAAGAGCACTTGCGTTACTCAAAAAGCTTTCAGATGCACCTGATAGAGAAAGTGGTATGTTATAGCCATTTCTTTCCTCTTTTTTGTTTCAGGTTAACAAAAGTTAGCTTTTGTAATTGGGAAAATATAATTGTTTACTATGCTTCAGTGACAGAGTTGTTTGTTTGGAAATCTGGTTATGTATCTTAAAGATTAAGAACAATTGGTTTAGGTTGTTTGTATATCACAAATGTTTATGTTATGGTTGTAATTTGTAAATGTAACTATTTACTATGAGCTCTATTCACTGATGCAGGGGGAAATTAATGGAGAAGGGATAACATTACAGAACCTGCATGCTTAGCAGATGGAATCATCTTCGAAAGTGATCCTTAGCTCTCATTATGTTTTATTGAAATCAGATTGCTGATTGATGCATAGAAAACTGTTGCTCCTATAGGAACCAACTGCATCTAATGACCAACTAGAACATCCTACTGATGCAATCTTACTATCATTTAGCCAACCCCACCTAGTGGGATAAATGTTTGGTCGTTGTTGTTGTTCATGACTTTAAAATGTATATATGTCCAATTAAGTTCTCAATGGCAATTTAGAAAATAGATACCTCACATTTATCAAGCTCAGCATTAATTTTCCACACTTATGCAAATGTACAACCATTTTTTTTTTTTTGAAAAGTTAACAAAAAAAGCATCCAACGCACCTTCATGTTCACTATGCTTAACGCCATTCAATCATTGATGTCATACATCAAAAGGGTAGCCCAATGCATGCCTGTGTTTGGGGAGGGTAGATGTATATAGTCCCGTGAGTGGAGAGGTTGTTTTCAGGATTTAAAATCGTGACCTCTTGGTTTTTGGCAACCTTAACATACCATTCAATCATGATCTTGTACATATTCTACGAATCTCTTTGTCACCACTCCCATCCCAAAACTTTAAACCTATAACACAAAACATTAAGACAGTGGAAACTATATAAGCATCTGGATAGACGGAAAAACGATATCAAACGAACACTCGATGGAATTGGTGATCATGATAAAAAGCTTACAATTACTTCCCACCATTCGTGTTGGCAAGAAAATTGTGGAATCGTGTTGATTCCTCCATCTGAAAGTGGCTATGCATCGGATTTACTTCAACTTGAGCAATAGACATAAACTTCCATCTGTGACACTATGGGATCCATCTCATGCTGCATCAATTTATTTTGATCCTGCGATCGAATACTAATCTGAAGATTTTGTGCTGCTGAAACCATAAGTTGGGCTTGGGCGAAACTGTAAGATATTTGTATTCAAATGATGAAATTCCACCGAAGTATTGATCTAATAAAGAATGAAATTATGGAAACAGAATATTCGACCCATAATTTATAAAATTCTTAACAAAATGTGAGAGATCGAGAAATATCCCATCCCCAAATAAAATAGAAAAAACGGAAACTATATAAAGCATTCAAAAGGACGCACAAACAAAACGTTTCACAGAATCTTCTCATCCCTCCCTTTATAACATTCTCTTCATTTTCTTCACTCTTTTCTTGTGCTCTTTTCACTCTCTCACTCTCTCTCAAGAACTCACATTACATATAGCCATTGACCCTGGATCCTCAGTCAGGTTTGGTTCCATGGTTGTGGTCCTGCGTTCCTATGTTCAATAGTCAATTCATTCATATTACACAAATCTATTATATGCTAAATTAACATGTAACTATGATGGATAAGCATTAACTAAGAAGGATGGCTAAACAATAAATTCGCGTACTGCTGAATCAAGTCAAGGATTCTAACCTTTTTTTAATACAAATAGGATTTTAACCTTTGAGAAAATTAATCGTTTAAATTTTTTATAAGATACATATAACTAATTCATTTTAAAAAAAAATGTAAAACTGCAATTATGAGAGAACCAAGTAACAAACTACCAAAAATATACAATCTGTACTTTTCAAGTTAGACTCCTCGTAGTAATATTCCAACCTTATTTACTAGTAGTTAATAATTATAATTGAAATGGATAAACTTAGGACAAAACTTAGGTGTATTGGAGAACAAGACATGCATCATACTTATTGAAAACACCAAATTCATCGTTAAAATTTTAAATAATGATTAAATTAGTTTATTGTAAGGACTGAGGTAAGTTTATTCTAAAAAAAACTAATTTATATGTCATTTAAAATTGAGTACTGATATGCCTTCTTTCATTTTTCAGATCAAAAGGTCTACATGTAAAATTTCAAGTGTGATGTAGGTTTTTCTTTCTTTCTTTCAAACTTAAATAATACAAATAACATATTAAGTTTATTTATATTTTTAATAAGAGTTTAATATCTATACATTTTCATTGTAAAGTTTTTTACACAACCATTATATGATTCTATTTATGTATTATTTTTAAGTAAAAAGTAATTAACATGTAGTGGATATTGTGGTGAATATGTAAAAAATTATACACTATTTATGCCTATGTATTTTATTCACATAAATATTATGTTTTAAATAGTGTTTTTTATAAGTGAAAAAATCATTAAATAATAAAAACTGTAAATTTATATATTATCTAAAAAATAGGATGTAGAAATTTAAATTTTAAATGTTCAAATAAATTTATTTTTTATATCTATTTAGGGAGTAACTCATAATAATTCATAACTGTTTTAATCTGTCTTTAGCTTGGCATCAGGATGGTAATATGGGCTTGGCATGATTCAGCCCGTTTGGTCAGCCATTTTTAGTAAGTTCGGTTGGAGATTTGAGCCCTTTTAGCAATAAGGGTTGGGTTGGACCAACCTATATTTTGGCGGGCCAAAGGCGGGGCGGACTGGCCTGTATTGTCACTCCTAATGGTACCTCTTCATGACAATCCATGATCAAATTATTTGTTTTAATGATTTTCATTTTGTTATGGAACTAATGATCAAGAATGTAATTATGATTTAAATACATAAAATTTTATCAACAATAATGTGTCTATGAAAATTTTATCAACTCATGATAAAGAATGTAATTATCATTTATTTGTTCATGATAATGTAGATGATGAAGAAGAAAAGAATTGAAAGACGTTGATGGTAGTAGTAATAGAAAAAGAGATACATTTTTTTCCAACAGAGCATCTAATATTTAAAACTCAAGAGTTAGGGCTTTATTATGAACTAAGAATCTAAAAGTTTAAGACTATGCTAGCTTGCTATTTAGAACTCACAAGTTTGTTATGTTAGTGTGAGATTGTGGACTTTGATTTGTGATTTTTTGTTTTAAAAGACATTTACGAGGCGTGATTATTATTTATTTTTGAAATTGTGATTGAGTTTATTATAAATGTGTGTTTTAAAAGGAAAAAAAAAAATAGGTCAGCCCGCCGGCCTGCCAGCCCTGCCAAATATGGGTTGGGCTGACATTTTGAGCTATTTAGCAATAAAGGTCGGGTCAGTCCATATTTTGGTGAGACAAAGGCGGGTCTGGCCTTATTGCCACCCCGACTTGGTATTATAATCCTATCATGAATGTGGAAAATTTGTCATCTCCAAAGTTGCTCAAGGTTTTTCTGATGTAGCTTATATTACTTCCTTTTTTTCTTATATACTATCATACTAAAAAAATCAGGCAAAATTCTTTTTTATCATTGTAGTATTAGTCTGTTATTTCACTATGCAAGAAAATAAGTACTTTTTTTTCAAATGTTCCACCTAATTTCAGTTAACAATCCAAGAGAACAAGTAGCTGATGCTGAGGTTCTTTTGGACATTACCAAATCAATGGTAATGTCTGCCAAAGCTCATGCTAATAATGGACTCATTCCTTCAGACTTTGTCTCTCACATTATTAGAGAATTTGGAGTACAAGGTGGACCAAGTACTAGCCCACAAGATTTCAACACAATCACAATATCATGGAAGGATCTTGGACTTGAGTATCACATGTTTTTAAGGCAGTTCCTGGCTGCTGTTTAATGTAGATGCAATGAATTGAAAAAGTCATTGTTTTGTAAATTGTTTTTCCCTTTGGATATTTATTTCCAATCTTGGTTTTTAGAATTGGCCCCATGGATGTTAAAATGAATCAGAGAAAGGCTGTTAATTGGAGGAAGCGTGCCAGGCCCACTGAATTGGCTCGGCCAGAAGAGGTAAAAGTGTAAAACTTGCTTTATTTTTATAAGAGTGAACAATTATTTTGATCCCTCAAAAATTTCTGCATATACCTGAAATTCTGAAAATTTGAAAACTCCACTGTGATCCTAAAAATGTTTAATGTCCTTTAAACTACTTGTTAGCATTTTTTATGATTCAAATAGAGACTATTTTGACGCACTTCAAATACTAGTTTGAATTTTTTTCCAATATTAAATTGTTACACGTTAAAATTTTCAAAAGATAAAAAATGAGTATTTACTAATTTATAAAAAAATTGTTTGTAAATAGCTGTTGGTTATTTTTATTTTCAATTTCATACATTAATATCTAAAGTTTCTGTAGTTTGTCACCTATTTATTTATGCTTAGTAATCTAGAATATATTGAATATGCTATTATTTTGAGCCTAACTTGAGAGTGGAATTACAACAGCTAAGAACTCTTTGTATATATTACTGTTCAGAATGTAAAGATAGTGATTACAATGTAATGATGATACTATAATCTTGTTTTTCAAAATGCTTAAGACTAATCTCTCATTATCTTAATTTATCACATATTTACTTTTATTTGTACTCAAGGATGTGTTTGGAAGTTGAATTTTGAAGGAGGCAAGGAAATAGAAGGTTTGAGAAGCCACAAAATATACTTGTGAGAATGTTTTGAAACCTTTTATTTCCTTTCCTATCCTTCAAAACTCAAACTCGTAAACGGATTCTAAATCGTTTTTTCATGCACTTACTCTATTTCAGCACCTAGAAATGCTCCTGCTGCAAATTCAGTTCGTTCTGGGGATATTGCTTTCACTCACTTTGTATTCAGATTTGACTTTAATGATTGGGAGGTATCTACAAAAAGTTTTATTCAGATTAACATTTTTTTATATTTCGTAATCTTATTTGTTAACTTTGATGGCACTTTGTTGAGTGTGTGCTTTGAACATTAACTTTTCTGCTTACTCTATATTTTATTGAATATTAATAGTGGGATCATTTTGATAAGTCATTGTAATCAAGTCACTCTGTGTCTGTAGAACTATAACTAAAATTGAGAAAATATGAATAATGCAGAAAGGACATATCTTCTAAGTGTCTATGCTTTATATCATTAAAAATTTCATGATGTCATCTTGATAATCAATCATAATTGAAAATGGAGCTATAAAAGTAGCTGGTGTTTAAGGTTTTATTGAACTTCAGTATTCACTCCTACTTATGCAACTTTGTCAATCAATATTTGTTATATGTTAATTCTTTACTTAGGGAACTTTTTTTCTAAATTAACATATGTGGAACTTCTATTTTTTGTCATCTAATGTATTTTTCCTCTATTCCTTGCATTAATTTTTCAGTTGATGGTTCAATCTGTTGGGGTTGGGGAAGGGGAAGAACTGATGCCTCATAGGAATGAAGCATCCTCAGAATCTCATGAAACATTGCCTAAAACACAAGTTAGTGAGTTTACCTTAGAAGTGTGATTTGGTTCAACAGCAGTTGGTACTTAAGAAAGACTAACAAGTGTGATCAGCGATCACAGTTAACAACTTAACATAACACTTGTGTACAGGTTTTTGTTTCTTTTACTCTTTTGTGCAGGTATTCAGTATGCTAGATTTATCATTTTAGGGAATTTATAGCTCTTTTCATCTCAAAACCAATCGACAATAATTAAGAGAAGTAGTCTAATAAGTATTTAAATCATATCTAAGAAGATGAGGTAGACGATGCGGGACTTATTTCTCAACATACATGATGCCTCCTCCACTAAAGTCTGCCGGACGCCTAGACTAAACAAATGGTTACCTTGATCCAACTGAAAAGAAGTTCACTTGTGACTCCGATACTATGTTGAGGTCTCATCTCAAAATCAATTGACAATAAAAAATGTAGCCTAAATTTTGTAACAAACCATGTCCCGGATAAATCAAAACATGTCATGTCAATTAAAAAAAATTAAATATTTATTATTTTTTCTATTTCTGTATCAATATCATTAATATGTAGGACATAGTTTGGAATAAAAAGCATTAAAATAATTAAACATGTATAATTTCATTTAATTTCAATTAAAGCTTAAATTCCAACTTCAAAATCTATAATAATTTCAATTTCATGCTACTGCATTGTGTCATGCTCTTTCATTGTCTATCAAATTTCATTGAAAGACTAACATACATTTTTTTCTAAAGAGATTGTTTTTCAAAAAAACAATTACATTTGACAATCATATATTCAATTGTGTAAGATATTTGTTGTAAATATTTTTGTAATAATTGAATGCAAAAAAGATCATAAAATAGTTCAAAAAGTTGTATATGACTACTTTAGGTTAATTTTTAATGGAGAACATATTTGTTCTTTGCCAGACTTAAATACTAAAAAACTTCACATCTTTATGCTTCACCCCATGAAGATCATCATAGGTTCATCTTTGATTCAATTTTTTCATATTAGGAATATCACACTTTTGAAGAAGTGTCAAAAAAACAATCAAATATTATTTGGAGAGTAATTTTTTACAAGAATTTATGTTATTATATAAAGATTTTACATCAATCTCACACAATATGAATATTGGTTGACACATGATATTGTTACCAACTCACTGATAATAATTAAGTGTAAAGTAAAGATTTAAAATTGGCATATGAAACATTTAGGTTGTGTTACATGAATTTTTTATCAAAACTTAAAATTATTACTTTTAATAAAATTATAAATATTCAAATTTGTATTAAAAAGTTTAAAAAATAGATGGGGCTACATCATATTAAATGTTAAGGTATTCTTTTCAGATTATAGATGATAAAATATATTAAGTTATCTAAATAAAGTTTTATTTATTTTTATTTCAAAACGTTATTAAATTTAGTGTTGCACATGATCTAGTTCTTAAAGTCTATATGGTAAGATATGTTTTTTTTTTTGAAATCTCAAGTGATAATATTAATTATATTAAATAATAAATGAATATAACTAAATAAAGAATCATACTTCATTACTAAAAAGATAAAGAGGTGATAATGATAATTAGATTATATGTTTTATCTTCAAAATTGAAAAGAGATATTTCTTTGGGAAGTTGAAATTAAATGATTATATTATAACAGGAAAAAAAAAATGTATGCACCGATGAGTTCTATACATTATTATTGCATCATTTTGTATACATATTTAATTATTATTAACTCTTTTAAAACAAAAGTAATTCAAATGAACTATAGATAATATTACACAATGACTCGTTGTTTGTAAGCAATGGAGGAAAACCCAAAAAATTACAAGAGTAAATATTCCCGAGTTTTAACGAAACTACACATACTACTCCTCATCTTTTTACAATTACACATACCTCCCTTCAATCTAAAAGTGTTAGCTGAAAGTTAAAGTGAATGTCTAAAATACTAAACCACCCTTTATTTCAAAAAAACACAACTCTTCTTTTTTTACCATCATCTTGCATGGTCTTATTGTGTCAACAGGTCATCCTTTTTGTGTGGTTTGTATTCAGATATGGAATTTTGTCAAAAACAGGTTGGGATTAATAAGGATTCATGTTAACATTGAAATTCTTTCCTCGTATCACTTTCATTATTTGTGCAAAATCTTGAAAGTTCTTCAATAAACCTTATAACTCAACTTATGGCTGGAAATTATGTGTTTATGTAGATTTTCTATCTTTGGTTTGATATTTTAGAAGAATATAGCATGTAATGAATTATTGATAAATGATGATGTTTTGGGAGATCCAAATCTTCCAAACTAGATGCATATAAAATGCAAGAACTTTGTTACTAATTGCTCAAGTTGGGTACAAATGTGGGTTTCTGAAGTGTCTTTCTATTTAATTTATGAATATTCTACTTGATTGCAACTCAAATGCAACATATTCTTGTTAAATCATACTTCAAGCATTTTATCAAACAAGTTATGAACAATATATTGAAACATATTTCATATAAAGTCTGAAAATGGTATTTTTATCATAATATTTCATTAAATAATATGTGATATGCACATATAAATGTTGGGGATAGTCGATGTAAATGCACATATAAATGATGAAAGGTTTGTATAAATACAAAAAAATGAGAGATGATTCATGTAATTTCATTAAACTCGGAAAATGTTTATGTAATTTACTCAAATTATAAAGATAACTATATAAAATTGTGTAAAGTGGCCCTAGAAAATAAATGAACACATGGCTTATAAGATCGCGAGGTGGTTAAGAAACCTGTATCTTTTGTTCCATGCTCCATATTGGCAAGTGAATTGAAGAAATAACAATTCCTTTAAATGATGAGATGGTATAATAACATTGTTCTCAATGTACGAATGATTAACGTGTTGATAGATACTACTATATTTGTCAACTCGATTTCCTATTGTTTGTAATATATAGTCTACATGTTATAAATGTCAAATATGATAATTTCTGTTAAATATTGAATTTTGTAATAAATATTTTGATTGTCACTTTTAACCTTTATCTCTTATTTTCTCCCTCCTACTTTTCCTCTTCATACACAAAATTGTGATAAATATAAAGAGTGAAAGAGATAATGATAAAAATGTTTTCTATATAACATGTTACACCAATTAGCTCTTTTTAGGAGAAATATAATCTAAACATGAATATGACAAAGACATTTTAGTATATCTATATCATCACCATCATCATTATATAAAGCCAAAACTCATTTTAACCGTCATGGAGTAATTTTGTAATTCCAATTTAGTCCTTATGATAACATCTTCTATCCAAAACTATTATTCCCACATTTAGATCTGATTTCTGTGATATATTGTCAACATTTTTTTTATAATCTGCATGATTTATTTCCACTTCATAATGTCTACCTCACAAATGTTAGTAATATTATATGTTTACAATACGTATTACAAATGTTGAGATTCATGATGAAGTAGAGATAAATCATGCATATTATAGAAAAAATGTTGGCAATATATCATGAGATAAACCAATATTTTGTAAAACATGCAGATTATAGAAAACAATTTTGGCAAAAAAATGAAAACAATGTTGGCAATAAATAAGTCCTGATAAAAAAAATATTTTGTTGCAAAACATGTCGGTTATAGAAAACAATGTAGGTAGTGAATATAACTAAAATATATAAGATGAGTACAAAGAAAACATGTAAGATATGTCCAAAAATGAAATTGAATAGTTGATAAGTAATCCATCACTCACAATGTCCATGTCTTTTATGCTATTTTAAGAGATAAAACTTATTCTGAAATCTAACATTCATTTCTTGGAAGAAGACATCAGAGACCATGGTATGTCAATATTTCTTAAATAAGAATTGTTTGCAACTTACGATACTAAATTCATCTTTTAGAAGATGATCTTGGTCAAAAAGACATTTTGTCCAATATGTGAGAGACGTTTTTAGAATCAATCAAATTCACTAAAACAACTTAAAATCAAACCTCAATTTAGAATGAAAAAGAGTAATATAATTATAACACAAAATACAATATACTACCAACAATAGAAATCTAGGATAAAAGAAAACAAAAACATTTTCTTTTCAACTACCTATCATTAGTGGTTGAAATCCATAGAGCCAATTTGAGGAAGGGACCGCCACTTTTAGCAACATTCAATAGTGAGTGAATGAGCAAAGATTTGAAGTGGTTTTGGAGAAGATAAAGATTGAGTTGAGATGATGTTTACAAGTGAGAAGATAACTGTAGAGATGAGAGAGAGTTAGTTGTGGAGAATAAGATGAAAAAAAGGATGAGAAAGAGGATAGAGTTTGAATGCCGAATGAGATCATATCTAAATGTGAGAATAATAGTTTTGGATAGAAGATGTTAACCTAAAGATTAAATTGGAATTACAAAATTACTCCATGGCGGTTAAAATGGGTTTTGGCTTTATATAATGGTATAGATGGTATAGATAAGGTAATCATCTGATATTTTCTTCTTATATACTATAAATTTGAGTTTAATATTGTAAGAAATAAATAATTATTATTTTCAGAGTAACTGAAATGAGAATAGTTCTTATAAATTTGTATCACACAACTATACGCGAATTATTAAAATTAAAAATTAGTTAATGATCACAAATCACAAGTCTTAAGTATGTTTGTCCTTTAATCTAAATCATTTAAATAAGATATAATGATGCACGTTAATTATTTTTATTAATCATAATACCAAATATTCTCACTTGAGTGATTTCATTTTTTCTAGACATAAAGAATAGCTACACCATATTCTTAAATTATTTTGGAAATATTTTTTAGACTCCTTATCTTTTATACTTCTTAGATTAGAAGGATTTCAATTTTGCACAGTACTCTTTTTTATTTGAGTGTAGAAATTAAAACGTAAAAAACCTAAAAAATAAAAACATATGATAGATATATAAAGAAAGAACATCATAAGAAATTATTTAAATATTAAAAAGAAGAAAAATATGGATAGATATGATAGTACGTTACTAGATTTTCACTCATGTGTGATGATATGGAGCACGTGACCAAGCAAAATCAAGGAAAATGACGTAAGCGAAGTGTGGAACCAATTCAAAATTCAAAGTTCAAAGTTCAAACTAATAACGGCCTCCAAATTAAAACCTGATTTTAAGTTAGTTTAATTTTGACTCATTGATTTTTTAAGGTTAATATAACAATTTTTATACCATTAAATATATAATCAATTTAATACGTATATATTGACAATATAAATTTTTTTACACTGTTAATATATTATCTACCATTCATATATTAATCACTATTTCAAACAAAAATAATACAATTCAATGATGAATGTGTGTCATTAGTATAAAAACTTTATATTATCAGTGTATAAATATTAAATTCTTATATCTACCTACATGTACATTATTCAAAATAAATGATATATCATCTTATTAATCTTAAATTTTCATAAAATACCTCAACCAACTAATATCTTAGATTTATAAGAGAATATTGTTTTTATTTAAAAATATCAAGGCTAATTATTTAATTATTTATTGAAAAGTCGTTAGTAAATTGATATTTCTTATGTTTTTTGTTATCTTTTATTTGGATGAGATCCACTTATTCTAAGAGCATGTGTAAAAAAATTACTTCACATCTTAGCCATTCACTTTAGAAAATCAAATTGTTAAGATTTACTCACTAATTCAAACAATTGGATTTTCATAGATTAATATATGAAGGAGATTTTTTTCACTTACTCTTAGAATAAGTGGATTTCTTCCCATTTTATTTATAAGTTTTTTATAAATTAAATTTATTCAAGTAATATTAGAAAACAATTTAAATATATGCACCATAAGATTTTTGTATCTATAAGTTAACTATATTTTTAATACAAATAATATAAAATAGGTGATTAATGATTATCTGAATGTGTAAAAAAGTTACAAAAGAGAGAGGAAGATAATGATGTCATTTTATGATTAACTTTTTAAATATATATATTAAAATTATAATTTGTTTATGTTTTGGTACCTTACCTCAAAACTGAATATAGATAAACTAATATATTTGTTTTGGTAAGGTAAAAAACTAAATTACAGGAAAAAAATTTATTTGTTGATGTTATGATTATTTTAATTGCTTTTTACACTGTTTTTTAAATATACATTTATAATATTTATCATCATAATATTTTTATTATAATTTTTTAAAATTTTCAACATTGCATGACAAAAGCTAAATATACATATTAAAAAAAAATATAATATAAAAACCAATATGAATGTTAAAAAGCAACATAAAACACAAATGTCTATTTGTTTATACATAAAATAATATAAGGTTATTTTTCTTAGGTGATGATTATTTTGATTGTTTTTTATATATTTTTAAATATTTTTTTAATATTTATTATCGTATATATATTTTACTCAAAGACATGCATTTTTTAAATATACATTTTTTATATCAACATAATATTTTGCAACTTTTATTACTTCATTATAAAGGCTAAAAAATTAAAATGAAATACAACATAAAAACTAATAACAATATTTAAAAATAACATGATACATATTTATAATATGGAGTTTTGTGGAAGAGTAAATAAGAATGAAGATAACCTTGATAGTAATGGTGACATTTCAATAGAAAAATAAGTTAACTTTAAAATAAACAATATAAAAGCTAAAAAATTAAAATAAAAGACAATATAAAAACTAATAACATGATACATTTTTATAATATGTAGTTTTGTGGAAGAGTAAATAAGAATGAAGATAACCTTAAAAGTAAAGGTTAAATAAGAATTGATATTTCCATGGAAAAATAAGCCAACTTAAAAATAAAAAATCCATGATAGATGAATTACCATTTTTGATTTCTTTTTCATGAAAACAAGCCAATTTTATAATTTAGATATGTTACTAAATATACTTATGCTACAACTTTAAGTTAATCTAAAAATAAAGAACTACAAACTTTCATACCAAATTGGTAATTTAAATTTATTAGTAACTACTGTCGATATAACAATTCTTCATATGGAAATAAGATATTTATATAACCTCAGTGTTGTCCTATTTCACTCTCCTTTTCGAACCCGACCCTCTTCTTACATCATCTCTCTTACTCACAAAACCCTTCTTCACTCAAAGCGGCTAAGATTAGGGTTAGGGTTTTGCCACATTTATTCCCAATTATTCATCTTTCTCTCTCTTCCCATTATCTATATCTTCAATTGAAACCTTTTCCGTCAGGGTTTCCTCTTCAATTTTATATTTCTCGAAGTTCATTCCTCTATTCGGACCTTGATCTATGGATACCCGTAAGAGAGGAAGGCACGACTTCAACAACTTCAATGGCGGCTTCAAGAAAACCAAGCCAGGTTTGACTTTTATTTTTGCTTCTACGCTCTATTGGGTCTTGTTTTTTTTTTGCAGTTTACATTCTTTTTTTGTTATGCTCTGAAATCTGTTACTTGTTGTTGTTGGTGTTGTTGTTTTTCAAGTAGTCCTTATTGCAAGTATATTTTACTTTTTGAGTTTGATTTTGAATGTAATTTGAATAAAACTCTTGAAGATTTGCACTTTCTGTACTAAAATCTGTTACTTGTTGTTCAACTAAGCTTGTAAACTTATATGCTAGTTTTTTGTGTGTTTGTGTTTGAATACAATTTGAATAAAACTCTTTCAAATTATCAACACTGTTATTATTGTTAAATCTTGTATGGTGCTCATTGAAGAGACAAATTTGGCTTAAAACTCACTGGGTGTTTGGAAGAACTTATAGGGAGCGTGTGAGGAGAACAACTTATGAATATAAACTTTTAAAAGTAGCCTATGTATGTAAAGAGCTTATTTCATTAAGCTTGTGGGAGAAGCTTATGTAAGTAAGTTCATTTTAACTTATTTAAAATTTTAAAATAGATCATAGAATAAACACTTAATTAAGCCCTTTATCCAAACATACCTTAAGATTCTAAATAGAGCAATTCAAGATCGAATGCCTGTTATTGGCCCCTTTTCTCAAACACTGTCATATTAGTTAATGAGCATAGTACTTAGAACATGTGATTATATAAATTTTCTAAAATGTTATTACTCAAATGTAAGTATTTTTTAGATTTGTAACTGCTTTCAAATAAAGTGTAGTAGATTAATAAGCAAGAGAATATTAACTGAGAAGAAGTAATAATGATTTGTAACAGAAACGGACTCCTTATCAACCGGTGTAGGAAGCAAATCGAAGCCATGTACCAAGTTTTTCAGGTTCTAATCTATTCCTGTCTAAATAAATATTTTCCAACTGCATATTTGCTGTATTTAATAATGCTACATTTTAAGTTAGTTTAATAAAGTTGTTCAATTGTCATAAAAAATGTGTAATTCTGCTAATTAACTGGTATCAGAAGCTCTATACAGGTGCACACTGTTCTTTTGTCTAAACAAGCTATAACAAAATAGTGCTTTATTAAAGGAGTGCCAAAATGATAACAATTTGCAGGGTGGTAGTAGGCATTGAGACTACTATGTCTTGGATAAATTTATCATATTCCTTCTTCATGCTCAGCTAAATAAGTTTGTTTCCTATTAATTGTTTGCATTAGTTTTTCATCTTTTACTGGATTCTATTGCTTATGAACCATTTTTCAACTTGTAAGATGTTAACAAATTAATACAAATGGAAATTTGATTTCTTGGGTCAGCTTTGATGTCAACAAATTTAGTGCTTTTGTACTGTAGAAGTGTAGATGTATTTGAAGAAAATTTGTTTATTGTCCCTAACCTTTAACTAGTCTCATCAAATCCAATCTCTAGTTTTGATTGCATAAAACTTTCCTTTCTAAGAATCAGAAGGGGAACTTGATCACATTGTTTTTTATTTTAAAATTCCCTCTTATGGTAGTTATTTTCTTTATGATTGTTTGCTACTGTGGGATGGAGATTTATTGAATCTTGAACTGCTTATATCACTTGTATTTACCATTGCTCATTATTACCTGCATTTTTTTTTGTTTTTTTGTTTTTATTGCTAATTTAATAGCAAAACCTTACTTGAGTTTCTGATCCTCAATATGTGTTCCTTATCCCAAAAAAGTCTAAATTCCAATTAAGGTTATTATGCATAAATATACTTTCTAAACGTAAGTGTATGTTATAATCTCCTAACCATGGTCTGCCTGTCTATTTCACATAATTATAAAGCAGGGTTGGTGTTTGGTTTAATTACTGTTTTCATTTTCAGATCATTTGTCTTCACACATAATTTTCGTTTTCAATATTTCCTCCACAGTAGTTTGGAAACAGTAAACCAAGTGCAAACAAGTTTACATTTTTGTAATTATGAGTAAAAATATATTAACTGAAAAATAAAACCAAAAATAAAACAGGGAAAAAAGAAAATGGGAGACTTGGATGTGGCCTGACTGTGCCATTTTTTGTTTTGCAGCACTTCTGGCTGTCCATTTGGTGAGAGCTGCCACTTTCTGCACTACGTTCCTGGTGGTTATAATGCTATTGCCCATATGATGCATATAGCACCTGCTGCACCTCCGTCATCTAGAAATATCCCAGCCCCCCAACCTGTCTCTAATGGGTCCGCACAGCCTACAGTTAAAAGCCGCGTATGCAACAAGTTTAATACCGCTGAAGGCTGCAAATTTGGTGACAAATGCCATTTTGCCCACGGTGAATGGGAACTTGGCAAGCCCATTGCCCCATCATTTGATGATCATCGCCCCCTGGGACCCCCTTCAGCAAGTCGTATGCCTGGTCGAATGGAGCCTCATGGTCTAGCTGCTAGCTTTGGTGCTAATGCCACTGCCAAGATCAGTGTAGAAGCTTCCCTGGCTGGAGCAATCATTGGGAAGGGTGGCGTGAACTCGAAGCAGATCTGTCGCCAAACAGGAGCCAAACTTTCAATTCGAGACCATGAATCTGATCCAAATCTCAGAAACATTGAACTGGAGGGAAGTTTTGAACAAATCAACGAAGCAAGTAACATGGTTAAGGAATTACTTTTCACCTTGCAGATGTCTGCACCACCTAAACTAAAGTCCGGTGCTCCTGGCGGCCATGCCCCTCCTGGAAGCAACTTCAAGACCAAGCTGTGTGACAATTTTACAAAAGGATCTTGCACTTTTGGAGAAAGATGTCACTTTGCTCATGGAGCCGCCGACTTGCGTAAATGAGGAGCATGAAGTTCCTACCCATTGGGGGCATTTTAGTTTTGCCATGGCATTAACTATTGAGACAAAGGATATTTTTATTATTATTGTGCATTGCTACTTAGTGGTATTGACAGGACTTCTTCTGATGTTAGAGTTTTTTGATGTTGAGTTTCTCTATCCCCCTTTCTAATTTGCGGTTTTCCCTTATATCATGATCTGGTTTTGTCTTTGGATTGTGAATTTGGGTTGTTGTTGTCGTGGTTTAAAGCCTACTAATAATGTTTTTGTCCTTTTGTGATCTTGTATATATCTGTTTAGTGCTTAGACAAGTATGGAAACCAATGATGGAGGAAACTAAAACAAGTAAAACTAGAACTGGAAGATGAAAGCCCTTTACCAGGTCATGCCAATATGTGATGGACTTTAATAGCAATCTAGACATCTTAGAAAATGTTTGATGTAATGCATGAACAGAATTATGCGGCCAAATTAGTACTCATCATATCACCCTAGCATTCCTCAAATGAAATCTTTCTAAAATTTACTCCACCTAGTTTCCTGAGAAAACCATAGTCTTGTTCCTCTGTCCATAATTTTATCTATCTCAATAATCTTCTTAACCATTCTTAAATCTTTAGCATGGTTTTTAGATATTGACATCACTCAAATTATAAGTAGCAATTACATATTATCACCAATTCACCATTGTGAACACTCAAATTTTGTCTGGCCCAGAAAGAAGCCCAGAATGTTTAATTTGAAAATAATAAAAATATTTTTTATTTCGGTTAATAAATAATAATTACAATCATGTATGAAGGAAATATAATGAGTAATAATTTTAAATTTAGGTTGATAATGTCCCTAAATTTAAGTATTCGGATTAACTGAAAATATAACAAATGATAATGTTAATTTCATATCGATAAGGTTCCTATATCTAAGTGATTGGGTTAACCGAAAATTCAAAATAATAAAAAGTAGCTAAAAAGAATTAAATTTAAATGGACCCTAAAAAGCCCACAATCATATTTTTAAAGAAAAAGGGATAAAAATAATATTGTA
>NC_032024.1:14998094-14998751 GCF_001865875.1 Lupinus angustifolius
CAGAGTAAGACAAAATACAAAAATAAATAAAATAAAAAACCAAATCCATGGGGATCTGACCTAGTCATCCCCATATTGCAGATCCGATGGCGACTCTGAAACTGAGGGCCATGCTAGTGCGCCCTTGCCTAGCCCTGACCAACCAATTCACCAAGTGGAAAACGACAGTGATGAGGATGAATGGGAGGCCTCCCCCGAACTGCTCAGATTGGTAGAGCAAGAGGCTAGAGAGATTCAACCACACCAAGAGCCTGTCGAGCTTGTCAACCTAGGATCTGAGGAAGACAAGAAATAAGTGAGGGTGGGCACCATAATGGATGGTAAGGAGCGAGAATGCCTAGTTCGACTTCTACATGAATTCAAGGACGTCTTTGCATGGTCGTATGAAGAAATGCCAGGGCTAGATCGAAGTATAGTAGAGCACAAACTACCGCTAATGCAAAACTCTAGGCCTGTAAAGCAAAAATTGCGAAGAATCAAGCCAGAGATCTCCTTAAGAGTCAAAGAAGAGGTAGAAAAATGGTTGACCGCTGGGTTCGTTAAAGTTGCTGAATATCCAGAGTGGGTAGCCAACGTGGTAGCAGTACAAAAAAAAGGTGGAAAGTTGAGAATATGTGTTGACTACAGAGATCTCAACAAAGCTAGCCCAAAGGATGA
>NC_032024.1:14998851-14999071 GCF_001865875.1 Lupinus angustifolius
AAATATTATGCCTAGAGGGTACTTCCAAAACAAAAAGAAAAAAACAAAACGAAAAAAACAAAAAAAAAAACAAGAAGAAAAAAATATTCATGCGTCGATCGCAATATTTTCATTTACCTTTTTGCACGAGGGAGAATGATGTAAACAAAACCCGCATGGTGTAGACCTCAGACAGGTCGTCTTAATGACACAAGGCGTTCTTGATATTCCGAAACACTAA
>NC_032024.1:14999171-15022437 GCF_001865875.1 Lupinus angustifolius
ACATGATATTTTGTTTATGATCCCATTATTAAAATATAAAAATGATTTTTATGAACTAATAATTCATTGATTAATATACTTATTTTAGCAATGTAAAAAATATTAAATACTAGAACTTTAGGATAATGAATAAGCACAAAAATAACTAGTATATCATTATTTTTATGGATAATTAATATTCTGTTTTTTATCAATTTTATCATTTTATTATTAAGTTTTTTTATTTTATTTTGTAATTAGCCAGCAGTTGTTAATAAATAATAATAATCTCCTAAAAATAATTTAATAAACATTTAAAATGTAAAATAAATCACTTTAATGTATTTTTCAATTAAATTAAGTAGTATCCTAGTCATGTAAATAGTCTATAAATTTTTTATATATCAAGGTTTTAAATCATACCTTGAAAACTTAACATTTTTAAATAAACATACCTATAAAGTACCTTTCAAAAAATAAATTAATGTTGAGATTTAATCAAAGATGGAGAGAAGGTCGCCCTGGAGGTCTCTTTCTTCTCATATCATCTTCGGAAGGTCGCGCTACGCCGCTTCTTTTCAATCGATTAAATCTCAAAAAATCAATTTGTTCCATTTTCTAAAATAACCAAATAAAAACTATTTTTCAATAATAAAAAACACTTAAAGAACTACGTAAGCCTTGATCCCCTTAATAGGGGTACGTAGGACCAAAGTCAATATTGTCAGGCTCAATAATAAAAATAAATAATTTTTTTCATAATAAGTAACTAATTAATCAGACAATTTAATAAGTAATAATAATAATAATAATAATAATGTCATATATTTTAATGAAGGGTACCGCTTAAGGCGGACGGGTAGGGTGCTAATACCTTCCCTACCTTGTAACCGACTCCCGAACCTGGATATCAAAAATCCAAAAGCCCAAGGTAATTGGGCTTAAAAGATTTTTCTACATTTTTAACGATAAAATGTAGTGGCGACTCTAAACAAAGTCGTGCAGCCGAAAATCGGGGCGCGACAACCATGAAGTAGCAGAAAAATAAAATGTTTTTCACATAAACATAACACTTATAATTATGTTTTAACATGTGTTAATATGTTTGTTCCATGACCTTAGAGAATTCTTCAACCATATAGACTTCTTCTACTTCTGAACTAAGTGACTATGACCAGTTGTATTGACCTCTTCTAGATATTTTATGTATATTTTATCATCTAATTCACCATGGAGAAAGTGGTCTTCATGTTAAGTGCATATCTCGACAAGCTACCAAGGTTAGCATTGTCCTCATAGAATTCTCACAACTATGAAGGAAATTATATTGTAGTTGATCCTCTTCTATTATGAATAACTTTTTGCACAAGACAATGCTCGAGTTTTCCTCATTCCTTCTTTGGCATTGTGGGTCCCTAACGCACACTCACTTGCACCCAAATACATATTTGTCAATGGCAATGAGACAAGATTCCAATTTGGTTCTTTTGCGAAGACTTCATCTTTTCATCATGGTACTCATCCATTATTCTTTCTCATGAATATTTAGTCTCTTAATAATTACACGGTCTCTTATCTCTCGTATGTTGACTTGAACTAGTGCATTTTTCTTGCCTTTGAACACTTGAACTTTTTAGTTTCCTTTGGATCCCAAAACTATTTTCAAGTAACTTGGGCTCGTATGTCATCATGAAACGTACAACGTACATTGCATATATGCTCGGTCCCACCTTTCTAGAAAATTGATCTCATAACTTTAACCTCTTCATACTTTTGGTATAACTTCTGAAAATATACCTCTTTGATTTGAGATCAAATTTATACCGTTCTTTAGGTGTGTATATACATAAGCATGCCATCCACAATTATGTAAACTATTGTATTAAATGAGTTACATGTTCATACTTCCTCCCCAATCTTATCATCTAATGAAGGTTGTGGTAACTAATTAATGATATAGCATGTCATAATAAGTGTCTCTACCTAAAAACCTTTGCAAATTTCAATATTCAATCTCAAACATCTAGCCTTCTATGTCAAAAATTTGTTTATCCTTTTTATAATACTATTTTGCTTAAGAGTCTTAATTACTGAAAAATACATATGAATGTCGTGCTTCTCACATAATTTCATAAAACATGGGATTTTGTATTCATTAACGTTGAGTGACTTCAAGTACTTGATTTTTGTGCCTATATGGTTCTCAATATATGCTTTCCAAACCTTGAATTTGATTCTTGGCCTTCATCATAATTAGAACATATTTGCATATTGTAAGAATCCTTTGACCTATAATGTTTCGAAAAAGTCAATTTCTTATTCATAATATGTGTCTAACCTCACATTATGTTTTCATAACACCATCATTCACAATTCTAATTTCTTTTATGTCTAGGTTGCATAATTTTTATTATTTCATATATAAACATAATCAAAATTGTATGGCTTGTATGTGGTTCTTTGTTTGGTTTCATGTAGTGGACGCAACAAATATCTGGTATGTCCTTGTTTACACTTTCATTTATTGATACGCATATTATTGTTGTAATAGAAGTCATATTTTTGTGCAACATTTGCTGAAATGAGTGTTTTGTGTTTGACCATTGGTTTGTTAGGAATCTATTTGTTGAGACAATCCTTTCTGTAATACACGCTTTGTTTGCACTTAAAGTACTATATAGGTGTTGTGTCCTTGAATTATAGTTGTTTCCTTTTTACAATGTCCTTCTTCACATATAGATTGTCATCCTGAAACCCTTTCCAAACATTTTGTCTTCTTTGGTTATGAGATAGAATTATAGTTGTGATCTCGTCCTGATTGATTAAGTACTTTTCGTATGCCAAGGTTGTCACCAATTGTTCATACGAATTAGGATAACATTGCAAAATTATTGTCTTATCCTCAACATCAAGCTTCTACAAGTCATTAATTACTTGATTGAAAGTGTTGAAGTGTTATTTCAATTTAGAACCCTCCTACATCTTCATGTCATAGAATCTGTACTACAAATGAAACTTGTTTATTAGATACTTGGACATAAACTGTTTCTATAATGTCTTTCCTACCTCTGTTGGAGACACTAAATCCTCGTCGTTTGATAGACATAGACATATAGTTACTACAACCTTCTTTGTCAACCCTTTATGCTCTAGTTGATTCATATCATCTAGCATATTCTCATGCAACACTTTTGATAGATCTTATTGAGCCAACACATCGAAGTTCTCTACTTGGATCTTAACGCTTAGGTTAAAAGCCATCTAATACTAATTGTTGGAATCGAGTGAGGAATCAAATAGTACAAATAATATAGAAGAAAGAGAGAAAACACATAAATCTTCTAACAAGATTCCCCCAATTATATCTATGTTCTCAACAATATTGTCGATTACATGTATATTATTAGAGAATAAAATTACTTCTGTTTTCTAAACTAGGACATTTAGAAGTAACATATATGTGTGTTATATAGCTTAATACCTCAATCCTTTACACGAGGTCAAGCTCATAAACCAAAAACCAATTTTGTACATATGAGTGTCAAACGATGACTATGGGCCACACTACATGACCTATCTTTGGATAACTAATTGCTATCACCAACTATACCATGCATGGATTTATGTCTCTAATCTAGGACATAACAATTATTAAGAAAAATATTTTAAAATAACAATCAAATTAATGATTTCTTACTTTGTGTATTAATATCTTAAACTACATGATGAATAATTTTCATGATTTCTTACTTTGTGTAAAATATCACATTGTTTGACAAACTTAGATATTGTTATAGTAAGGGATTGTCAACAACTGAATTTGTTGAAAAATTAGTGTAAATGTTTTACATTATTATTATATCATTCAGTATTTGTTATTTGTATGTATTAGTTATATTCAAAATCAACTACTTTTACATATAATAATACAACCATGTTATAAAACCTCAGTATTCATACTAGGCCGAATGTCAAACATTTGATTATTAGAACAAACTTATTAAGATGAATTAATTCTTTATCATATAATAAGGGATACTTTTAATTATATAGAAAACTTATACCATAAGTGCACATAACATTTTATCTCAAGGGATAGTATATTTAATATATTTAAATATCAGTATAAATTTAATGTAATGCACGCTTTGTTTGCATTACATTAAATATCAAGGGATACCGTAAGGGAACCTTTCTGTAATGCACGCTTTGTTTGCACTTAAAGCACTATATAGGTGTTATGCCCTTGAATTATAGTTGTTTCCTTTTTACAATGCCCTTCTTCACATATAGATTGTCATCCTCAAACCCTTTCCAAACATTCTGTCTTCTTTGGTTATGAGATAAAATTATAGTTGTGATCTCGTCCTGATTGATTAAGTATTTTTCGTATGCCAAGGTTGTCACCAATTGTTCATAGGAATTAGGCAAATAACATTGCAAAATTATTGTCTTATCCTCAACATCAAGCTTCTACAAGTCATTAATTACTTGATTGAAAGTGTTGAAGTGTTATTTCAATTTAGAACCCTCCTACATCTTCATGTCATAGAATCTATACTACAAATGAAACTTGTTTATTAGATACTTGGACATAAATTGTTTCTATAATGTCTTTCCTACCTCTGTTGGAGACATTAAATCCCCGTCGTTTGATAGACATAGACATATAGTTACTACAACCTTCTTTGTCAACCTTTTATGCTCTAGTTGATTCATATCATCTAGCATATTCTCATGCAACACTTTCAATAGATCTTATTGAGCCAACACATCGAAGTTCTCCACTTGGATCTTAACGCTTAGGTTAAAAGCCATCTAATACTAATTGTTGGAATCGAGTGAGGAATCAAATAGTACAAATAATAGAGAAGAAAGAGAGAAAACACATAAATCTTCTAACAAGATTCCGCCAATTATATCTATGTTCTCAACAATATTGTCGATTACATGTATATTATTAGAGAATAAAATTACTTGTGTTTTCTAAACTATGACATTTAGAAGTAACATATGTGTGTGTAATATAGCTTAATACCTCAATCCTTTACACGAGGTCAAGCTCATAAACCAAAAACCAATTTTGTACATATGAGTGTCAAACGATGACTATGGGCCACACTACATGACCTATCTTTGGATCACTAATTGCTATCACCAACTATACCATGCATGGATTTATGTCTCTCATCTAGGCCATAACAATTATTAAGAAAAATATTTTAAAATAACAATCAAATTAATGATTTCTTACTTTGTGTATTAATATCTTAAACTACATGATGAATAATTTTCATGATTTCTTACTTTGTGTAAAATATCACATTGTTTGACAAACTTAGATATTGTTATAGTAAGGGATTGTCAACAACTGAATTTGTTGAAAAATTAGTGTAAATGTTTTACATTATTATTATATCATTCAGTATTTGTTATTTGTATGTATTAGTTATATTCAAAATCAACTACTTTTACATATAATAATACAACTATGTTATAAAACCTCAGTATTCATACTAGGTCGAATGTCAAACATTTGATTATTAGAACAAACTTATTAAGATGAATTAATTCTTTATCATACAAGGGATACTTTTAATTATATAGAAAACTTGATACCATAAGTGCACATAACATTTTATCTCAAGGGATAGTATATTTAATATATTTAAATATCAGTATAAATTTAATGTACTAAATATCAAAGGATACCGTAAGGGAACCTTAGATATTGTTAGAGAAAGGAAAGTCAAGTAAGGAATATGATGAAAACTCAATATAGATTATTCACATTACTCATTATATTATTAATTATTCATTATTATTAGTATGTATTATTACTTTTATTCAAAACCAATGATTCTTTACATATAATAATAAAACCATGATATAAAGTCTTGACAATTATATTAAATGTCAAATTTATAAAAGAGATAAGAAAGATAATCATTATTCTAAATATAATTAGTTCCTTATCGTATTTTCGGTCATACGCAAAATCAGATATCGCAGGTTGACGTGACATTTTATATGAAGGAGATACTATATTTAGTACATTAAAATTAAGAATTTAATATGTATACATTCACAGTGTAAGTGTTCTTTACAGTGTTGGTAAATCATACATCATTAATTTGTTAACTACCATTGTCTCTCAAACAAAAGTAATACAAATCAATGATGAATGATATACTGACAGTGTAAAAACTTTATACTGTCAGTACACAGATTTTAAAACTCTAAAATTAAAATCTAAGAAATTATGAATTTCTACATAAATGTTCTATTTGTTGCTGGTTAAATTAAATATCCGGTTTCCACGAGGAGTAATTGCCGACCTCGATCTCAATCTATTGACCCATCGACATAAAAGATGTGGTAGTAAAGTTGACTGGCTGCATAAAAAAGTATGAACAAAAAGGTCACTCTGACGGTGGAGTCAATTGGGAACAGTTGAGGATATTTGCATATGGTTTTGCTCAATTATAGCATATGATTTTGCTCAATATTAAGGAAAAATTACTTCATCCATTCCTTACATGTTGATATTTTTAAGGCTATGTACAAATATTAAGAAATAATAAAATGTCATAAAAAATTATAATGTTTTGGCTAAACTTCCCATATCATTTCCATATAATCACCCTAATTATTTCATGCTATAAATTATACTTCAAATTCACATTGTATATACCAACAATAACAAGACTTTGGTCAAATGATATAAATATGTCGCTACATCCCAAAACAATCAAAAGATTGGGAGGAAATTGGTGCTTGGGGGTTGGGAGTGAACGTTTCATTTGGGAAATTGGGAGTGAATGGTGACATTAAGTTTAAATCTGTCATTTACATTGCTTGCAAATTATTTTTTAAAATTTGATAGCTATGACTGTCTCTATAAAATATGTGATAATACTTTTTCTCTCAAAAGAGTCGGAGATAATCCAATGAAAATAAAATGTTTTGATAAATTTAAGTTCTCTGTGAAGATTAATATTTTAGATTTTTAGTGTTATTTGAATCTTGAAGTATATATGGAGAAAATTATGCTTTAGTCTTTACTGATTTTGGCATAATTTTGGAGTTGAGATCATTTGAAAGATATTTTTTGTCATTTTTTAAACGTGGTTGTTAAAGCTTTTTATCTAGAAGATTTTAGTTCCACAAATGATGCAGTGCAATTTATTTAGGCAATGTGTTGAAATCATTAGAAATATAATTATGATCATTTATTAGATCTCTGAATGATGATGATTGTTTAAGCCTTACAAATTTTGTTTGGTACAATGGAATAAAGTGAAAAAAACATGAAAAGCCTAGCTAAAAGGAAGATTGTCTTGAACCATATATATCTTCATAATCTGGAAAGACTGTGCTCAAGTCCTAAGTTTATCCAAAAAGTGTCAGTTATAGATTGTCATGAAGTCATCTATTTAATTAGTTTCACGAACAATAAATTTAAGTTTAAAACTTCTAGTTTTATTATTATTGTAAAATAATTCTATGACAAATTATTTTTTTTTCTAAATAAAAACTAACTAATAGAGATGATTTTTATTTTAATTTTGTACAGTTGTTAATTTTTTAAGGAAGAAAAGTACAATGAACAAATGAAAAAATATTTTTAGTAGAACAAAACCATTACTTTAACTTGAAAACGCTAATGAATCTATGACAACTCCTTTCCATTTGATATATTTATTTAAGTTATGATTATCACATACTACTTTCATTCTTATTCATCTTTCGCATTGTAAAACATGCCTCCTAAAAAATATAGTAATTATGTTAAATTATGTGCCATTTATTATTATTTTTTTATGTCAATGGTCGTTAATTGTTTTTCCTATTATTCATGTGAATTGATGAATCTATACTATATATAAAGTTAAAACATGGTGTAACCACCATCATGACATAATTTATATATTCCTACTTTGCCTTTCAAAAATTTAATTTAAAAAAACCATATAATCCTATATAACCACATCAAATATATTAATTATAAGTTGAATATCTATACTACTTAATAAAGGAAAAGTTTAACCTAACTTTCATGAAGTTATTTTGGGTTTTCCTATTTCATATTTTATAACTTCTAATTTTATTGTATAAGTTATACTTTCATCTTTATATATACTTATATTACTAAACATTTATTTCATATTTTATAATTTCTAATTTTATTTTATAACTTCTAATTTCATCTTTATATATACTTATATCAATAAACATTTATTTCATATTTTATAACTTCTAATTTTATTGTATAAGTTATACTTTCATCTTTATATATACTTATATTACTAAACATTTATTTCATATTTTATAATTTCTAATTTTATTTTATAACTTCTAATTTCATCTTTATATATACTTATATCAATAAACATTTATTTCATATTTTATAACTTCTACTTCTAATTTTATAATTTCATTTTATAACCCGCTTTCCTATTGTTTGTAATGTGTATTCTACATATTAAGTTGTATTATATATTGTAATTTGCAGTTGAATATATATTCGTTTGAGGTAATTGTTCAATCTTAAAGAGATGATACATATACAATTGTGTTCATCAAGAATAGAGTCTTGATATCTTCACTTAATTTTATTTTCTAGCATGTTAACAAGTACTACTGGGTCTATCAACCCAATTTCCTATCGTTTGTAATGTGTATTCTACATATAAGAGTGATTTTTTATCTAATTAATTAAAATCTATTGAGTAAATCTATTGCATTGGTCACAATGTATATCCATTAAATTAAAAAATAGGAATGCATGAAATATATTGCATTCACAATGTATGCAATTGAGTAAAGAGTATGTGAATATTTGACATTTAAAACATTCAGATTACACGTTACAAACAATATGAAAGCGGGTTGACAGACACAGTAGTACCTGTCAACAAGCTAGAAAATAAAATTAAGTGAAGATATCAAGACTCTATTCTTAATGAACACAATTCTATATGTATTATGCATCATTTCTTTAAGATTAAACAATTACCTCAAATGAATATATATTCAACTGCAAATTATAGTATATAATACAACTTAATATGTAGAATACACATTACAAACAATAGGAAAGCGGGTTGACAGACACGGTAATGCCTGTCAACACGCTAGTACTTAATAAGATTAAAAAGTAGTAATTAATAGGAATGAAAACTAGGTGGGTCGGGGCGAGTTTGTGTTTACCAACCTCAAACCCGAAATACAAAACTCGAACCCAAACCCAGACTCTACGAGTTTAAAACTAACACTATCATCCTCGAACCTGTCGGGTTTCGGGTTACTCGAAACCCAATGGGAACCCGAAATAATTCAAACAATAGTTGACTGCCTAGCTAAAGGCAAATATATAATTTATAAAACAAAACCATATAACTTTGATTTTAGCCACAAAATGAATAACACTAACAATGGCAAATATTTATAACACTAACAATGGCAAATATTTATAACACTAACGGTGGCCACTAGGGGTGGCAATACGAGCCAGCCCCGCCCGGTCCGTCTTTGACCCGTTAGAATATCTGTTGACCTGGCCTGACCCTTATTGTTAAAAAGACTCAAAATGTGAGTCTGACCAATATTTGACAGGGTTGGCAGGCCGGCGGGCTGACCCGTTTTGTTTTTTTTCAAAACACACATTAAAGTTTTTAGACAAAAATAAATAATTCAAACAATTCATAAATGTCTTTTAGAAAAAATCACAAACAAAAGACACAATCTCATAATAACATATTGTATTAGTACAAAACTTGTAAATTCTAAACAATAAACCACCATAGTCTTAAACTTTTAGACTCCTAGTTTACGATAGAGCTTATAACTCCTAAGTTTTAAAAAGTGTATAAGAATCAAAACTATTATATTATAAATCAATCACAATAAAGTATATATATTACTCAAATTAATTTGAGTTCGACTACATTAAAAATATAAATTAAAACTCAATCGAATTCAATTAATTTTTCAAAATGAATCAAAATCAGTAGTTTTGTTTGAGTTTCCAATTTTCCAGTTCAATTAATTAAATGTTTACATTTGATTCAAACACGCCTAATTGTCAGTGAAACTTCACCTTTATCTGATAACAAGTACAATAATTGGATAAGAGTGAAGATAATAGATAAATACATTATGAGATATTAA
Organism: Lupinus angustifolius; assembly: GCF_001865875.1. NCBI lineage: Eukaryota > Viridiplantae > Streptophyta > Magnoliopsida > Fabales > Fabaceae > Lupinus > Lupinus angustifolius. The sequence continues at coordinate 15,009,324 of NC_032024.1, forward strand.
ATGTTCATTTTACAAAGAGAAAGAAGAATTATACGCTTAAGCATCTCAACATAAGTTAAAATTGTAAAGTTTAATCTTAATTGCAATGAGCAACATGATAGACGAATGAACTTTAATCTTAATGTTGGCTCGCCGGGCCAGCCCGACCCGACCCTCTATGGCCCGTCTAAAAAATGGACTTCCAAAACAGGTTGAATACGGGCTTTTGGGCTAAAGCCTCTGGCTCGGCCCACTAAAAACACATATCCTAACGGGCTGGCCTGTGGGGCCAAGCCCATTTTGCCATCCCTAGTGGCCACAACAAAACTGCAACACTAACAGTGGCAAATATAAACAAAAGTTGTCTTCTTGAATTGATATGAATGTAAAAATGCTCCCAAATATGAATAACAAATCCAAATCAGTTGCCACAAAACCAAAAAGAACAACCAATGGCAAACTAGAATCACTATGTTGAAATTCCAAAACTAGCACAAAAATAAAATTTCAAAACCAACAAGTTGCAACAACTCTCAAACTTGTTGGAATCATATAACTACAACACTAACAAATCTTCTTCAATTGTTCATCACTCAAAATTCATTAGCAAGTCTTCTTCAATATCTGGATGCAACAAGCAGCAACTATTAATCTTCAATATGATAACTCAAACTATTGTTCATTACTTCAGTTGTAATAAAGTTTAAGTCAAAATGAAATATACCCATAAGATAAAGAATTTAAAACAAGTGAAGTATGAAATACCTTCATCATCAGACTCCACTTCATTCAAAACCGTAGCATATTCTTGTGCAAGACTTGAATTCAAATTTCCTAGCAATATTAAAAAAAAAGATAAGATAAAATACATTACATAGTATAAGATATTGAATATGAATTGATAGTTTAATAACTTAAAACTTTATCAGCATTCTCAGCAGACCATATCAACTCTTGGTACACATCAAAGCTTCTAATGTAGTCCAATTAAGTCGACTACAATGAGGGCTCAATATTTGACCACTTGTACTGAAGGAAGATTCAGAAGCTACAGTAGAAATAGGAATAGCTAACAAATCTTTTGCAATTGCTTGAAGTGTTGGATACATGATTCCATTTGTCTTTCACCAATTTAAAATATCAAAATTCAGTGTCCTTTTTATAACATCCTCCTCCAAGTAATGATCCAACTCGGTTTTAACACTTGAGCTTATAGTTTCTCTCTTCCTCTCAATAAACACATCATATTCATCCAAAAGTTCATCATTAGTACAAGTTCTATTTAACAATATAGAGCTTTCACTAGATATTTTACTTTGTTGATAATCAGACACCAAATCATAACACAACTCTCAGATTTTGCTAATTTGTGTACATGCATCATGGTCGTACAACTTATCAAAATAGAATTCAATTAATGCCATTTTATATCTAGGATCCAAACCTGTAGCAACTCCCATGATATCATGTATGACACTCCAATACCTTTCAAATTTAGCCATCATCTTCTCTGCTATCCTTTTAATGAATTCATTAGAGGAATTCATTCATTGACTTATTGCTAACTTAATCTAACAAATCTTGGAAAAATATATGTTGGCAGTTGGATATTTAGTTCCAGAAATCATCTTGGTTATGGAATTAAACAATTTTAGTCGCTCACAAACATCCTCTACAAATTGTCATTGTGAATTACTTGGCAAACAGGTGTATTGAGTGTCACGCTGCCTTAACTGATTAAATACATCCTTATATAATATAGCAATCTCAAGCATTTTGTATTTGAATTCTATCTAGTTGGACAATCTAAAATTAGCTTTCTAGTACAAGGAACTCACAATTGTTTAGCAGTCTCCTCAAACTTTTCATTCCTTTTTGGTGTAGCATTCCAATATGCTACACTATCTCGAATCTTTTCTATCTCATCTTTCACAACTTCTAATACATCTTTAACTATTAAATTTAGGATATGTGCACAACAACCCATACGAAGTAAAGACTCATCCCTCAAAAATTTCCCAATCGCAACAAATTTATAGTACCATGTTTTGTTTAACTAAATTACATATATCACATTTTTCTTTAAAATATTATATTTATTTTTCGTGTAGGGGTGATCAATGTAATGAAAGTATAAAAATTAGGGAATTTGTGTAGGTGTAAAAAAGTGATGGGTGATTTATATAATTTCGCTAAAACTCATGATATATTAGTTTAGTTTACTCTTAATAAAATGAATAAATTCAACCTTAAAAACTAAATTTTACACTCCTCAATAAGCTAAACATCAACTTTCAAGAGATATTTACATCATTAATAACTTGGGTTTGGGATAATTTATAAAATACATATCATGTGACAAAAAGATAAGTCATTTCTGTTCATTCTTTCAATATCGATAGTCCTGAAGTTTATAACACATACTAATTACTACTTTTATATATTAACCTACGACGTTAGTGGAGTCTAAAATATTTCGTGAGTGCCACTTCTTTGGACGGAAAAGGGAAAATCCTTCAGTCAACCAACTATAATTTGTTATGAGTTTAAAATGTATGGACGTGTAATTTTTTTTACACAATAAGCATATCATCCATTCTTGATTTATATTAATTTTATTTGAGAGTCAATAATGATTAACATATGAATGATATATAATTTACTGACAGTATAAAAAAATATTTGCCCTATCAATGCATATATATTAAATTTATTTGTTATTATCAACAACAACAAAAATACTTTTTTTGGTAAGAATTGTCACATTTAAGTGATTAAAAATATTTATTTGTTGGACGTCAAAAGTTTATATAACTAATTTAAACAATTTTTTTTATGAGATCATATATTAACCTAAATAGAACTTAAAAGGGGGAAATATGCTTTTGACAATACTAAATACAAAAAATAGTATATGTTTTGTGATTTATTAAGTATAAGGATTTCAAATTATTCTCGACTCTAATATCAAATGAATATAATATAATTAATATTCTTTTTAGGTTTAAATACTTTTTTTAGTCTTATAGATTATGACTATTTTGGTTTTGATCCTAGTAAGCTCATGTACTTTTATTTTAGTTTCTACCATTATTATTATTACTATTGTAAACATTATTATTATACAGTCCCCAATATTTCATAATAATTATTATAATATAACATAATTTTTAATGTGTTATTTAATAATTGGTTTTTATAAGAGAATGTATGGGACTTTTTCTCAAGGTGCATTTCCTACTCTTCTAACCTTCACTTTCTCATCCTAAAACCATCTCAAAATAGAGTAATATGTTATATTTTACAACTATAAATTTATGTGCATGTTGATCCTGTAACTTTAAATTTGTAGGTTCATCGTCCTCTGAAATATATTGGAGTTTGAGTTTGGTCCAGGTAATATATTGGAGTTTGAGTTTGGTCTCTATTAACACTTAACAGACTTTAATTGACAACAAGAACTAAGTTCAAAATAAATAATTTGATCATAATATACATAAATAAAACTCTTAATTATGGTGAGTAAAATATATCTAGGACTTTAGATGTCTAAATGGAACACTTGTTATGTAGCATATAATATTATCTCGTTAAGTTTTAAAGTTTGCTTTTTTTTTTTTTAAAAACAATTTGAATGTAGTTGAAATTATATTCCTCAAGACACTGTTTGTCCATTTCAACTATTATTTTATCTAAAAAAATAACATACATACTCCAAAATTTAAAGCACAATTCATTTACATGTATAATTGCATATCAAATGTCAAAACAAAGCCATGTTCAGAGACTTGGTAGAAGAATAATACAATGAAAATGAAATAATATTCAAATTTTCACTATCATAACTTTAAATCAAATAAGCAATTATCTATGAAGAGTAAATAAGAGTAACATTTCTTGTGTCATAGATAAAAATTATGTAACATAATAAATCAATCATATCTATTATGTAAGAAGTAAGCAAAGTCATGAACCAAAAACCACAATTCCTAACTTTCTACAAGAACAAAATCACATAAATAAGAAGTCACATGTAATTAAGATTGTGAAGATAAAATAAATTCTTATAACAACAGAACTAACTATAAATAAAATTTTCATATATAGGATAATAAGATAAATACATTTAAAAAAGTCAAACTTCAAATATAAAATACACTTTGGTGAGAATTAAAAGAATGTGAAGATATGATCTTCCTTGGATGAAAAGAAAGTGAATAACACTTCTTGCTTGAGAAGGAAGAAAGGAAATGAACAAGAATGCAAGAGGATCTTTGAGTGATTAAAGTGAATGAATATTATTGATTATTAATGATTACATAGATGTTAATTATATAGGAAATGAAATAACTAACTAACTAACTAAAACAGAAAGATTAATGGCGGTGACTTGTAGTGCAAGTTATTTGGCTGAGATGGCCTTGGTGCAGGGGTTTTGATGACCCTGTTGTGCTAATGCTCATGCCCTGGGCTTGGCCTTGGCCTAGATGAGGTGGCGTTGGCCCTGCTCTGCTCGTGCCTGTGGCTTGGCCTAGATGAGGTGGCCTTGGTCCTGCTCTGCTCGTGCATGTGGCTTGGCCTTGATGTGGTGGCCTTGGCCCTGCTCTGCTCGTGCCTGTGGCTTGGCCTTGATGTGGTGGCCTTTTCCCTGCTCTGTTGGTGCATGTGCCCTCTATTTGTGGCCCGCTGGCTTGAATGAGCATGCCTTGGCCTGATTGGTGTAGACTGGTATTGGCTTGGGCAGAATGCTCATTGTCATTGTCTAATACCCCATTGTCTAATACCCCCCACAAGCTGGGGCACAAATGTTGAGTAGACCCAACTTGAGATTGATGGTTGAGTAGTCTTTAGGGCCCAATGGTTTTATTAGGACATCTGCAAGTTGAAGGGAAGATTTGATGGGCAGAAGTTTTACCAAGCCTCTGCCACATTTTTCTCTTATAGTGTGACAATCAAGTTCAATATGTTTTGTTCTTTCATGGAAAACAGGGTTAGTAGCAATGTGTACGGCAAATTGATTATCACAATATAAAGAGGCAGGAGTGATATGTAAATGCAGTAAATCAAACAACATAAAAGTTAACCAAGTGATCTCACAAGATGTGATGGCTAAGGATCTGTATTCTGCCTCATAGGAACTCCTGGAGACAGTTCTTTGTTTCTTTGATTTCCAGGATATTAATGATTTACCTAAGTAGATGCAGAAGCAAGTGGTTGATCTTCTAGTGTCAGGGCAGGAGGCCCAATCACTATCACTATTGGCATTTAAGTGAAGAGGAGAGGAGCTATGATATAGTAGGCCTAGGGATGGAGAGGCCTTAATGTATCTGAGGACCTTAATGGCAGCAAGATGGTGAGTGATGGTAGGGGTGGACATGAATTGGGCAAGTTGGTTAACAGAGAATGATAGGTCAGGTCTAGTATTAGTGAGGTATATGAGTTTACCAACAAGTCGTCTACAGGCAGGGGGATTTGAATAAGGGGCAGAGGAATCCTGATAAAGGTGAGTGTCAGGGGTCATTGGGGTAGAGGAAGGCTTGCAGCCAAGAAGGCCTGAGTCAGCTAAGATCTCCAAGGCATATTTCCTCTGATTGATAGAGATGCCAAGTTTATTTCGAGCAATTTCAAAGCCTAGGAAGAACTTTAAGGATCCCAGGTCTTTGATTTTAAAGGAGTGGTGTAAGAGGGATTTGATGTGAGTGGCTTCAATGTGGTAATTGCCAGTTAAGATGATGTCATCCACATAGACTAGCAGGACAGTGATGAAAGTGGATGAAGACCATTTGATGAATAGGGAGTGATCTCCCTTGGTTTTGTAGTAGCCATTATTGATAAGAAAGGTGGAGAGCTTGGTGAACCATTGCCTGCTAGCCTGCTTCAGGCCATATAGGGATTTCTGTAATTTGCAAACTTGATTAGGGGTGGAAGATGTGAGGCCAGGGGGCAGAGACATGTACACTTGTTCCTCCAAATCACCATGGAGGAAGGCATTATTAACATCTAGTTGTTGTAGGGGCCATTGGTGGATAGATGCTAAGGCAAGGACTAATCTCACAGTTGTGAGTTTGGCTACAGGGGAGAAAGTTTTGATATAGTCAATGCCTTCTGTTTGGGTGAATCCCTTGGCAACTAAACGATCCTTGTATCTCTCAATGGTTCCATCAGGGTTGTATTTGGTTTTAAAAACCCATTTGCAGCCTATGAGTTTCTTAGAGGAGGGTAAATCTGTTATAATCCAGGTTTGGTTGTCTTGCAGAGTAGATAATTCTTGGTTGATAGCATCTTGCCAATGAGGATGTTGGATGGCCTGCTTGTAGGTCTTTGGTTCTAGATGTGAAGTAATGGATAGAGTGAGGAATTTATGTGCAGAGGATAGATTATGATAAGATATATATGAAGAGATTGGATATTTGGAATTAGAAGGAATATGATGCTCACTAAGAAGAGCACAGTGATAGTCTTGGAGATAAGTTGGGGGTTTGTGAGTCCTATTGCTTTTTCTGTTTTGAGGGGTAGGTAAGTCTGATGAGTCTTGTGTAGGTGCTTCAGAGGGGTAATTAGGAAGTTGGGGTTCAAGGTTTGTAGTTTGGGGCATAATGTCTTCATAGAGATGGTGGTTATAGTCTTCTAGGTCCATCTGGTCATATTGGTCAGGTGTATCATCTTGTAGAGAACCATAGGGAAAAACATGTTCATGAAAGGTGACATCCCTGCTTATTTGATGGCCCTAGATTTTAGGTTCAGAACTATATAGCCTTTGACTCCTTCTTGAAAACCTATGAAGACACATTTGGAGGATCTGGGATCAAATTTGTCCCTAAGGTGTTTGAGGGTGCTTGTGTAACAAAGGCAGCCAAAAAAACTTAAGTTTTGGAACTGGAACTTGGTTTTATGCAAGATCTCATAGGGAGATTTATTGGCTAAAACAGGAGTGGGCAGAATGTTAATGATATGGATGGCATGTTTTATGGCATATGACCAATAAACGTTTGGGAGATGGCTTTGAAGTAATAGAGCTCTTGCCACATTCAAGATGTGTTGGTGTTTTCTCTCAACAACACCATTTTGTTGAGGTGTGTAGGTACAAGTAGTTTGATGGATAATACCTTTGTTTGGATAGAGGTCCTTTAAAAGGAACTTAGGTCCATTGTCACTTCGAATTACCTTTATGTTGGCAGAGAATTGATTACTAACAAGATTAATAAAGTGTTGCAGAGCTTTAGAAGCTTTTGCTTTACTTTTAAGTAGATTTACCCAAGTGTACCTGCTTAGATCATCAACTATAGTTAGGAAGAATTTATGTCCATGGATTGAAGCAATAGGAAAGGGGGCCCATATGTCTATGTGAATTAGATCAAAGATTTCACTTGAGGAGGATTTGCTTAAGGGAAAATATAGCCTTTTTTGCTTGGCTTGATGACAAATATCACAAATATAATCTTTGTTAAAGGAAACATATGATAGATTGTTATTGATAGTGTTCATACAACCTTGTGAAGGATGAGCTAATCTATAGTATCAGAGATTGTGTTTAGAAACAGTGACAGAATTAGTAAATGAGAAACTAGTGTGATGATCAAGCTTGGCTCCTTGCAATACATATAAGCCTTTTGAAATCCTAGCTATACCAATCACCTTCAAGGAATTCCTCTCCTGTATTTTACAACAAGAGGCAGTGAAGGATAGAACAAGGATGATTGGGAAGTTAGCTTAGGTATTGAAAGTAAATTATATGAGAAGGAAGGGATATATAGCACATCATGAATCACTAAATTTTGAGATATAGGTATAGTTCCTGCTATGTTGGCCAATATTTCATGGTTAGTTGGGAGCTTAACTCTTATAGGTTTGATTTTATAATAAGCAGAATAGTGAGAGATATTATAGGACACATGGTCAGTGGCACCACTGTCCAGTATCCATTGGGATATAGAATTACCTTCTGGATCTTGATGTTCTTCTTGCTGATCCTTAGGTGTTGAAGTGGTGGAGAGAGTATTGATCAAATTTTCCTCTTGTGATGGAGCTTTGTTCTGTCCATGCTGTTGTTGGAGCATGGTTATAAGTCATTTGTATTGTTCTTTATTGAGTCCAGAGACTGCATCCTCCTCTTTGTGTTTGTCTTAGTCATGTGTAGTGGAAAATGAATTCATTTGTTGGCTCTTAGTGAATTGGAAGTTGGGAGGAAAGTCATGAATCCTATAGAAAGTTTAAATGGCATGCCATGGTTTCTTGCAGTGAGTTCAGAATTTAGTAGAACTTGGAGATTTATTCCAGGTGTTCTTGTTGAATCCTTTGTTGTTCTGCCCTGCATCCTTTGTGTATCCTCCTCCCTTTTTCCAGCTTGTTCTAACCTGCATTGCCTTGGCCTCTGAATCATTCCCATACATCTGAGTTTCTTGCTGGATGACTAGTGACAATACTTTGTTCATGTTAGGGAGAGGCTCCATCAACATGATTTAAGACCTTACATTAGAGTATAAGTCATTTAGGCCCTTTAGGAACCTGATCACTTTGTCCTCTGTTCTGAATTTTTCACTGTTGCAGTTGCACTTAGCAAGAGGTCTAAAGATCTCTAATTCATCCTATAGGCTTTTCATCTTAGTGTGATATTTGCTCACATTAAGCTCGCCTTGTCTATAGTTGGCAATTGTTTCTTGCAGATCTGCAATTCTGAAAAGGTTGCCTTGGGAGAATCTTTCCCTGAGCTCCTCCCAAATCTCATAAGTCTTGTCAATCCATAGGATGCTTTGTGAGATGGATGGGGTAACTGACCTTATGATCCATGAAGTTACCATGTTGTTTGCTCTCTCCCATGCCTTGAAGATTGGATCCTCCTTTGCTGGCATTTGGATGCTACCATTCACAAATTCGAATTTCTGCTTGGATATGAAGCTCATCCTCATGGATCTGCTCCATTGGTGGTAGTTGTTGCCATTAAGAGGAGGTGACACAAGTGCAGTCCCTGGATTGTCTGAAGGGTGCACATAGTATGGATCTTGCGTGATGTCCATATGAGGACTTGGAATATTTGAAGAAGAGGAAGTCATCTTGAATGTAGCAGAGCTCTTTTATAAAGAGCTCTGATACCATAAATGAATGTGAAGATATGATCTTCCTTGGATGAAAAGAAAGTGAATAACACTTCTTGCTTGAGAAGGAAGAAAGGAAATGAACAAGAATGCAAGAGGATCTTTGAGTGATTAAAGTGAATGAATATTATTGATTATTAATGATTACATTGATGTTAATTATATAGGAAATGAAATAACTAACTAACTAACTAAAACAGAAAGATTAATGGCGGTGACTTGTAGTGCAAGTTATTTGGCTGAGATGGCCTTGGTGCAGGGGTTTTGATGACCCTGCTGTGCTAATGCTCATGCCCTGGGCTTGGCCTTGGCCTAGATGAGGTGGCTTTGGCTCTGCTTTGCTCGTGCCTGTGGCTTGGCCTAGATGAGGTGGCCTTGGCCCTGCTCTGCTCGTGCTTGTGGCTTGGCCTTGATGTGGTGGCCTTGGCCCTGCTCTGCTCGTGCCTGTGGCTTGGCCTTGATGTGGTGGCCTTTGCCCTGCTCTGCTGGTGCATGTGCCCTCTGTTTGTGGCCTGCTGGCTTGAATGAGCATGCCTTGGCCTGGCTGGTGTAGACTGACATTGGCTTGGGCAGAATGCTCATTGTCACTGGCATTGGCTTGGGCAGAATGCTCATTGTCATTGTCTAATAAGAATGACATTTCCTTTATCTCCTTACCAAATATGAAATAACATTTTAAATATGTGGTTCACTTTGAGTTGTTTCTGAATTTCTAGAACGGTGAATCCAACCTATCTTGAATAGTTTATTAAAAAAACTGAACCTCAAAACTATCGTTGACAATTTGGGCAAAATGACTGTCTCACATGCCCTATTCGCCTGCGGGCATTTTCAACGTGTAAAACGAGTGGTCCGCATACATTATTAGATAAAATATTAAACATCAAATATGTAAAATAAATGTAATTTATTAAATGTGAGAAAGTTTATTCCTTTTGTTATATATGCATCTGTATATCAAATGTAAGAAAATACTACTATTTGTTTGTTATGTATATACATTTATATTTTGTATATTATATATATGTATATATATTATTTCTTTTGTATTTTGTATGGAAATTATCTACTGTGCATATTTTGTATTATATATTTATATTTATATTTTGCATACACTATTCCATTTATATGATTGTTTATTATGGTAAATATTGTTTATATTTGTATGTAAAATATATTATTTATTTTTTTGTACTATCAATAGTATCTCCTCATCCTCTTAGGTAAAGAACTAATTTATTTCTAGATGTGTGATTGCCCTTCTCAACAAGTGTCACTCACATGAATCAAATCATTTACCTTTTGGTTATTCGAAGATTCTAGTGAGGTCTTACACCACTAGACCAACGTCTAGTTTGTATATATTGTTCATTTTGTATAAAGTTTATACAAATTTGTATATATTTTTTAAGTTTTGTTTAGGGCAGTCCATAAGCCGGTCTTCCCCATGTTTAAGGTGGACATGATATGATGTTTCATGCCTTATTTAAAAACAAGCATGATCATAAACGCCCTAATTTAGACGGGCATTGTGTGTACATGAACATATCAACCCTAATTATCAATATTACTCAAAACAAAATGAATGAGTTTTGAGTGGTTCCAACCCATTGGCTCCTTTACTAGTATCACTTTGATGTTTGGGAAAAGTAAAAATTCAAACTCATATTCAAGATCGTAAATATGAATCAACATAGTTTATGTGAGAGTCATAATTTTTTTTATAAAAGAACTAATTAGACTCACATTTAATATTCTTATAGATCATTTTAATTTTTTTCAAAAATCAAGTTGATGCACAATAATGGAGCAAAATATATCTTTAACTTATAAAAGAAAATAAACAAAAACAGTTAGACGGGAAATTAAAATTGGAGGAGGAAAAAGTTGACACAAATGCTTTATAAATAGTGTCTCCTATGCGCCTCTTCCCTCACTCCCTCGTCCTCACACGTTCAGCGACTCCCCCAACATAACCCTTCTCTTTCACTTTTTCTTCCAGGTACTTCCCCTTCTTACTCTCAAACGATGTCGTTTTTCTTTTATCTTCTCTCTGTATCTGTCCTTTTTTACTCACTCATTGGTTCCAATAACTCGATCTTACTTAGTTTTTTGATGGCCAAATAAATATTTTCAAGATTTTCCATCTCATATAAGCTAAAGAGAAAAAATATGTTTATACTGACATTATAATCTTTGTTTACATTGGTATTGTATTATTCATTATTTATTTTTTAATTATCATTGATTTTTAAATAAAAGAAATATAAATGAATGTACTGAATGTATATTTTTATACTGATAATGTATAAATATTCGACACATATTTTCTTATGATATTTTATATGAGAATGATCACTTTATATACAAATTAAATTATATTAGTTATCCTCATTCTCATACATTCATATTTTAAATTCAAAACATGAAATGAGTGAGTGAAAATGGTAAAGAGAAAAAAAATCTTATATGATTTTTAATTTTCACCATTATGATCAGTTGTATTTAAAAAAGAATGATTGTGATTAAAAATAACTAATATAATTAATTTAGGTGTAAACTGATCTCATCTTTATTATTCAGTTTAATTTTGATATCTATAATTTAGTTTCAAACCCATGGCTATGCATATAGTTATTTTTCTTTAGGTAGATAGTGTACAATGATATTAATAAAGAAAAAGATGTATGTTTTAATATAGTATGATTTTTATATATTATCATTTGTGTCATTTACTATTTGTATTCAATCATTATTGACACTTCAAAAAATAATAATTTAAATGAATGGTAGATAATGTAATAATTGTGTATAAATCTTTATATAATAATGTATACATAAGCGTTGTGATAACCGGCCGATAGTCCAATTGGTCTAATCGAAGACTTTGAAATTACTCTAGTTTGCAGTTTTAACGGAATGAACAATTTGATTGCTTTAAACCGGAGAAATTTTAGTCCGATCATATTAAATGTAATTAAAGTGTAATAACTCAAGAAATAAAACATACACTTCACTTAAAATTAAAAAAAAAATGCTGCTCTAATGTTGTTTTAATTCAGTCCTAAAAAGTAAAGTGACTATATATTATATATAATTATTAATTATAAAAATTTTGTATTTATATATAATTATATTTATAAATAAAAATGAATAATTATATATGAAATCACTTAATCCAATCAAACAGTTAAACTGATTAAATTGATTAAACTTAATATGTTACATCTTCCAATTTAATATTCAATTCGAGTTTGAGAACCTTGAGTAGATATTATACCGATATTACTATGCTATGCGCATAGTCGATATTGATTTGGGACCATTTGATTGGTATCTTATGAATATCGTCATTCTCTACACTCACTACTGTTAAAAAGTATTCTCAACAACGAAATTACTGTTGACAACTACCTAGTTGATTTACAATTTGCATACTTTTTTATCTTAATACCCATTATTTTTGTTTATAAACTGAAAATTTTATTTTGTATGGAGATTTTTCCAGCTAAAATATACATAGGTTACGTGCATTTTTTTCGTGGTGTGAAACATGTGGATCTTCAAACCAAATCTTTTATCCGTAATATTATACTACTAGTATCATAAATTATGATTGATCAAAAAATATATTTAATAATTAAAATTTTAATATATTTATATCAATCTATCATAACACATGAAGTGACATAGCATAAAAGAAGTTAGCTTGTCGATTGGAAAAAATCTTGGATTTTATTTGATTTTGTGGACGGTGCTGAAATAAGTAATAAATTAATAATTAATGCAAATGTTGATTACGACGTGAGGAGTTACTTTAATAGGTACTCTGTGGCCTCACATTTTCAACCTAGAACCTACCCCAAGGGGGTTAATGTTCATCTCATTTCACATCCTCTGTATGAAATAAAAGTACGTTCTTTAATATAGTCAGTCCAATTTAATGTTGTTTAACGATATTAATAAAAATTTAATCTGACAATATTGTGGAACATATTTACTGGAATTCATTTTTTAATGTTTTCCTTTCTTTTTTTTTTTTT
>NC_032024.1:15022537-15049124 GCF_001865875.1 Lupinus angustifolius
CCTTTCTTTTTTTTTTTTTTTGTATATTATCCATTATTTATTGTTGTGATTGTAAAAAAATGCTAATACTAATTTTACTCTGCTATAATTTTCCTTACAAATTTTCAGTTGGACTTGTTATATTTTTGTTTGAAAGGTTTTGCTTTTGATTGGATGTTGTCTGTAAATTAGGGCCTAAGATTTTTCATTGAAAATAAGAATATCCTAAAGTTATTTTCCGTTACACAAAATGCATATATTTTTCATTTTGATATGATGCACATTTGTTATTTTAATTTAAAAGCTTAATGTAAATATGATTTGAGAAGCACAAATGCACAATTATTTTAAAGGAAAAAACTTTAAATTCAGATCATTAGTCATAAAAACAATTTGTCAAACCAAATTCTATCTAGAAATTTTAATTATTAACAAAAATAAGTCCATGCTAATAAATAACTCAGTACAGTTTGGTGCCGTCCTAATTAATGTTCTCTTTCTTAAAAGTATTTTATTATTTTTGGTAAGAAATTAATCTATTTAGAGTTATATGATTGTGTTTCCTAATAAGTGTTAGGATGAAGAATCAAAACCTCAACATTTTAGTTATTATGAGATCTATTGAGACCTTATATCATTGTTGTCTACAAATATAGCCTCTAGAGTTAATTTCATGAAAAAATAAAGGGTTTTTCCAATTTATCGGCAGGTGCAAAGTTTCAACCCTTTTAAATGTCCATATAAATAACTTGATAATTTTGAAAAAGTAAGTAACCTTTTTGGTACTTGGAAAAAAGTAATAAAGATCTTGTTTCAAATACAATTAATTTTTCTCCTCACTAAAACATATTTATTTCCAACACCACATCATAAAGGTGATTTTTTCTCAACTCTACACAGCTTCTAAATTAATTTTTATTTATGTTTATTCATTTTTTACATTTTACACATTTATACTTATTTTTAATCATAGCTCATTTTTTTACTTCTTATTGTAAGAGAGACTATGTCATTAGCTATAAATACCTAGTTGTTAGTTTAGTGACATAAGATCTCATTAGATCTATAAGATGATCAAAATATCATGAGTTTCATTCCTAAGAATGTCATTTCTTAGAATATGTAATCACATCCAAAATGAATTAGTTATTTACCTAAAAGTAACGAGATATATTTTGTTAGTACAAAAAGAATAAAAACCAAATGTCGTTTGGAAATGCATACAGCTCAGAGGAAAGAGAAAAATGAATGTAAAAATGAGTTGAATTGAAATATTATATATATTATTTGTGTTTTAAAAAAATATTAAGTTAATTATAAAAAATTTCATTAAATATTACCTTATTAGGTGGGTCCTCATTAAAAAATTTCCATCCACTTACTAAAATCATCAACGTATCACAGGAAAGAACAGAAAAAGAAATTGAATCTGATGCTACGTCTATAGATTGCCGTTCTCCGAATTTTATTTATTTATTAATATTAATATTGTTTTTATTAAATCAATATTAAATTATTATCTTGCCCATGTCAATTGGTGTTACTGTTGGACTTTTGTTCTTTTACTTGAGTGGTGAGTTTGCAACTATTTATTAAGAAAGCGTTTACGTAGTTGTATAATATCTCACTCGATTTTCAAATAAATTAAAATGTTAATTATTTGATTCCTAAAAGTGGTACTTGATAATATAATTCACATTCAGGAAGTGACTCACATATAAATAAAAGAAATGATGCATACATATTGTCTCAATAGGAGTTGTTGGTTGTGTTATGTGCATTTGTTTTTATTTATTCTAGTACTCGTTGGACCTCAATTAGGTAAGTCAAAATCAAATCCCTATCAATTAAATAAAAAATTCATCATATTTTGGGAATGAGATCAACTGTCCCACTTTTTTGTATCCCATTGTGTCCTAATTCAATAGAAGTTTGACACATACTTGAAAAGAAAATTTAAAAAAAATATAACATAATATTTTTATGTGATTTGGTGAGATATGATCGGTTTGGGACATGGGGACGAAAATATTTTGGGACAGAAGATCCTAGTTCCATATTTTGTTACATAAAAAAAATGAATTTGTGATTACGTTGTTGTTTTGTTTCTTTTCCCTTGTCGTGAGATTAGTAGTAATTAACCATGAGTTAGGATAACCTGCTGATTTTTTTGGCGTTAATTAATATATATTTCTTGACCCTTGATAACGTGTATTGGCATATTTTCTCTTATCACAAGGGAGGTATGAACTAGGAAGAAACTGAAAAGAGTAATTAGAAGAACAACTCAGTAATTAGAATAATAACTCAGTTACTATCTTTTCTCCAAGCATTTGAGAATGACCAGTCTAGAGTTCTTGTTTTAAAGATCACACACGTTGTTCATTCTGCATGCATTTAGAAACTATATTATATTAGGGATAAGGATGATTTTCTTGTGTTAAATTTCACATAACCTTGTAGTCTTAACAGATAGATAGAAAAACATTATGATCCCATGGTCCTGTAAATTTTAAGGTACCACACTATTTGATTCTTCATGTCCAAATTTGTCTTCATAGGTTAAGGTCATGGAAATTGTACAAAAGATGATAAATGGTAGATCTCTTGTGCATAGTTTTTGTATATATCTTTCTTTTCATCTAACATTTTCATGCCAAAATTTCATGCATCTATATTTTTATCATCCACTTGTGATTTTGGAAAGTAAGAGAAAACTTTAAGGTCATCTAGCAAGTGTATTTTATGACTCTCTTTTCCTTCCCTTCCAAAGTGTCACTTGCAAACATAATCGTTTGTTTGGGAGTTGGTTTTAGAAGGGGAAATGAATGAAAATGTAAGGCTTCAGAGTCATTTTACAATTGTATTTAATGACTTTTTAGTCTCCATTTTCCCTTCATTCCCTTCTCAAATCCAACTCGTTGCAGTCTTGGAGGGGAAGAAGTGCACAAAAGGCTTGAGAGCCATTTAACAGAATGTACCTTATGTTTTACAAGCCTTTTTTCCCTCCAAAAACTAACTTGCACTAAATCTTATTGCTGATAATCCTAGAGTCCTGTTCCACTATATTATTTACAATTGTATATGGTAGACATGTGCTCATCACATTGAAGATTTATGTAACAAAATCACTGTTGTTGCTATGTACAGGTTGTGCAAAAATGGGAGCTGGTGGCAGATCCTCTGTTACGAGCATGGAATCAGAGACTGAAACTGTGAAACGTGTCCCTGTTGCCAAACCTCCATTCACTCTTAGCCAAGTTAAGAAGGCCATTCCACCACACTGTTTCAATCGCTCCATTCCTCGTTCATTCTCCTATGTCTTCTATGACCTCACCATTGTCTACATTCTCTATTACATTGCCACAAATTACATCAACCAACTTCCTAGTCCTTTCCCTTTATTGGCTTGGCCTATCTATTGGGTTATCCAAGGATGTGTCTCAACTGGTGTTTGGGTCATTGCTCATGAATGTGGCCACCATGCATTCAGTGATTACCAATGGCTTGATGATACTGTTGGCTTTATTCTTCATTCAGCTCTGTTAGTCCCTTACTTTTCGTGGAAATACAGCCATCGTCGCCACCACTCGAATACGGGTTCTCTTGAAAAGGATGAAGTGTTTGTGCCTAAGAAGAAGTCTGGTATGCAATGGTACTCTAAATACCTTAGCAACAACCCAATAGGAAGACTTGCTACAATTACTGTCACCCTTACCCTTGGCTGGCCTCTTTACTTGGCTTTCAATGTTTCAGGCAGGCCTTATGCTAGGTTTGCTTGTCACTATGACCCATATGGTCCGATTTTCTCGGACCGCGAAAGAATCCAAATATTCCTATCTGATGCAGGAGTGGTTGCTATGTACTATGGACTATTTAAGCTGATCATGGCAAAAGGGCTTACATGGGTTTTGTGTGTTTATGGAGTTCCATTGCTAATTGTGAATGGTTTTTTGGTGTTGATTACTTACTTGCAGCACACTCATCTTGCATTGCCACACTATGATTCATCTGAATGGGACTGGTTTAGAGGAGCATTGGCAACAGTGGATAGAGATTATGGAATTCTGAACAAGGTTTTCCATAACATTACAGACACACATGTTGCTCATCATTTGTTCTCAACAATGCCACATTATCATGCAATGGAGGCTACAAAGGCAATAAAACCAATTTTGGGAGAGTATTATAGTTTTGATGGGACCCCTTTTTACAAGGCATTGTGGAGAGAGACAAGAGATTGTATTTATGTTGAGTCTGATCAAGTTGATGAGAGCAAAGGTGTATTCTGGTACAAGAATAAGCTGTGATTGTTACTTGGTTGGTTTCATGTTGGAAAGTTTTAACTTTCCATGCTGTCAAATGTGTTATGATCTTTGCTTATTGAGAATAAATTTGTTGAACCTGATATAGGTACTAGTAACAGGATAGTACCATAATGGTTTCTTGATTTTGGAATAAGATTTTGGGTTTTTGAACAGTTCGATTATTGCATTATGGTTGCATGTTGATCTGGTTTATCAATGTAGTAGTGTCAATTTGTGTAACAATGTTTTATTCCTTGTGTTTTGTTCTTGAATAAGAACAAAAGTAATTAAATAAGAACACTCATTCTTGAGGAGAGAAGACCAATGAAAATACACAACAATAAATATAAGTACAAGTATATTCATAAACATTAAAAAATCCAACATCATTACAAAAAATTAAAATTTTGCATAAACGAAAATTTTAAAAAAAAATCGAACAATCCCAACTTTTCTTCCTTAAACGAAAATTCCACCGATTGCATAAATGTCATCAATAAAACTATATTTTTTTATTTATAATTGATTTCTAATATTTATAATAAATTATAACGATTTTTAATTTAGAATTGATTTCTAATATTTATAATAAATTATAACAATTTTTATTTTATTAATAAATAAGTAATTATTCTTAATATTTTGCTATATTTATTAAAAAATATATAAAAATGTGGGTAGATTGTGATACCCAAATAAAAATAAGAAAGATGTTTGTCATTGTGGAAAAAAATAGATGTATTTTTATTTTATGAAGATTTATAATAAATTATAAAATAATGTATGAATTTAAATAAAAATGAAAATATTATTCTCCTTGTCGTAGATGGTATTATTTTCCTTTAATATAAAGTCATTCAAATACTCTGTCTTGTGGTTAACAATGAATTTTGAACCTTGTG
Organism: Lupinus angustifolius; assembly: GCF_001865875.1. Lineage (NCBI taxonomy): Eukaryota > Viridiplantae > Streptophyta > Magnoliopsida > Fabales > Fabaceae > Lupinus > Lupinus angustifolius. The sequence continues at coordinate 15,027,726 of NC_032024.1, forward strand.
TGTCCTTAAGATTAGTATTGTTGAATCTGCTTTCCAAATGCTGAGGGGCATGTTCAAGAATCATGTGATGAGGTTATGATGTGCTTCTTCTTTTAATTTTTTATATCCTATTAAGCATTTTTGGTTTTGTTTATTTTGGAGAAATTGTTGTTGTTTTTATTTATCAAAAGCACTTTTTACTGAAATTTTGTTTTAAAGATGCTTTAAACAAAAAAAAATACATTTTGTTGAAAAAGTATAACAAAATAGTTCAATATACCTTTACACCATTGAGAGATTGAAGTCTTGTTAGGTTCTACTGAGAATGAAAGGGGAAAAAAGGAGAGAGGAGAAAAGGGATGAATTTAAATGTTTTCCCTCTTTTGCTTAATGAAAAAAAAGAGGGTGGAAAGAAAATTTTGGGCGAGTCACACAAAAAACATTTCCACCCCACTTTAGAGAGAAAATGGTAAGAAACCAACCATCAAAATAAAATTATAATCTTATACATAAAAAATTATGGATGAAATATTATGGAATGAATACACAAATATAATAAATTGAGTTGCCTTGAAATTTGTGTTAATAATGTTTTAATTAATTAATTTTAACATAAATATATTTTTTATACATCATTACTTATAGGAATATTTAATTCTAAAATAAATTTGTTTGTTAATTTTATATATCTTTAATTGTATATATTTATGTCAATTTGTTCCATCGCATATTTCCCCACTCTCTTTTTCCTTCATATCAAACAACTAAAAAATCATTCTACTTTCCACTATTTTTCTTTCCTTCATTTTTCATTTCTTAACTTTTCTTTCCTTTTATTTTCTCTCGCAAACCAAACATAGCATAAAGGCACAGATTTCAGTGGGGCAAGGGTGGATTTAATCTCGTCATTATCTATATTAACTTTGTTTACTCACATTCTTATTTTTCTGATATCAAGTATATACAAAAGTTTCTATAAATTTCTCAATTTATGCCTACAATTTTCTCAAAGTTTCTTGGAGATAAGAAAATGTATCAAATCCAATTAAATTTTCTTCATTTTTATGTTTTATGAAACATGTATGTTACAAAATCATTTACAACTCGTGTCACAAAATTATTAGCAACTTGTATGTTACAAATGCAAACATAAAAACATTGGATATAGTAAAGGGCAAAATTGGAATATAAAAAATATGTTTGTTCAATTACATATTTGCCCCTTAATCATGTTTTGACTTTATATATTACTATAGATATTATCTAACAACATAAATCATCTCTATTAAAATAATTATTTCTCTATGTCCCAAACTAATCATGTACTACATATATAATAATTTAACTATAAAAATTAAATTATTTTTTATTAATACATATGTGTCAAATTCTTCTTGGTAGTATTAGGTTGGGTATAGGAGAATGATATAGAAGATTTAAATTCATTATTAATGAACATATTCCAAAATAACGTTGTCTTTATGTTTCAAACTATTCATATACTGCGAGATATAATAATTTAAATGGAAAAATTAACTTAATTTTTATTTAGTAAATATGTGTCACATTCTTATTGATGATATTGGGTTGAATATAGAAAATTTAAATTCATTATATATGCATGTTCAATGATGTAATTTTTCATCTTAAAACAGCTAGTACACCTCTTGTTTTCCTCTAACCCATTTGAGAGCTTGATTTTAATTTTTTTTATAATACTATTTCCAAATTTTTAATTACATTAATCTGATATTGCTATATTTTAAGGTATCTTTGTAACATTCATCCTAACATTGAAATATCTAAGAAAAAAGAGTAAGAATGATATACCATTTTAAATGGGTTAACGGCTAGTTTGGACTCTGAAATAAGGAGTTTTGACATGTAATTGTGGAAAACGTTTTTAATATCATTTGCTATTTACCGAGATAATTATAGATTAATATTAACTAACTTCATGAAAACTATAACATGGTTGAATATTTTATTAGTACTTTGTCACGTATCATATTAATAGATTTTTCATACACCTAGTTTTTTGAAATTTTGGTCTTGCTACATTTGTAATCAATTCATCCATTTATAGTTATTTAATTTGAAAAAGAAATAAAAAGGCATATATATCAATTCAATTGGATGGAAAAGCTCTAATGTTTGCATAATCGGAAAAATAATAAAACTTTTTTATAATAAAAGAACATGGAGATGCAGGGGATCGAACCCTGTACCTCTCGCATGCAAAGCGAGCGCTCTACCATTTGAGCTACATCCCCATATGTTACTTCATTAATGGCGACAGATAATAGAGGGAGAAGATTCCCGCCACGGGAATGAAGAAAGAGAAAAACCTATGCAGATTACGAAGTGCTTTGCTTATGGCTGTTTGGTTCACTAATATATTTTTGTAGGTTTACTAGTATATTTATTTGCATTTGTTTTTTTTAATTAGTTTTCTATTATAATATTTATATGAGGATAGATCTCTGCCAAAGATTTACAAGTTCAAATTTAAAAATAATATCTCTGTGTGAAGTTAAGGTTGAGTATATTTATCATAATCACACCCTACTCAATGGGAATTTCATATATTACACTATACTTTTTGGTATTTATGTTTGTGCATTTTCTTTATTAAATTATTTGTTACTTGAAATCAATTATAAAAAGACATCATAAACCATATAGTTTAGGATCATATGATAAATTTTCCAAATTCTTTTACATGGTCTTGCAACAAAATATATGCATGATAGTCACGGTATTTTTATCATTGGTTAAATTTTACATAAGTTACACAAAATCAATAAATAAGATGTAATTTCAAATTATCCACCACTTATTTATATTTTAAAAAATGAATGATTATAAAATATGAACAATTAATAACACAATAACACTATATAAAACTTATTGAAGATCTATCCATATATTTTTTTCTCAATAAATAATGCTAGTGAGAAGGTCTTTCCGTTATTTCATTTCCTATAATCAATTAAAACTATCAGTTTGCTTAAAACCTGTGTCATTCTTGATCTATATCCAACCTCCTATACTTCATAACAATAAAAGTAGTTTATTAATTAATAAACAAAAGTAAGTGTTAGGACCAGTAATATAAACTCCATGTAAATCTTCTATACAAATGAATTTGTATCATTTCTTTATCATCAATAAAAAACAAAAGGCCATTAAAGAAATCTAATAACTTGTTCTTTGTAATAAAAATTAATTTTTTTAATCAGATAATGGTAAAAAAAGATTTCAGGTGCAGGTCTGCAACTTGTTGTATCTTTACTCTCAGAAAAATCACATGCCATGCTGTTACATTACATAATTCGCATGAAAATACAGATACAACAAAAACAAAGACATAATAATAGTCTTTGGAAAATTAAGCCTTTTTTTAATAATACACCCCAACGGCTATATTTCATTCCCTTTCTATCTCTTCTATTATTCAATAATCATAATCATTTCCTTTACCAATTTTCCTTTTCAATTCCCACAACGGTACACACAACAACAACAACATAGTTTCTTCCCTCATAAAACCCATCATATAGTAACATTAACATTAACATTTTCTTATATACATACCCATGTACTTTTATTCAACATACTAATATAGTTAGTTATATACCATTTACATTTCAATATCTTCACTTCACTAATGGAAACTATTCCCACTTCTGCTCCTTCTATTGATGCAAAGGTTCAACATTTAACTAAGAAATCTTCGAAGGAGTTGCTAAATAAATTTGCTGATGAGTCCCTGAAGAAGAAGAAATTGGAGTTGGGTGTCATCAAAAGGCAGAAGAAGAGTCGTGGAATGAGGGAAGATCAATATGATAGCTCTTCAAATGGTGGCGCCGCCGTAGTGGAAAGGAGGTCGCTTTTGCCGGCTGCAATGACACGGAGATCGGTGTTGCTCCGGCAGATCAGGGCAAGGGATGTGAGAAATAAGTCACTATTGGGAACTATTCAGAAGGTAATGGCCATACATTGAATTAATTTATTTTTGTTTAATAACAATTTATAAAATTATATTTGAGAAAGTGATTATTTCTTTAAAGTAATCAAATTGTTACATTCTTAAAGAGGATCTTAAATTCTTAACATATCATTTTTGAGAAAAATATGTATACATTATAAGTCATATACCATCATTTCATAATACATCAATCATTCATTTTCATGTCACACGTTTGATAACAAAATTAGAGGAGAACATCCTATCCATCAATTCTAGAAGAATCCAATAATTTAAATTAATGATAGATCTAAATCATTACATCTCTAATGAATAAGATAGGGAATAAGTAGATTTACACTCATAAAATTATATATATCTACTTTCTTGGATTCACCTGCTGCCATTTTTTCTCTGTTTGTTGGTGTCTTAAATCAAACCTTACACTAGAAACTAAAAGAAGAATAGAACAATGATGATGATCATTCTTCTTTGGTAATAAGTTTGTTTTCTAGAGTTGTTAGGAGGGTACTAATTTGAAATTGAAAATTTAGTTGCTTTATATGAATAACAATGTGGTTTTTTTTGTACTTTTACCCATTATGAATAACGAATTAATCTCTTTCAAAGTGTCCTCTCGATAAAAAGTGTTATTGTAAGATCTAGCGGAATCGACTCTTTTAGTCATTCTAAGATCTAGCGGAATCTTACACCAACAATCTAATTTTATGAATACTAGCTTCTTGCTTCCATGGCTCAAATCACTCAGCAACAATGTCTCTGTTGTTTTATAACATTTTTTAAATAAATAAATACTCATAATGTTCCATTGCTTATTGCAGACGTGGCGTAGAACTGTGGAAGGGGCTTCTAAAGTTTTCATGGAGAAGCATTATCATCGCCATAAGCGTTTGATTAATGATATTGTTTAGGCATTGCAGTGCAGAGGAAGAAAAGGAAAGCTCATAAACCCTATATATTGATTGCTCTGTTAATGTAGTTATATTACTCATGCTATTGTATTTTCAATGATTTATTTAATTCTTTCATTTTCAATTAATAAAACTTATCCGTTTATTCATTCTCCATTTCCATTGCCCAACTTCCTAATAGTACTTTTCCTTTTTCATTTTTTGTTTCAATTTAAGCTTGAAACTCTGTATTGGTGAAACTTAAAATCACCCTTGTATATAACATCTTTCTTTTAATCTTGGTCCTTCAACTATAAGGCATGTACTTAAAATTTGCCAAATGTTCAAATCTATCCTTCCATTAAATTTCTCTTCAGCTCGGGACAAAATTAGTCACATGACTTCCACATGCATAATGGTAAAATCAAAACATCTTACTTATGAACAATGGTTTTGAATATATATGAATTTAATTAATTAACTATGAGTAAATTATACTATATCTTTTTGAAATTGTTGATGCATTTTGTAACAACAAATAATAAAGATAATTTGTATATTATTTGGACTTGTCTCAACAACGTATCATATTTTGTTTAACTTAATTGTATTTATCATATTTTTTGTTTAAAAGATTAAATTTATTTCTCATGCAGTGTGGTCAGTGTAATAAAAGTGTAAAAATTAGAATTTTTTTTATAAAGGTGTAAAAAAATAAAGGATAGTTTGTGTAATTTGACTAAAATTCAGGGGTGTCAATGTAACACTCATTAATTATCATTAATTTATAATTAATCTCGAACAATATTTTCATTCAGAGTGAAAACATGCTAAATGTCAGACATTATTAATAAAATGTCAGACTCACTCTTCTAAAAAAGCACTTATTTAACCTAAAATTGGTTAAATACAGTGTTCTTAAAAAGTTTGGAAAGCCTAATAAGTTAGCATATATAATTTTATTATATATTTATATTAACTATTTTATATAAAATACACATAAAATAAATAAAAATATATAGATGCTACAGAATAATTTGATACTGGAAATTTGAGATATTAGATATGGCAATAAAGGTTAGCCTATTTAAAGACAAGCCTCTTAACCTATTTGAAAGTTTATTGGGATATTTAAATACCTTATATTATAACAAACTTTTAAATAGACTAACAAATAAGATTAGACTTTTAAATGTATCAAAGTCTCACCTGTTTCCATTCTTACATACAATACACATGGGTGATTATTTATGATAATAAAAATTTTGCTAGCAAAATAGGAAGTAATTTTCTTCCATGCAACTATGGATACAAATGAATTCTTAGTTAGTTGTTAGTCTGTTTACTCAGTTAATATTCTATGCAACCAAACTAGTTGAGCAGCAATTTGTTATTATACATCCATTGACAAACCCACCACTCCATGGGGTTACTTTTTCTTTTCTTTTCTTTTCTTTTTCTATGTTTTCCCCCACAAATATCTTACTATTGTTTACTATCTTACTTGCAAATTATTCAGATAATAGCACTTACAGTTTACCAACTAATATAATTAGATCCAAGTACAACTTATAAAGATGAACAACATCTTCAATTTTCCAACAATGAAATTTTTGTTGCAGAGAAATCAAGCAAATAGCACTATGCTAATCAGAATACATAATGAAAAGAACTGTGATCAACCAAACCCAATCAGTTACAGAGTGCACAGTTCTTCTACAATAAAATAGAGGGGAAATTAAATTGAATCTTACATATCTTGCTAACCTTTATGCTCTTATCCCAACATATCAAAAAAGGAAGACACAAAGAAACCTGATAAAAGAAACAGTAAAGAATAGGAAATGAAAGATCCTCAACCACTTGATGGTATTTCTTTAGTATGAAGTATATAATGTAAATTCCATGGTCCACCTCTCGTTCTCCGCGCTTAGAAGCATTTCCTGTGAACGATCGATGGCCCTGATTCATCATATTCTGCCTTCGCAATCCACATCTGCACTTGCAAAAGAAAACATATCAGGAAACAACACATTAAAACTTAGCCTCAGTAAATTACATTTTTTACTTTCAGTGGTTTGAGTTAACTTCTGCAAAGTACTGAACTCTATCAATGCCCACATAAGCAAGTATTATGTATGTTATTTCCTCCTATTTTGCTATTGCTTTTTATTTTATGAAGTTTTTACTTATTGGAATAAAAAGTTCTTCATTTCTTTGCATTATTATCTATACAGAATCCAACAGTTCAATGCAAACCTAGTAAAAGTTATACACTTTACCTGTTGGAAGGTGCTGAGGGATGCCAAAATGGAGCCTCCAATCCAGACACTGTACTTCCTCTCTGGTGGTGCTACGACCTTAATTTTCATGCTACTTGGAGCCAATGCTGTAATCTCCTTGCTCATCCTATCAGCAATGCCCGGAAACATTGTGGAACCACCACTCAGGACAATGTTACCGTAGAGATCCTTCCTAATATCGACATCACACTTCATGATCGAGTTATATGTTGTTTCGTGGATGCCAGAAGATTCCATCCCAATCATGGATGGCTGGAACAGAACTTCGGGGCAGCGGAATCTTTCAGCGCCTATTGTGATCACCTGTCCATCGGGTAGCTCATAGCTCTTCTCAACAGCTGAGCTGGTCTTGGAAGTTTCTAGCTCTTGCTCGTAATCAAGAGCAATATAGGCTAGCTTTTCCTTCATGTCTCTCACAATTTCACGCTCAGCTGAAGTAGTGAAAGAGTACCCGCGCTCGGTCAAGATTTTCATCAGGGCATCGGTGAGATCACGCCCTGCAAGGTCCAAACGCAGGATTGCATGTGGGAGAGCATACCCTTCATAGATCGGGACTGTGTGACTGACACCATCACCGGAGTCCAGAACAATACCTAAAACAAACCAGCATAGAAACCACATCAACACATTTCAATTTAAAGGTGTAGCATTAAATAGCTATCAGCATCCACAAACCAAATTGTCCTCATAATGAAATGAACAAAATGGGTGACATAATTAATCCTAGCAAAATGTTTAACATAAAAATATGACTCCATGGTGAACTATGTCCAATGAAATTCCTCCTTACAAGACTACAAATAATACAGTATATACATATATAGAGCTCCATTGTTTATGCTAGTGGATGGGACACCAAGACAACACCCCACTCATATACAAATCCAACTGTGCTGATATAAAAGCATGCATGCCCTACCGGGTGTCAAATCCGGTGTAACACAAAATATTAATGACATATATATGCATCAAAATGCCATGAGTGTTGTTATATTTACAACAACTCTGGACAACTTTACTCTTAACGGTACTTTACATTATAAAAATCAAAATTGTTCAAAAGTTGTCAATTATAGATATTTATAAGACATTTTTTATAATGTAATTAATTAGCTTTCATCTAACAATTGAGCTTTTGTGTCACTTGGTCAGTGAGGAATTGACAACATTCATCTTGTCCCAAAGAATCAAATTTTAAGAAGATCATTACATCTGTACATCATAACTAGATTTGAAACTAAAAAACACAAAATTGACATAGAACAGAAGATCAATTACCAGTTGTACGACCACTAGCATAAAGGGAAAGGACGGCCTGGATGGCAACATACATAGCAGGAGTATTGAAGGTCTCAAACATGATCTGAGTCATTTTCTCACGATTGGCCTTCGGGTTGAGGGGTGCCTCTGTGAGAAGGACAGGGTGTTCTTCTGGAGCTACACGAAGCTCATTGTAGAAAGTGTGATGCCAGATCTTTTCCATATCATCCCAGTTGCTCACAATTCCATGCTCAATTGGGTATTTCAATGTCAAAATACCTCTCTTTGATTGAGCCTCATCACCGACATATGCATCCTTTTGTCCCATTCCAACCATCACACCGGTGTGGCGTGGACGACCCACGATGCTAGGGAACACAGCCCTTGGAGCATCATCCCCAGCAAAACCAGCCTGCAACACAAAAAATAATTAAGACATGCCAAACACAATGTACTAATTATATTGCAATCACATTGTAACAAATCCTATACAAAACAACAAATAAAAGCTTGATCCATTGATTCATAATTTCATACCTTAACCATTCCAGTTCCATTGTCGCAAACGAGGGGTTGAATATCCTCAGCATCTGCCATTGATGTTTATTGATTGCTGCATAAAGACACCAAATTTGCATATCAGATGTCACGCACAACATAAGATCTAAGGAACTCAATCATGTAATCAAGATACCATGAAACAGATTCATCAAAGATCTTCCTTATCATAAAAAGAATATACCATTAAACATTCAATGCCTATTAAAACATTACATCATATCACAATCATATTTCTAACTTATGGTCTGTAATAGCAATTGAGACAATTTTCTAGCACATGCAATTCATTGCAGTGACGACCGTAACAATAATTTAAAATCATGATTAAAACAACAAGTGAAATCACAGAATCCACAACTGCTACCATAATTTAAAAACATGGTAATAACAATAACAACAAGAAATTCAATGAAAAGGAAAATGATAATTAGAATTGAAGGATGATGTCAGAACCTAGAGAGATTAAGGTAATTGAGAATGTGTGAGAGAGAATGTGTCATGTGTTGTGTACCTTTAGAAAATGAGTTTGGAATGAAGGAATGTTCTGTGAGAAAGTGTGTGGGAGTGTGTTTTTCTAATGATGTTGTGTGTGGCCGAGAGTGAGAGCAACTAAATAAGAAATTATGACACCATCTATGTTCCATGCTGAAGGAAATTAATAATTTAAACTCAAATGAATTTATTCAAGTGTGTAATATCTATGCACAAACATTATATTATGAATTTAATATATATATACTGATAGTGTAAGTATTTTTTACACTGTCAGCAAATCTCCACCACATATGTTAGCTATTATTGACTTAAAAAAAAAATATTAAAAATTAACAGTGGATGATATGTTGAAAGTGTAAAATATTTTACACTATCAGTGCATAGATTTTAAACTCTTATATTATATTTATATACAATTAATATAGGCAGCTGTTACATATATAGGCTTGATGCCGGGGAAATTTTTGGACCCAAATCTTTAAAAATAAATTTAACCATATGAATTTTGAATGTGGAAGTTTGAACAAAATCTAGAGTCCAAAACAAATTGTGAGATTGAAATAAAATTAAGTATACATTGTATATCAAAATAATTTAATCATATTATTTTTATAATAAATTTTAAATAAAACATGTCTTAAACAAATTGTGATAACATAAAATAAAAAAAAATCAATCCAGTCCAATATATATTTTGAGATCAAGTTCTTCAAGAGCCTTAAATCACTTTATACTTTACTCACTACTACATGTGAGATTTCATTTAAATTATACTTCAATCATGTGATAATATTTTTTTTGGTTTCTCACATATATTATTGCATTAGAAGCAATCATCGAACCCGAGACTTTGCTTAAGAGAAATTAAACATGTACCACTTAAATCAATACTCGTTTGTCACGTGATAATATAAAACAATAATTATTATAACCAACAAAATATTGAATGAATTTATACACAAGGTAATGATTATTGATTTAAAAAAGAATAAAAATCAATACCATATATTAGTTGTAAACGTAAAAAATATATTTGACCCCTTCATGAACTATGCGCCATTTACCAAGCACCTGTGTTACATCCACAAGATTGGCTCTAACACCATCTAACATTTAATTGTAATTTATCTTTGCTTTATTTAACAGTTGTGATTGAATATTAATACTAAATAATATATTGGTAATATAAAAAGTTATTGGATGATTAATTAAATTGTTGATATGTATTTTGAATATAAGAATACAAAAAAATGATAAATAAAAATTATATAGTAACTGTATTATTTATTATTCATATTTAATTATCATTAATTTTTTAATAAAAATAATATAATTAAATAATAGATATGAACAATGCATTGAGTGTTGTATATAAATCTTTTAAGTTAACTGTAAAATTGGACTAAAAAAAACCACAAATTGCATGTGCGTTAATCATAACCGTCTGTTTCGTAAATCTCATCCCACGGGCCATATTCTGTTGTTGGAAATAGCTGGCAATGGTAACTGCTGTTCCATAGTTTATGTCACTTCATGTGTTATAGATTTGTGATTGACTAGAAAAAATATATTAAAATTAAAATTTAATTATTAAGTATTTTTCTAACTAATCACAAATTAATAGTACATGAAATAACACAAACTATGGGACAACATACGTGTTATGTTACTTTCCACCCTCATTACTCATATCTCTCCCAACTAAAATTCCCAATTTATTATTGATTATTCCCTTTTCTGATTATTTGATTTGTTCAAGATAAACGATTCAGTCACCTATTTTCCATTTTTAATCTATAATTCTAAATTTGGTGATTCTCTATTAAATATTAACAAACTCCAGCATAATTGGTGGTGTATGACTAAGCTTTTTTAAATAAGATATCATGATTTTCAATTTAGTAAGGTAAGACTCACTTCACATATATACCTTAAATGAATTAATGTTTGGATTTCCTTATGAGTTCTGAGACATCTTGGTAAAAGTTAGAAACTATTTTTGAGAAATAAGAAATGACCTTCACATTTTATTTTCATGCAACAACAATAGATGACTCTTTAAATTATTAGATCACTTTATTCTCAAAGTATATAAAACATGGGTTAAACTTCAGTATTCCAAATCCAAAGTATATAAAACATGGGTTAAACTTCAGCATTCCAAATCCAAAGTATATAATATAAAAAATATGTAACATAAAGTGGTCACGAGGGGGATTTAATAAAAACTCGAGACTTACCTAAATTGTTGAATGACGATAGTTTCTTAATGTGTCTCTTTATTTGATTAAATATTTATATATTTTCCAATTTATTCAGTTATTAGAAATAAATATATCCTATATCAAATATTATATAATTTATTTACGATTATTTTGCTTAAATATAATTTGTTTAAGATACAATTCAGTACTAAACTTGATGACTAGATTTGAACTCTGAAGGCAAGTAATAATTCATGAGTGTTTTGAACTTCTCTATAAAGAGTACTGGCTTTTTAGTGCCAGCACTAAATTATCAAAATAATCAATAACTGATCTGGAATTATAATAATTGAAAAGGAGGGGTAAAGACACATGTCCTACTGGAAAAGTTAAAATAATGTGGAAGTAGCTTTTTTTCCTTCTTCTTTAGTGTATAACTTTCTAATTCACATGTATTGGAAAATTTAGTACTGAATAGAGATTACCACAAATAAATCTTTAATTAAAATGATTTTAAATTATTTCTCAACAAAAAAAAATCTAAAATTAAGAGTTTCTTTTTATATTCTAGTATTAGATTCTCCTGTAAATGATTTTCACTCTAACTTGTATTAGATTCTCCTGTAAACGATTTTCACTCTAACTTTTTAGTTGCATGATGAGAGAGTGGTGGGGGTAATGATACATGGGACGGTGCAAAAAGTGAGAGGTACAAACATACCAACTCAACATTTAGTTAGCAAATGTCTAAAGAACATGTTGGTGTGTTTTGTTGTTTGTGATAATGTCCACTTAGACTTGTTCTTCCCACCTCGGTTTTCGTTGCTTAGATTGGATCATTGTTTGACTACTTCATATTACTCATAAGATCTAAAGGTTGATGCCACTTACTCGTCGCGATGCTAAGTTATGCAGTGGATAGCTAACAACCAAACATACAATGCTGTATTATATCCCATTTGTGTCAAGAGAACAAATGTATTATATCCCATTTGTGTCAAGAGAACAAATGTGAATGTATGTATTAATAATATAAAAATGTATTATATCATTATTGTATCATATCTTATTGAGGTTTAATCATCATTAATCTTAAATATATATGTTGTTAATCTCTCATTAATTAACAATATTTTTAATCGTTATTGACTTTTCAAAAAATAATACAAATGAATTATGGATGAAGTAGTGATTATATATAAATCTTTATATTAACAATATACATATATTACACTTTTACAAAACATTGTATATTGTGATAAATTTTCGGTGTTATTTTCTCTATTATATTTTCTCAATGGGTCTTTCGCTTCAACAAACTGGTATTAGAGCTCGTAGAGCTCTTGCATGCTAAGCCGTACGATCTAAAAGAAAATTCTTAATATGCTATGTGTTCGCAAAGAATTGTTCTTGTTACTGGAAAATTATAATAGTGTGAAAGTGCATGTCTAAGAAACAAAGTCTATCAATGCTTTCAACCTATGGCGATTGAAGATGAAAGCTCTACAACCTCTACTAGTTTATCAATGCTTGGGCAAAGCCTTGGAAGGTAGAAACAAAGTTACCACAAAGTCTAACCGAGGATGAGAATGATGAAAACTTGGAAAAAACACATAGTGCAATTTTGTTGTGATTGGGAGATGAAGTTCTACGAGAAGTATCAGATGAAACTACAACTACTTCATTATGGTTGAAGCTGGAAAGCGTGTACATGACGAAGTCACTCACCAACAGGCTGTATTTGAAGAAAAGAATATATACTCTTCAAATGCAGGAAGGAAAGCCCATAAAAGATCATCTGGATGAATTTAACAAAATTATTCTTGATCTAAAGAATATTGAAAATTGAAGATGAAGACCAAACAATTCTTTTACTATGTTCCCTTCCAAGTTCTTACGAACACTTTATCGACACCATGATGTATGGTCGAGAAGATCTGACCTCGGACAAAGTAAAGGCGGCGTTGCACTCGAAAGAACTGAAGAAAAGAGTATCAGATTCGAGATCTGAAGGCTCAGGTGATAGTTTTTTTGCTAGAGGAAGAACAGAGAGGCGAAATCAATTTGGTGAAAGAGGAAAATCTAGGTCCAAGTCTAAAGCAAAACCTAGAAAGTATAAATGCTTTCACTGTCACAAGGAGGGGCATATAAGAAAGAATTTCCCAGAGCGCAAAGGCAAGGAAAATATTTATGAATATGGAGATGCAGTTTTAGCAAATGGCTATGATAGCACATATGCACTAATAGTCTCAGAGCACTACTCAAAAGATGAATGAATACTTGATTTTGGATGCTCATATCACATGTGCCCCATTAAGGATTGGTTTTCCACTTATCAACCCTTAGATGGATGCAAGGTCCTTTTGGGAAATAATGCTCCATGCAAGGTCATTGACATCAGCACAATTAGAATCAAGATGTTCGATGTAATCGTAAGGACATTGACAGATGTAAGGCATGTTCCAGAATTGAAGAAAAATCTGATTTCCTTGATAACACTAGATTCAAAAGGTTATAGCTACAAAGGTGAAGGTGGAGCTATAAGAATATCAAAATGCGCTATGGTTGTAATGAAAGGAAAGAAAGAGAATAGTCTCTACATGCTACAAGGAAACACAATCACGGGTGTTGCTGCTGTCTCATCAACAAGTGATTATGATGAAACTATGTCATCTTAGAATGGGTCATGTTAGTGAAAGAGGTGTAGCCGAGTTAGCCAAACAAGGATTACTATGCGGTCAACAAGTCGGGAAGGTAGACTTTTGTGAACACTGTGTTTTCGGAAAGCAATGTCGGATAAAATTCAATGTTGTAGTTCATCGAACTAGAGGCACGCTGAATTATGTACATTCTGACTTGTGGGGTCCTTCCCAAGTACCTTATCATGGTGGTAGCAGATACATGTAAACATTCATTGATGACTATTCAAAGAAGGTGTGGATCTTCATTTTGAAACACAAAAGTGAAACATTTGTCAAGTTCAAACAATGGAAAACCTTGATCAAAAAGCAAACTAGGAGAAAGATCAAGAGACTGAGAACTGACAATGGTCTAGAATTCTGCAGTAGAGAATTCAGAAATTTTTGCAAGGATCATGATACTGTGAGATATTATACTGTGAGGCACAATCCACAACAAAATGGACTTGCAGAACAATGAACAGAACCTTACTTGAAAGGACAAGATGTATGTTGTCAAATGTTGGATTGCCAAAAGAATTTTGGGCGGAAGCTATCAATACAGCTTGTTACTTGATCAACAGATGTCCATCAACGACCATTGGTTTTAAATCTCTACAAGAGATGTAGTCGGGTATTCCGGAAAATTATGAAAATTTGAGGATATTTGGTTGTCCTGCATATGCTCATAACAAAGAAGGAAAACTTGATGCAAGAACATTGAAATGCATTCTTCTTGGATATCCTGATGGTCTGAAAGGATATAAGTTATGGTGGCTAGAGAAAAGAAAGTGCATTATTAGTAGATATATTACTTTTAATGAAGCTGAAATGCTAAAGCCTCATACAGAGTCATCAAGTGAAAATGAAAATAGAGTTTGAGGGGGAGCCAACAAAAGAAAAAACACTTGATCAAGAAGAAGTCCATGATGCATGTACTGATACTTAAAAGTGAAAAATGTCAAGGATAACACTAGCATGTCTTTGCCTATGTTTTGATGAAGACAAAGTTCTAACAAAGCTTGAAGATGAATCAACAATAAATAGGCCTTATGCTCATTTGGTCATATCTAGACTAGGGTGTAAATTGAGTCTATAATCTAAGTAGTCTGGGATGTATGCCGTAGTAAGTGAGTATAGGTTAGGTGAACCTAGATGCTAGTCTCTTAAGCCATCTAAATTGTCATACCATATTCATGAGACATATCATCTAGTTAATCGTATGTTCATGCATCTGTCATACATGTTATATGTGCATATTAGGCATAATATGATTGGTAAAGCATGTATATATATTGTGCATAACATATGAGAAGTTTACCAGTTGAAACATATGCATAAATGTTCCAGTTAATCGATTAACGTGGTAACTTAATCAATTAACTCAACTGCTTTTCTTTTAAATACAAATCTTCAACTGAATTCTGTGTCATTCTGTTGCCCCATTAATCGATTAAAGGGAAGCCTTAATCGATTAACTAGTCTGTTATGTGTCATAACTGAAATATGATTTAACTGTTTAACTATTTTTGCAATGAATGTAACCGCCTATTCTCTATGCTATAAATACAAAGCATTGTTCAGAAACCCATATCATTGCATTCTATTGTATAGGGCTGTTTAGAGAGCATTTTGCATACGTGTTTTACTGTGTTTTTGTAAGAGAGTTGCATGCGTGAGAAGAGAGATTATGCTGCTTTAATTGTTGTTATATGCTTACTGTTTTTGCATAATTTTGTATCCATTCTTATCNTAGAGAGAAATTATTTGTATAGTGATATTGATTAACTCATTTGAATCTTGATGGCTTAAGTGGTTAGTAAAAGGGTTAATCTTTGAGTCTTTATCTTGTCATATTTTAAGCATTATTGTGCTTAGTATACCTTGTTGTTCAACGTGTTTTTGTGTAGTCTGGATTTGTCTCTTGGTGTGAGATCACCACAGAGATTGAGGTTCTTCACCAAGGCTTGGAGGTCTTGATTTGAGGATAAGAATCTTGGCTGGGGCTAGTTCGTGAGAATGGCTTTCTCAAAGGCGAAAGGTAGAGTCAAACCAAGGATTTAGAGATCCTAGATTTCAAGAAGGGAGCGTCCTATGTGCTTGTAATTGAATTGGTATTTGTATCCATTTTTCAATATTGTGAAGAAAGAAAATCTCCCTGATCTAGAAGGGGAGGCCTGGATGTAGTTTGCAGTGGACCGCAAACGAACCAGGATGCAAATCCTTTTTTGCACTGTTCTTTCTCTATTTATCTTCTTTATGTTTCTTGCCATTATAAATTGAATCTGTAATTGAAAAGTTGGATATTTGTTTACTGCCATATACTTAATAATTGTGTGTAAAAATATCTGTATTATATTTGTTCAATTTTGTTTTAATTACTGTGCAAATTGCCTGTCTGATCATTCTGTTATGTGGAATAGTTAATCGATTAAACCCTGCTGTTAATCGATTAACTGGGCTGTTTTCCAGCAGTTGGGTTTTGGTTCAAGAAGCAGTGACTATTAATCGCCACACCTATTCAACCCCCCCTTCTAGGTGTTACTAGACCACTAATACCTAACAAGTGGTATCAGAGCTAGTACGACGTGCTAGCTCAACCGCATCCGCGTGATCCGAAGGGAATTAAAATGGGCTCCACCAACCTCTTTGGCGGTGATGGCGCATCCATTAACCGCCCTCCCATATTCAGCGGTGAGGGTTACGCCTACTGGAAAGTCCGAATGAAAATATTCATTGAGTATATTGATTTGGATATTTGGGAATCTGTAATCAGTGGCCCCTTCGCCCCACTTCACTTAGTGGATGGCGAACCGAAAGAAAAGCCAAAAAGCTTATGGACCGATGAGGAGCGCAAGGAGGTCCAGTTCAACCTTCGCGCCAAGAACATCATTACCTTGGTCCTATCCTATGATGAATTCTTTATGGTGTCTCAATGTCAAAGTGCCAAGGAAATGTGGGACACTTTACAAGTGACTCACGAAGGCACTAGTGAAGTCAAGCGCGCCCGACTAAATGCGCTAACTCACAAATACGAATTATTTTGTATGCTACCGAGTGAATCAATCGCCGATATGCAAAAACGATTCACTCACATTATAAACCATCATATCGCTTTAGATAAGGTGTTCACCAAAGGAGAGTTCACTAATAAAGTCTTATGCTGTCTTGACAGGAGATGACAACCTAAAGTAACAGCAATCATGAAGCCCAAGGATCTAGACTCCATGCCTTTGGCAATACTCTTTGGAAAGCTTCAAGAGCATGAGATGGAGCTTGGGCGTTTGACAATGCATGAGGAGTCCGATCGCAAAAAGAAGGGAATATCTCTCAAAGCTTCAACATCACAACCCATTGAAAAGATAGTTAATGACGACTCCGATTCAGACATTGACGAGGAAACGCTAAACCTCATAGTACGAAAATTTGGAAATTTCTTGAAGAAGAAAGGAGGACTTAGACGATTCCAAAAGAAAGAAGCATGTGAATCAACAAAGAAAGGCAAGACAAAGGAGCGCTTCACTTGCCATGAATGTGGTAAGCTAGGATACATGAAGTATCAGTGCCCCACTTACCTGAAAAGAGTTGATTCAGAGAAGAGCAATCCCCAGGAGTTCAAGTCAAAGAAAGCATACATCGTCTGGGATGTACCAGAGGAAGAAACAACATCAAGCACCTCAGATGAAGAGGAGACCGCGAAGTTGTGCTTAATGGCTATATTAGATGAGGCTTGCGGATCAGGTAGCAAGGATACTTCAGATGAGGTATACTCTGACACATCATCCTTTTCTTTTGATTCTCCCTCATATGAAATATTATATAGTGCTTATGTTGAGATGCATGAAGAACTTAAAAAATTAGCAAAGTTAAGTAACGAGAGAAAAAGAATAATTTTGCTAAACCAACAAAAAATAATTCAACTGCAGAAAGAATTAGATGAATTAAAATTGGAAAGAGAAACATTAGATCTAATTTTTTCTTGCGCTTCATGCGATTGCTCAAATAATAACTTATGTCAAAATACTGCTTGTGAGTCTTGCGAGAACTTGAAAAACGAAAACTTTAAACTGAATGAAAAACTCGCAGAACTCACAAATAGTAAAACCAATTAGACACTCTGCTTAGAAAAACAAGAAACGTTGGTGACCATACTGGATTAGGATATGTTCCCCATCCCATAAAAATAGACTATATAGGAGACCTCTAACACGCCAATATAAAAATTCAAATAAGAAAAATAGAGTTCCTACATGCCATTAATGTGGCACTTATGGACATACTTATCATTCATGTTATATAAGAAGATATGAGATACCCAGTGGTGTTTACGCTTGGGTAAGAAAGGGAGATAACTCCCTAGTCACTAACAAAAAAGAACCCAACATAATTTGGGTACCTTAGTCTAGCAGGTGATCTATATTGCAGGTATATCTTCGAACACACGGACGAAATTGGTATCTTGATAGCGGCTGTTCGAGACATATGACTGGGGACAAGTCAAAATTCCTAGACTTGTCGTGGAAAGAGAAGGGATTCGTCACCTATGGAGACAACAACAAAGGAAAAATCTTGGGCACCGGGAAGATTGGCAACTCAACACACACAATAATCGAGAACGTTCTCTATGTAGAAGGTTTGGAATACAATTTATTGAGTATAAGCCAATTATACGACAAAGGTAATATTGTGTCTTTTGATTTTGACTGTTGTATCATTCGTGATAAATTATCTAATAACGTTAAGTTTGTCGGATATCGGGTAAATATTATTTATATGGTTAATCTGGAGGATGTCACTTCCTTTTTCTCAAAATGTCTTATTTCAAAAGAAGATGACATCTGGCTTTGGCATAGACGCGTCGCTCACATACATGTGAAGCATTTAGAAAAATTATCGAAAAATAATTTAGTAATCGGTTTTCCAAAACTCGATTTTAAAACTCAAGATTCCCGTGACATATGTCAGAAATGTAAACAAGTCAGGAATTCTTTTATTAAAAAGAATGTTATATCCACTACTAGACCATTAGAGCTTCTTCATATGGACTTGTTTGGACCATCACAAATTATGAGTTTTGGTGGGAGCTATTACGCCTTAGTTATTGTCAATGATTTTTCTAGATTCACTTGGACTTTAATTTTAGCATCAAAGACAATGCTTATAAATATTTTAAATGTCTAGCCAAGCAAATCCAAAACCAGTCTAACCTAAAGATTATTTACATTCGATCCGACCATGGCGGAGAATTAGAAAATCATAAATTTAATAAATTTTGTGATAAACATGGTATTATGCATCAGTTCTCAATAGAATTCTAGAGGAACTCGCAAGGACTATGCTAAATGAAAGCAAAGTCCCAAAGTATTTCTGGGCTGATGCAGTTCACACAACATGTTATGTAGTAAATAGAATATTACTTAGACATACTTCTTCAAAAACACCTTATGAAAATTTTAAAGGTCGAAAACCAAATATTGCTCATCTTCATGCTTTCGGTTGCAAATGTTTTATTTTGAATAATGGAAAAAGAATTTTAGGAAAATTTGACTCGAAAGCTGATGAAGGCATATTTTTAGGATATTCATTACATAGCAAGGTGTTCCGTGTGTTTAATAAATATACCATGCAAGTAGAAGAGTCTATCCATGTCCATTTTGACGAATCTTCTCCAAAACATAAGATAAAGGTGTTTTATGATGATATTTCAGGTACACTTGAAGAAGTACCATACCAGGACATGGAAGAAATCCAACAAGAAGCAGAGCAAACAGAAGTAGAGCAACATCAGGAATTGCCTATCGCGTGGAAAACTAAAAAGGATCATCCACTCGATAAGGTGCTGTGTGATATAACTACGGGAGTGGTAACCCATAGCTCTTCACGAAACTTTTGTAATTTTGTTGCATTTGTGTCTCAATTAGAGCTTAAGACCATCGATGAAGCCATCGAGGATGTACACTGGGGTATAGCTATGCAAGAAGAGCTAATCCAGTTCGAACAAAACAATGTGTGGGACTTGGTCCCCAAACCAAAAGATCATCCCGTTATTGGCACCAGATGGGTCATATCTAGACTAGGGTGTAAATTGAGTCTATAATCTAAGTAGTCTGGGATGTGTGCCTTAGTAAGTGAGTATAGGTTAGGTGAACCTAGGTGTTATTCTCTTAAGCCATCTAAATTGTCATATCATATTCATGAGATATATCATCTAGTTAATTGTATTTTCATGCATCTATCATACATGTTATATGTGCATATTAGGCATAATATGATTGGTAAAGCATGTATATATATTGTGCATAACATATGAGAAGTTTACCATTTGAAACATATGTATAAATGTTCCAATTAATTGATAAACGTGGTAACTTAATCGATTAACTCAACTGCTTTTCTTTTAAATATGTGTTTTCTGTTTCATCTGAATTCTGTGTCATTCTGTTGCCCCGTTAATCGATTAAAGAGAAGCCTTAATCAATTAACTAATCTGTTATGTGTCATAACTAAAATCTGTTTTAACTGTTTTAACTGTTTTTACAATAAATGTAACCGCCTATTGTCTATGCTATAAATACAAGGCATTATTCAGAAACCCATATCATTGCATTCTATTGTATAGGGCTGTTTAGAGAGCATTTTGCATACGTGTTTTACTGTGTTTTCGCAAGAGAGTTGCATTCGTGAGAAGAGAGATTATGCTGGTTTAATTGCTGTTATATGCTTACTATTTTTGCATAATTTTGTATCCATTCTTATCGTGCTCACATGCTCATGCATTAGATTTTGTTAGAGATAAATTATTTGTATATTGATATTGATTAACTCATTTGAATCTTGATGGCTTAAGTGGTTAGTGAAAGGGTTAATCTTTGAGTCTTTATCTTGTCATATTTTAAGCATTATTGTGCTTAGTATACCTTGTTGTTTAACGTGTTTTTGTGTAGTCTGGATTTGTCTCTTGGTGTGAGATCACCATAGAGATTGAGGTTCTTCACCAAGGCTAGGAGGTCTTGATTTGAGGATAAGAATCTTGGTTGG
>NC_032024.1:15049224-15070300 GCF_001865875.1 Lupinus angustifolius
GCTTATAATTGAATTGGTATTTGTAAAGAAAGAAAATCTCCCTGATCCAGAAGGGGAGGCTTGGATGTAGTTTGCAGTGGACCGCAAACGAACCAGGATAAAAATTCTTTTTTGCATTGTTCTTTCTCTTTTTCTTCTTTATGTTTCTTGCTATTATAAATTGAATCTGTAATTGAAAAGTTGGATATTTGTTTACTGTCATATACTTAATAATTATGCGTAAAAATATCTGTATTATATCTGTTCAATTTTGTTTTAATTACTATGCAAATTGCCTGTCTGATCATTCTGTTATGTGCAATAGTTAATCGATTAAATCCTGTTGTTAATCAATCAATTGAGCTGTTTTCTAACAGTTGGGTTTTGGTTCAAGAAGCGGTGATTGTTAACCGCTACACCTATTCAACACCTCCTACTAGGTGTTCCTGATGGTGTGAAAGGATATAAGTTATGGTGGCTAGAGAAAAGAAACTGCAATATTAGTAGATATGTTACTTTTAATGAAGCTGAAATGCTAAAGCCTCATACAGAGTCATCAAGTGAAAATGAAGATCCTAATATCTTAGAGAAGGTAGAGTTTGAGGGGGAGCCAACAAAGGAAAAAACACTTGATCAAGAAGAAGAAGTCCATGATGCATGTACTGATATTGATATCTCCCAATTACAACATTGCCAGTTAGCTAGGGACAAGCAAAGGAGACATATAAAACATCCAGAAAAGTATGGCTATGTTGATATGGTGTCATATGCTCTAAATGTTGGTGATGATATCAGTAATTGTGAACCATAGTCATATGAAGAAGCTATCAACAACAAAGAAGCTTCCAAATGGATTTCTGCCATGACAGAGGAAATTGAGTCTCTTTATAAGAATCATACTTGGGTGCTTGTAAAGCGGCCGAAGGCTCAAAAGATTGTTAGATGAAAATGGGTCTGTAAGAAGAATGAAGGAATCCCTGGGGTTGAAGATGCAAGATTCAAGGCGTGATTAGTGGCCAAATGTTTTACACAAAGAGAAGGCATTGATTTCAATGAAGTTTTCTCTCCCGTGGTAAAACATAGCTCTATTCGCATCCTACTTGCAACTATAGCTCAATTTGATCTTGAACTTGAGCAACTAGATGTCAAAACGGCATTCTTGCATGGTGAGTTGGAGGAACAAATCTACATGAAATAACCTGAAGGATTTGAAGTTCAAGGGATGAAAAATCATGTTTGTTTGCTGAAAAAATCTGTATATGGCCTAAAACAATCTTCCAAACAATGGTATCGAAAATTTTACACCTTCATGCTTGAAAATGGATATTCCAGAAGTGAACATGATAGTAGCGTCTACTACAAGAAGCTTGAAAATAAGTCATTAATATATTTGCTTTTATATGTTGATGATATGTTGATCGCATGTAAGAACGTGTCAAAAACTAGAAACTTAAAAGCTCAATTGAGCTCAGAGTTTGAAATGAAGGACTTAGGAGCTGGAAAGAAAATTATGGGAATGGAGATTCAGAGGGATAGAAAAGAGGGGACACTCTTTCTGTCACAAAAGAAGTACATTGAGAAAGTGTTGGAACACTTTGGCATGAACGAGTCACTACTCCATTGTCGACTCATTTCAAACTTTCAACGGTCTTGTGTTCACAATCTGAGAATGCAAAAGAGGAGATGTCAAATGTACCTTATGCTAGTGCGGTTGGTAGTCTCATGTATGTCATGGTGTGCACCAGACCAGATATTGCTCATGGAGTAAGTGTAGTAAGCATATATATGGAACTGGAAGGTTGTGAAGTGGATTATGCGCTACCTGAAAGGTACCACAAATATAGGGCTTTTATATGGTAAAGTCAAAGATGTTGGAAACAAGATCACTTGATACGTTTACTCGGATTATGCTGGAGATCTAGATAAGCGAAGATCGCTCACCGGATATGTCTTTACATTGTGTGGTTGTACTATTAATTGGAAAGCAACACTACAATCAATTTTTGTTTTGTCTACAACTGAGGTAGAGTACATTGCAGTAACTGAAGTTGTAAAGGAATCCATTTGAGAGAAAGGTCTAATTAAAGAGTTGGGTATACAACTTGAAGAAACAACCATCTATTGTGATAGTCAAAGTGCTCACATCTGATAAAAAATCAAATTTATCATGAAATAACTAAGCATATTGATGTCCGGATGCACTTTATCAGAAACATAATGGAGAGAGGAGTTGTAAGAGTGGAGAAAATACTCACTGCAGATAATCCGGCGGACATGATGATGAAGCCAGTTCCAACTACCAAGTTCAGACATTGTTTGGACTAGATTAATGTTGAGAATCTGTAGTGAACATGAAGAAGAGTAGCAGGAGAATAACTATGATAGTCTTTTAGCCAAGGTGGAGATTTATTGAATATTGGCTAAAAGAAAAAGATGATGAAAAGACTTTCTTAAGCCAAACAAAAAAAAAAGACTAAAGATCATCTTGAAGAAAGGGAGAATTTCTAGCCAAGTAAAAGGAAGTGGTTATGGTGAAACCAACATTAATGTTTGTAAACACCCAACATTGACCGGGTAAAAAAAATTCAAAACAAAAAATGGGGAAAATTTTGAATTTCAAATGTTGTGGCAACTGGGCTTTGTACCTAGCCCAACCAGAAACCCTAATCCCCACCCCTATTTAAGCCTAACTTAGAAACTACCGTAGCCTAATATGAATTTTTTTGAGAGAAAGAGGCAAAAGAGGAGAGAGCATAAAGAAGAGGAAAAGAAGAGGAAAAGAAGAAAGGAGAAGATGATAGGGAAGCAGAACCTAGCCTTCATTACTTCCAAGTGCTCTTCTAGGTACATTGTTTTTCTCATTATTCTCCACTGTCTATAATACTGCTGTATAAATTTAGTGTTTGTTGGTGCATTTTCTGTTTGTAGCCGTGAAAGAGGGACTGGATGGTACCGGCTCCGCCTAAAGACACTGGCACAGCCCCACCGTAGTAACCGGAGGACCGGAAAGCAGCCATGGAGGGCTGCCTGTCTTAGTCGCGCCCATAGAGGGCTGGACCGCCTTGTCCAGCGGCGGTCCACGCGGCTGGCTGCACCGGCGCCGTCGTGGCTGGCTGCCAAGTGGCGGCAGCCGCCCCCCCCCCCCCCTGTTCCTCCCTAAATCCCTAATTTTAAAAAACTTTAAACCCCCAAATTGATTTTTAAAAACCCTAAACCCCTGAATTGATTTTAACCCTAAACCCCCAAATTGATTTTTTTTAAAAAAAAAACCTAAACCCCAAATTGATTTGAAACCCCCTACCCTAAAACCCCCAATTTCAATTCCTAATTTCTTATTTTGTTTTATTTTTATTTTCGTTTTTTTTATTTAATCATTTTTTTATTTTGTTTTTTTATTTAATTAATTTATTATTCTGTTTTTTTATTTATTTATTAAAATTCATTTTTTTTATTTTTTTTCATTTATTCATTTGTTATTATAATTTTTTAAAGCAATGTGAGGTAACCCACTATAGACCTAGTGTCTTGTCGCGTTACCTTATGTTGTAAATTCATTTCAATTAATCGTTTTTTTGTAGTATGAGGTAACCCACTATAGACCTAATGTCTTGTCGCGTTACCTTATGTTGTAAATTTATTTTAACTAAGTTTTTTAAAAGTAATATGAGGTAACCCACTATAGACCTAGTGTCTTGTCGCGTTACCTTATGTTGTAAATTTATTTCAACTAAGTTTTTTAAAAGTAACATGAGGTAACCCACTATAGTCCTAGTGTCTTGTCGCGTTACCTTATGTTGTAAATTTATTTCAATTAGTTTTTTTAAAGCAATATGAGGTAATCCACTATAAACTTAGTGTCTTGCCGCGTTACCTTATGTTGTAAATTCATTTCAATTAATTGTTTTTAGCAGTATGAGGTGACCCACTATAGACCTAGTGTCTTGTCGCGTTACCTTATGTTGTAAATTTATTTCAACTTAAGTTTTTAAAAGTAATACGAGGTAACCCACTATAGACCTAGTGTCTTGTCACGTTACCTTATGTTGTAAATTTATTTCAACCAAGTCTTTAAAAGTAATATGAGTTAACTCACTATAGACTTAGTGTCTTTCGTGTTACCTTATGTTATAAATTCATTTCAAATTAGTTTTTTTTAAGTAATGTGAGGTAACCCATTATAGACCCAGTGTCTTGTCGCATTACCTTATGTTGTAAAATTCATTTCAATTCAAATTTTTAAAGCGACATGAGGTAACCCACTATAGACCCAGTGACTTGTCGCGTTACCTTATGTTGTGAATACATTTTTAATAATTTTTAAGAGCGATGTGAGGTAACTCACTATATACTCAATGTCTTATCGCGTTACCTTATGTTGTGAATACATTTTTAATATCACTAATAAAACATATTTTGGAAAGAACTACGTAGCCTTGATTTCTCTATTGCAGCTAGGGATACATAGGAACAGTTATTTCTCTGTCTAGCACAAAAAACTAAAAAAGAAATATTTTCTCTCTCTTTATTTTGTTTAATAATGTGAGGGTAAGATTAATGTTTTGAATAAATGTCCACATAACTGATCTAGGTACCGTTTTTTACAACGGGCGGAATGAGGTGCCTAATACCTTCCTCATCCGTAACCGACTCCCGAACTCAACTTCTTATTTTGAGTGAACCAACTATATTTTCAAAAATCAGTTTTTCATGTTTTCCCTCTAAAAAAACATCGATGACGACTCCATTGCATTTAATTGCATGTTTCTCATCGCATCCATAAAAATGAGTAGTGACAGCATGACGACTCCACTGGGGATATGCTGAGAGTCAGGCCTTATAAGATTAATTATGTGGATATTTAGATCATTATTTTAATTTTATCGTTCCATTTTCTTGTTATAATTTATTATTATTTTTATTATTATTTGTAAATAATTCGTGTACATAGAATTTGTGTTTTGCTGCTGTTGTACAGGTTCTGGGGGTTATTATTTGTGTTATCAAGATTTGTACACTCCCTCACACACTTCACTATCATGCATGGTTACTTTCGGCCGTCTTCCGAGCCTATTTACCTATTGTTAGGGGTACATTAGCTTGTCGTCATTGGGCCTTCGTGCACATTTCGATATTGCGTTGATGTATTACTCAGATTGTTACTGGTATTATGGATATGGCCCTCACGGTGTCTCGTACATCTTCGTGTTATATTTGTAATATCCGGGTCGTCAGCTTTCATTAGTGGCGGCAGTCCGAGAACCTAGATGAAGTCTAGTACCACCGAAATTCTGCATGTACAGACATTAGAACTCCACCCTAGGGTTTGACCTTTTAGACCGAACAAACCTTGTAGGATCAAACACCTTTATGTAAGACACGGGAGTATGCAAATTTTTATCTGTTATTTTATTATTCGGCATAAAGTCGGGAAAACTTCCATCCCGTGATCATAAAGTGACTCACCGTCACATTAGCCTGAGTGAGTACAATTGCACTTCGGTATTCTTATGTCCCGATGGAAGACTTGCAAAAAAATCATTTCATAACAAACACACGCATGCATATCATGCAAGCATGCATTTGGTAAAAAAAAAAATCATGTCATTATAACATTTACATGCATATCATGCACTCAAAAAAAGAATATATATATATATATATATATATATACATATATGCATATGTAAATAACATTAACATGCATACCATGACTTTGTATCATTCATTTGAAATACATTCATCAAGCCATGCATGCATTGATTACACGTATAAAAAAACTGACATTGTCATGTACTTTTTTTAGGATTTATTACCATTGATGTCTTGTTCTGTACAACCAGAGGCCATGGATTCTCAGTCGAGTGCTAGTAATGCTAAGGTCAAGAAAGGGGTAAAAGTTGATTTCAAGGTAGCCAAACTTGATAGCCTTAGGGTTTTAGCTGAGAAGATTCCTTCTCAAGTTCAAGTTGAGTTCTTGGAAGAATACGGGAGATTGTACGACCTATTGTTCGTTGATGTCAATGCTGCGACCCTCAATGCACTGACTCAATTCTGGAATAACGACCTAGGTGTTTTCGAGCTGCCTCATCTAGACACCGTCCCAGTGATAGAAGAGTATCAACAATTACTTTTGGTTCGGAAGGGTCATGGAGTCTATATCCCGAGTGGTGAAACTCCCATTGACGCGGTCAAGATAATTATTGGATTGACCCATATGGATCTAGTAGAGAGAATGGAACATTAGGGTTGGCTACAAAGTGCTTTGGAGTGTCACTTGCAAAAATCAATGGATCAAGGAAATTGGGCAGTTGTCAAGCCTGCCTTGGCCCTCCTCATTTATGGGTTAATGTTGTTCCCTTCCATTCCTAGGTCAGTCGGGTACAAGGCTGTGAAAGTGTTTTACAAGGTATTCAAATGGAAATCTGACCCTGTTCCAGCAATCCTAGGGGATACATTCATCGCCCTATCCAATTGTCATCAAATGGGGTTCCTTAAAATCCGTTGTTGTGCTCACTTATTGTATGTATGGATGGCTACACATGTGCATGCCGTCAAGTATCAGGCCATCACCAACCGTGTTTTGATGGATTTCAACAGCATCACACTTGAGGAAAAGGTAGTGGATCAGTGGAGGGTTACTCTCGAACGTCTTATGCCAAATGAATACAGGTGGATGTGTTACTGGTGTCCGTAAAAGAGCATGATAACTCGATGCGGTTTGTACAACAACGTTCCACTACTAGGCACCGATGGATGTTTTTTCTACACACCAGAATTGGTATTGTGACAACTTGGACGTATGCAGATTAGACCAAGTGACGAACCCAAGAGCCTCATATGCCTCTATGAGGAGGAGGATAAGTTAATAGGAAAAGTCAAGGAAGCTTGGGACAATCTTGTCATTAGAGAGGATCAGCAACGTGGGGCGGTACAAGTTCGAAGCACACCTGAGTACGATAGTTGGAGAGCCGCCAAGGTTGGAAGGGTAACCATCTCACTACCTTTGCCAAGAGAGGAGAAATAATCCTCAAGGGAGAAAGAGCTCGAAGGTATCATAGAAACCCTCCGGGAGCAAGTGAACATTGTTGATAGCAAGAGACAAGATGCCCATATCGAAATCATAAAGAAAAACCATGAGATTGAAAAGCTGAAGAAGGAGCTAAAAATAGAAAAGGAGGCATTTCTTCCTGCCACTCTTAAAAGGGCCAAAACTGAAGCATCTGTCGAGATCTGTAAACTGAAAGAACAATTGGAAGCCCAGAGGTGAGTTATGGAAATAGACTCTCAAAAACAGGTTAAGTTGACATATGAGTTAAGGGGTTTCAAGAAGGTTGTCCATCTGAGAGATGTAAGGATTGCCGAGCTTGAAAGAGATCTCAGAGCGAGCCAACAACAAACCGTTATGGAACAAGACCAAGTCTCTCATTTGATGGAACAAGCTTCGCATTTTCAAGAGGCACAACAAAGGATGGACGAGTACCGGAATGCTTTATCCAAAGCTAAGGGCAAAACAAAATGGTACAAGTGAAGGGTGAATGAGCTAGAATCCAGGTACAATACTCTGACTCTAGAACTTGGTTGGAAAGAATAGGACAAGGAGAAATAGTTGGAAGACATCAGGAGGGCCACAGAAGAAATTGAGAGGTGCAAAGAAATGTGGAAGCATAAGTAAATATCCCTGCTTGGATAGTGGGAGACTGTTAGCTATGATTGGCTCCAAGATTTCGACTCCGTGTATAGAGAGAGTGTAAAAGAGGGGGTCAAATTTTCGGCGAAGATCAAGGCTTACTTCAATGACTATCATAATACAGCCCAAGGAACCAAATATTGGAGGGAATCCATGGGATGGATGAATCCCGAGCAAATGGATGAGTCAACATTCATGGAAGAAGATCCAGAGGAAGAAGAATCGGTAGAAGAATAAGAAGAAGAAGATGTTATTGTAATTGATGATGAAAAGGATGAACTTTTTTTTTAGAAAAAAAACAATTGTGTGAAAAAAAAAGGAAAGGGGAGAGGAAGAGAAACATTGTAATTCCTCCCTCTAAAAAAAAAGTGATAAATATAGTCCATTTTTATTTCATCCGTCTTTAATATTCTATAGACTTCCTCATCATTCGATTCTAAATAAAAAAAAGGGAGCGGTGCAAAACTCGGACATCTGGTTATGAAGAACTCAATAATCAAGATAGCATTACTAGCTCGAGGCTTAGAAAATGCAATCATATTATGGAGCCTTCGTGCTCCTTCTGTGGTTGTCATTAACCGTAATACGATCTAATGGGGTTATAACCTTAGAAAACGATTGCGGGATGGTCAACGAGTGTTGTGCGGAAGATGCACCGTTGGGTAAAAAGGAATTAACCTAATATAAATCCTAATGAATGGTTATTTAATGAACGTTTAAAAAAAATGCAAGTCTTTAGTTAGAAACCATTGCGCAATTTCGGAGGAACAACTCAAATCTAAGCCACTCGTACAACACAAGGTCGCGCGCAAGGATGGATGTCGGAAGAAACGTCGGAGAAGAAATTGATGAGGTGAAGGGAAAGATGGATGAGTTGGCTCAAGCTCAAAATAGGATGGAAGACGCACTACAAGACATCAAGAGTTGCCTTGCCCTTCTCGCTGCGAATCAAGGGGGACGAATGGTGGAGGTCAAGAAGGGGATGATCCCCCGATTGGGGAAGGATACCGCCCCATGGGGAATGCACAACAGGAGGCAGAAGGCTCCATAGGGCCTCGTTTCGAACAAAGTCAGGCACCAAATTTTGGTCAACAAGTAAGAGCACTCCCGAAAGCGAATGTCAATCAAACTAGGGAAAATGGTGGAGGTTATGAGGAGTGGATGGCAAAAATTGAGGAACAGTTGAGGACCATCTGTGGGACTGATACTCGTTGGTCCCTAAGAATTGAGGAGTTATGCCATTCCGTCAATATCATGATCCTGAAGGATTTCACGGTACCCAACTTCTCCAAATACGATGGAAGTGGCAACCCACGATTCCATCTAGTAAGTTATGCTACAAAGATGGCCATATGGTCAAAGGAGGACGATTTCCTCATTTGTTTTTTCCATGAGAGTCTGACTGGCCCGGCACTAGAGTGGTACTTGGAGTTGGACTTGAGTCACATCTCTAGATGGACTGAATCGTATAAGTTTAATGTGGAATTGGCTCCGAATCGTGAGCAACTTGGGGCAATGCAGAAAAAGAAGATGGAGTCCTTTAGAGAGTACACAATGAGGTGGAGGGGTTTGGCGGTACAGGTGCAACCCAAAATGACCATGCCAGAAATGTGCTCGTATTTTATGGGAACATTAGGGGCCCCTTACATCGGAATAATGGCAGGGGTTGCATACAAAGATTTCTGGGAATTGATGGATGTCGGTGACAGGATTGAGATGTTAACAAAGGCTGGAAAGTTATCAGTAGGAGAGGAGGATGGAAATGGTACTAAAAAGAATGTGTCCTCAAGGAGAAAGGAGAACGAGGTGAATCAGGTACATTAACAACAATGGAGGTCCCAACGCACACCTTATGATCAACCACCAACTTACCAAGTAAACAACGTCCCCAACCCTATAATTACACTCTCCCACAATACACCAACCAGCCCTGACCGTATGTATCCAACCATACCAACCCTCTATACCAACCAAACCGCCACGCGCCCACAAACACACAAGCCCAAACAAATCGCCGCCGAAACACGTTTTTTCCTGACCTACCCCCTTTTCCAAAACTTGCTATATCCAATGCTGAACTTTTCCGCCAAATCGTCGACCGTCACCTATTAGCACCATACCCCGTCCAACCTTTTGAGGGCAACTTGCCTTCTTGGTACGACGTAAACCGCACATGTAGCTATCATATGGATTTGACGGGACACTCCATTGAAGATTGTGAGCAATTCAAATTGGCAGTAAGGAAACTCATGGCCTGTGGGAAGCTAGGGTTTGAGGATGAGACTCGGCCGGATATCAGTAAGTATCCGATCCCGAACCACAATCAAGGGGTAAGTGTTATAATGATGTGGATAAAGCGTTAGTAGGAAAAGTGTGTGACTTGAGAATGTCAATGCAACACCTCTTCGATGCTTTGAGGAGGATTGGTTATAACGTAGTAGCACTAGCTATAAATGTATGTGACGAGAGGAGTCGGGATCCAGAATCTCATTGTGATTATCATCATGGTCAGGCAGGACACTCCATAGAGGACTGTTGGGGATATAAGGCGAGGGTGCAGGTCTTGTTAAATCTTTGGGTCATTCAAGCGAGAAGGGCTAAGTCGGATGATGAAGAAGTTGATATGGTTGAAAAGGTCACACTCAGAGTCCCCCTCCTCAAAGATTCAAGCCCTAAGAGAGTGACTCTTAGGGTGAGAAAGCCTCGACCCTTCACCTATGAAAGCACACATACTGTCCAGTGGAGGTATGAGGTTAACGCAACGGGAGAAGCCCCTGAGGTTCAAGTATCGAAGGCAGTCATGACTGGTGAAATCACAAGAAGCGGAAGATGTTATGGTCCACCAGAGGGAGAAACTCAAAAAGTAGGAAAGAAGGTCGGAGAGAAAGATGACATGACGGAAAAAGTCACTGAAATGGAGGAGGAAGAATTTCTAAAGATCAAGAGGTAGAGTGAGTATGATATGGTGGAGAAATTGGGGAAAACTCCTTCTAAGATATCTTTTCTGGGTTTGGTATTATCCTCAGATTTACACATGAAGGCGTTATTAAGGGTGCTTAACGAAGCTTACGTTAACCCCGATGTCACGCCTAGCAAGATGGTTAACATGGTAGATCCTGTAAAACATGTTAACATGATAACATTCTTTGATGAAGAAATGGTGAGGAGGTCGGAGAAAATACCCCGTGCACTGCTCATTACTGCCAAATGTCGAGGTCATATTATCGGCAAAATACTGATTGATGGAGGGTCAGCTCTGAACGTCTTACCATTGTCTACTTTGGTGTCTATGGGGATTAGTAGAGATGAAATTGTTCCGAGGAAAATGATTGTGCATATGCATGATGTAAACCAGGTGGTGACCCGAATCATGTCTACAAAAGGATATGAAGTAGGGAAAGGTTTAGGCAGGCATCTACTGGGCACTCCATCGTTCATCTCAGTCTCGGAGAAATTTGATAAGTTTGGACTGGGGTATGAAGCTTCACATGAGAATGTGGGTATGGGTGTGAGTCAAAGAAAGAAGCATGGAGGGGCGTTGGAGAAGCCTATTCCTCATATTAGTGAAACATTTCCAAGTCTTGTAGGGGTGATTCCATCAAGTGACTTTAGATAGCAAAACATCCATCTTTCTCTCAACTTTCTGGAAGAAGGCAATTCACGTGGGGTCAACAGTATTCGCATCGATGAGGAAGGCATAACATTGAAGAATTGGCATTCTGAACCAATAGATGAGATTGTGGCATTAAAGTAAACTTTTGATTATGTTGTACTCCAATGTTTGGATTTATTTTTAAATGACTTGAGACAATATTTTGGCTAATTTGTATTGCTATTCAACATTTTACCTCATCAATTTCATACCTCACCATTATCACAATTACTTCCTTACTTTCTTCTATGAATTTGTGTTTTTATCTCCCTTTTCGTCTCCCAACATTCAATAAATGAATACAGGTACTTAAATTTGGTAGAAAATTTATCCAGTAATACGGTAGTTGAAAATCCATCAATTAATTTGTCTACGACACTGGATGATGAACTTATTGATTTAGATGAAGAACAGGAGGATGTGAAGGAGTTTTCAAAAAGGTTGGAGCATGTCGAAATGGAGTATGTCGTGAATACTGAAGAAATTGAGTTAATCAACATGGGGACAGAAGAGGATAAGAGGGAATTGAAAATGGTAGACAA
The DNA here is from genome assembly GCF_001865875.1 of Lupinus angustifolius. Taxonomy (NCBI): domain Eukaryota; kingdom Viridiplantae; phylum Streptophyta; class Magnoliopsida; order Fabales; family Fabaceae; genus Lupinus; species Lupinus angustifolius. The sequence goes on from NC_032024.1 coordinate 15,061,085, forward strand.
CTCGGAATACGTTGAAATGATAGATCTGTTCCGTGAGTATATAGATGTGTTTGCTTGGTCTTATAAGGACATGTAAGGACTGGATCCTAATATAGTGTCACATAAGATTCCCTTATATCCAGGTGCCGAGCCTAAGAAACAAAAGTTGAGAAGGATGCGTCCAGATTTATCATTAAAGGTGAAAGAGGAGGTGACAAAACAGTTGGACTTCGGCTTCATAAAAGTGTCTACGCACACAGAATGGGTGGCTAATGTAGTAATGGTACCCAAGAAAGGAGGGAAGTTGAGGATGTGCGTAGACTACAAAAATCTTAACAAGGCGAGTTTGAAAGATGATTTTCCCATCCCTCACATTGATGTTCTGGTCGACAGTGCGGCCCTAAGTCATCGGTTCTCTTTCATGGACGAATATGCGGGGTATCATCAAATTCTGATGGATGCTGATGACAAGGCGAAAACCACTTTTATCACCCCGTGGGGGACCTATTGTTACAGGGTTATGTCTTTTAGGTTAAAGAATGCAGGGGCAACGTATCAACGTGTTATGGTGGCCCTATTTCATGATATGATGCACAAAGAAGTGGAGGTATATGTCGATGATATAATCGCCAAGTCTAAAAGAGGGGATAGTCACGTCGCAGTCTTACGAAAGTTATTTGAAAGGCTGAGGAAATATCAAATGAAATTAAATCCCGAGAAGTGCACGTTTGGGGCATCCTCGGGGTACATGTTAGGATTTGTCGTCGGTAGGGAAGGCATAAGGGTAGACCCCAAGAAAGTAGAAGCAATACAAGAGATGCCAGCTCCAAAGACAGAGAAGGAAGTGAGAAGTTTTCTAGGCAGACTGAATTACATTGCAAAATTTATTGCCAACCTAACTAGCACCTGTGAGCCCATGTTTAAGTTGCTGAAGAAGAATCAACCAAGCAAGTGGGATGCGGATTGCCAGGAAACTTTCGATAAAATAAAAGCTTATTTGGTAAACCCGCCTGTCTTGGCACCACCCACACTAGGCCGACCATTAGTCTTATATATGACAGTGTTACAAACTTCGATGGGTGCAATGTTAGGGCCATACGGAGAAACGGGTAAGAAGGAGCAAGCCATCTACTATTTGAGCAAGAATTTTAACGAATGTGAATCTCGGTACTCGACGATAGAAAGGACTTGTTGCGCTCTAATGTGGGCATCCAAAAGGCTTTGGCAGTACATGTTGTACTACACTACTTGTATCATCTCCCGAATGGATCCTTTGAGATATATCTTTGAGAGTCCTCACGTTTCTCTGAGAATGGCGAAATGGCAGATGATGTTGTCCAAGTTCGACATTAAATATGTTACTCAGAACCTGTCAAAGGTGGAGCAATCACATATCAATTGGCAGAAAGCCATATAGACGGGGAGGACGGGATGTTGAATGAGTTCCCTGATGGCAGAGTATATGGGATAGATGAATTAGAGGAAGATGTTTGAGAGATGTATTTTGATGGAGCAGTTAATATGCATGGGAGCGGTGTTGGGGCAGTAATCATCTCCCCAGCCAGTAAGCAGTACCCAGTGGCAGTCAAGCTAGACTTCGAATGTACTAACAATATAGCCGAATATGAAGCGTGCATCAATGGACTTCTCTTTGCATATGAACTGAATGTCAAGAAGTTGAGGGTATTCGGAGATTCTGCGCTTATCATTTATCAGGTCAATAGCGAGTGGGAAACTAAGGATACAAAGCTCATCCCGTATCAGAAATATTTATCTTCATTAGCTGAGAAATTTGAAGAAATTTGCTTTTCCCATGTGACTCGAGACAAGAATCAGTTTGCGGATGCTCTAGCAACTTTGGCTGTAATGACTAAACTAGAAGTACACGCCAGCGTTCGCCCAATTCGAGTGACAGCTCAAGATGAACCTTCTTACTGTTGTGCTAATCTAGAGGCTGACGGTGAACCTTGGTATCATGATATATAAATGTATATCCAACATAGAGAGTATCCAGAGAGTGTCAGTGATGTGAACAAAAAGACAATTCGCCACCTAGCGGGGACATTCTTCCTAAATGGTGAAGTGTTGTACAAAAGGAGTCATGATGGTACGCTCCTCGGATGCATTGATGAAAAACGAAATTCAACTGATCATGACTGAAATACATGAAGGGGTCTGTGGAACTCATGCAAATGGTCATATGATGGCAAATAAAATTCTAAGGAGTGGCTACTACTGGACTACTATGGAAGCAGATTGTATGGGTTAAGTCACAAAGTGTCAGGTGTACGCAGATAGAATCAGTGCACCACCTTTCCCATTATAGAGTATGGTCGCACCCTGGCCCTTCTCTATGTGGGGAATTGATGTAATTGGACCCATAAATCCCAAAGCTTCCAACGGTCATCGCTTCACTCTAGTAGCAATCGACTACTTCACTAAGTGGGTAGAAGCTGCATCATACAGTAGTATCACTCGCAAGGTATTTGTCAAGTTCCTCCAAAGAGAGATCATTTGCAGGTATGAGATCCCCGAAAGGATAATCACAGATAATGGCACCAATCTCAACGGTAGCGAAGTGGAGGAATTGTGTAACAAGTTTAAGATCAAACATCATAATTGGACCCCGTACAGGCCAAAGATGAATGGCGCAGTTGAAGCGGCCAATAAGAACATCAAAATGATAGTTGCAAAGATGGTGGAGAACTACAAAGATTGGCATGAAAAGTTACCCTATGCTTTGCACGCATATCGTACCAACATTCGGTCAAGTACTAGGGCAACCCCATTCTCACTAGTGTATGGGATGGAAGCTGTCTCTCCAATCGAAGTAGAAATTCCTTCATTGAGAGTCCTAATGGAAGCAGAACTAGAAGAGTCTGAATGGGTCAAGGCTAGGTATGAGCAGTTAAACATAATCGAAGAGAAAAGATAGGCAGCCATTTGTCATGGCCAGTTGTACCAGGGATGGGCGGCAAGAGCTTTTGACAAGAAGGTTCGTTCTAGAGAGTTCGAAGCGGGAGACTTGGTGCTCAAAAAGATCCTCTCAAATCAGGAAGATGCTCGTGGGAAATGGGCTCCAAACTATGAAGGTCTTTATATTGTCAAGAATGCATTCTCAGGAGGTGCTCTGGTCTTACAAGACATGGACGTAAATGTTTTAGCCAGGCCTGTAAACATAGACGCGGTAAAGAGATTCTATGCCTAAAAAAAATCCCGTTAGGTTGAAAACCCGAAAGGGAGGCCTAAGCAAAAATTAGGGTATGAATAAAAGTCTGTTAGGTGGAAAACCCGAAAGGGCAACCTAAGCAGAAATTAAGGCAAATAAAAATGGCATTTTGTCTCGCAAGTTTACCATACCAAGGGCGAATAAAGATCTTCCATGCGCTTGTACACGTAGTAGAAACCATCAAAGTTGTGGGCAATATGGGGAGGAAATGGGAGTTCTCAGAGGGGTCATGTTAGTCTGGCGTCATGGGCTAGTTACTCGGTCGTCACAGAAGGTTGGTGGATGGATTAGCATTTACTTTATACTGGGGCAAAATTTTTTGCAAAACGTTTGTAACCTGTAGCATATATGCTCTCAAACCTTCCCATGTGTAACTTATTAAATATCAATAGAAGAAAGTTCTTTCATCTCCTTATTTACCTTTGTGCATGCATGTTTGTTTAGATACGTCTCAAGTCGTATAAATATAATACTCGAACCTCACGATCAATTAATCTATATGGTAATCTGTTTTATTAAGTGATTCAGGATAAAGAAGCTCATTGAAACTTAACCCCAATGGATATGTCATTATAGAGGTGGATGTTATTTCCGGAAAACAACGGGTCACCCAAAATGGATCCATTAATTTTTGAAAAGGAGGAATGAAAGCGTAGCAGGTGCTGATTGGATTAGTTGATGCCTACTGAGATGGCGCTGTGGTTTCAAGTCAAACTTTATAATGACAATTAAGTTATTCTCATACGTGTAACTTATCGTGCATACATTATCATAGATATCTTTGCATTACTCATGTATCATTAGCATCTAAACTATCATATGCATTCAGCCGAAGTTTTCACTCAAAATATCCTTTTAAGTATTGATCCAGGGCCCTTTATTATCTATATGTTCCCGTGATCCCTTTTGCACCCCGACCCCTCAGCGGTCGCGTGATTGTGCTTTGACCCTCAGTGGTCTCTTTATCATTTTGCACCCCGACCCCTTAGCGGTCGCGTGATTGTGCTTTGGACCCCTCAGTGGTCTCTTTATTCTTTTGCTCCCCGACCCCTCAGTGGTCGCGTGATTGTGTTTTGGACCCCTCAGTGGTCTCTTTATCCTTTTGCACCCCGACCTCTCAAAGGTCGCGTGATTGTGCTTTGACCCCTCAGTGGTCTCTTTATCCTTTTGCACCCCGACCACTCAGCGGTCGCGTGATTGTGCTTTGGACCCCTCAGTGGTCTCTTTATCTTTTTGCACCCCGACCCCTCAGCGGTCGCGTGATTATGCTTTGGACCCCTCAGTGGTCTCTTTATCCTTTTGCACCCCGATCCCTCAGAGGTCGCGTGATTGTGTTTTGACTCCTCAATGGTCTCTTTATCATTTTTCACCCCGACCACTCAACGGTCGCGTGATTGTGCTTTGGACCCCTTAGTGGTCTCTTTATCCTTTTGCACCCCGACCTCTCAGCGGTCGCGTGATTGTGCTTTGACCCCTTAGTGGTCTCTTTATCCTTTTGCACCCCGATCCCTCAACGGTCACAAGATTGTGCTTTGGACCCATCAGTGGTCTCTTTATCCTTTTGCACCCCGACCCCTCAGCGGCCGCGTGATTGTGCTTTGACCCCTCAGTGGTCGCGTGATTGTGCTTTGACCCCTCAATGGTCTCTTTATCCTTTTTCACCCCGACAACTCAGCGGTCGCGTGATTGTGCTTTGACCCCTCAGTGGTCTCTTTATCCTTTTTCACCCCGACACCTCAGCGGTCGCGTGATTGTGCTTTGACCCCTTAGTGGTCTCTTTATCCTTTTTCACCCCGACACCTCAGCGGTCGCGTGATTGTGCTTTGACCCCTCACTGGTCTCTCTATCCTTTTGCACCCCAACCCCTCAGCGGTCGCGTGATTGCGCTTTGACCCCTCAGTGGTCTCCTTATACATTTGCACCCTGACCCCTCAGCGGTCGCGTGGTTGTGCTTTGACCCCTTGGTGGTCTCTTTTGGTCAACACTTGGACTCGTGAGCTCTTTACCCGCTAACCTCGAGTTCATGCTGTATGCTTGAGCTTGAAGCTTCTTCCTCTGTGTGTTATTCCCTAGTCAAATTTGGTCTTTTTATCTTTATTTCCTTCTCATCGTGATAACTTTAGCAACATTCGTCGCTCTTGGTATCTAATGAAAAGCAAGTAAAGAGGGGCAACTGTAAACACCCAACTTTGACCGGGGTAAAACAATTTCAAAACAAAAAAGGGGGGAAATTTTGAATTTCAAATGTTGTGGCAACTGGGCTTTGTCCCTAGCCCAACCAGAAACCCTAATCTCCACCTCTATTTAAGCCTAACTTAGAAACTACCCTAGCCTAATCTGAAATTTTTTGAGAGAAAGAGACAAAAGAGGAGAAAGCATAAAGAAGAAAGGAGAAGAGGAGAGAGAAGCAGAACCTAACCTTCATTACTTCCAAGTGCTCTTCTAGGTACATTTTTTCTCTCATTATTCTCCACTGCCTGTAATATTGCTATATAAATTTAGTATTTGTTGATGCATTTTCTGTTTGCAGCCGTGAAAGATGGGCTGGACGGTACCGGCTCCGCCTAAAGCCACCGTCACAGCCCCACCGTAGTAACCGGAGGACCAGACAGCGGCCATGGAGGGCTGCCTGTCTTAGCCGCGCCCATAGAGGGCTGGATCGCCCTGTCCAGCGGTGGTCTACGCGGCTGGCTGCACCGGCGCCGCCCTGAACGGGCAGTGGTGCGCCGCCGTGGCTGGCTGCCAAGTGGCGGCAGCCGCCACCCCCTCCTCCTTGTTCCTCCCTAAATCCCTAATTTTAAAAAACCCTAAACCCCCAAATTAATTTGTAAAAACCCTAAACCCCAAATTGATTTTAACCCTAAATCCCCAAGTTGATTTTTTTAAAAACCCTAAACCCCAATTTGATTTTTTTTAAAATCCTAAATCCCCAAATTGATTTTAACCCTAAACCCCCAAATTGATTTTTTTTTTAAAAACCTAAACCCCAAATTGATTTGAAACCCCCAACCCTAAAACCCTCAATTTCAATTCCTAATTTCTTATTTTGTTTTATTCTCTATTTTTTGTTTTATTTTTATTTTCGTTTTTTTTATTTAATCATTTTTTTATTCTGTTTTTTTTATTTAATTAATTTATTATTCTGTTTTTCTTATTTATTTATTAAAATTCGTTGTTTTAATTTTTTTCATTTATTCATTTGTTATTATAATTTTTTAAAGCAATGTGAGGAACCCACTATAAATCCAGTGTCTTGTCGCGTTACCTTATGTTGTAAATTCCTTTCAATTAATCGTTTGTTTGCAGTATGAGGTAACCCACTATAGACCTAGTGTCTTGTCGCGTTACCTTATGTTGTAAATTTATTTCAACTAAGTTTTTTTAAAAGTAATATGAGGTAACCCACTATAGATCTAGTGTCTTATCGTGTTACCTTATATTATAAATTTATTTCAATTAAATTACACTTGACAAAACAATTAAATTCTTTAGGAATGATCATGAATTCAATTACTATTATGATGGAAAAATTGTTTCTTGAGAGAAAGCTCATTATGATAATGTCTCAAAATAGATTAGTTTAAGTCCTCAGCTAAATAACACCACTGATCTTAAAAAGGAATAGACTTAGATTACATTAATGTTTTTCCTTTTTAGGTTATAAAAAGCATAATTGAAGTGACAATATAAATTTCGGAATAAATGTAACGAATCCCTTATATATAATGTAAGCCCAAGTGTCTGAAGGTGAACGAATTAATCTTGAAAATTACTTTAAAGCACACAAATTCAAAATATTTATATAAAAGGAGAGAGGATAAAATATTTCAGTTGTGCCACATGTGCATATTGAAAATGGACGGGAATCACCTGTCCCATTTTTTGTGTCTCATTGTATCTCCATCCAATTGAAAATTGACACATACTTAAAAAGAACAAATATAAAAACAAAACATAATTTTTTTTATGTTAGTTGGTGGAATTTAATTGGTTTAAGATATGAAGATATGAATATTTGGGAAAAGAGGATCTTGATTCATGGAAAATCAATCATCATTGTTTAATTCTATTACTACAAGTCATTACAATAATAAATTCTAGAGGTTGAAATAAGGAAAGAAGTTAAATATATGAGTGCCAATTTTATATCTTGAATCAAATTTAAAATACAATTCGATACGTTTTGTATTTCCGTATGCAATTGTAAAATACTATATTCTCTATAATCAATATTTAAATTTTATTAATTTCAAAATAAGGAAGAAATAAATAATAAATAAAAATTAACAAATACATCAGTGAAATGATAATATAAATTTCAAAAAAGATTAATGATAACAATGCAATTATGCAAATAATCAAAAAGTAAGAGTAATATAATGACAATACATCTCAAAAGAACTAAATATAAGATTGTTTTAGGGGAAAGGCACTTTTCATTCTTAACTTAATTTATTTTCTCAATTTGCTCCCCCAACTTTGTTTAGCTCTCATATTAGTTTATTTGTAAGTTAGTTTTGTAGTGCTGTCAGTTTTGGATGACAAACCTGTTATTTTGCTAGTTTGCCATCAAAACAACATTGTTTTACTTTTCCTCGTCATCAAACGAGACAAGAATTTACTGTCCCAAACTCTATCTCAGACCAATCATATTATATCATGTCAATTAAAAAAATTTAAATATTCATAAATTTATTAATTTTATTTTATTATGATTGGCGAGAGACGTGGTTGGAAACAACAGATCCCCATCCTATCAAACGAAGTCATTTTGGGTCTACTTCTATTTTTCTCCATCACCTTTTATTCGCCAGTACTATAAGTCATCACTGTTGTTGTCATTGCTCATTATTGCTAATAATTGTTAGATGTTGTTGGTTTTGGTATCGTTGCGTGCTACTAATATGTATCACTCATGTAAAGGGCGTAGAACAGCGAGTTGACGATGGAAATGTTGGAATTTCTGACAATTTATGGATGACAAATATAATTCTATAATTGTGTTATGACCATTATGTAATTAGCCAAAATATAAAATGATCTTATGTAATTAATTTGGTGGCTAAGGGCATATGTGTCATGAAATAATAATAAGTGTAGATACCTTCAGGCAATTTCTGATTTGATGAAGGGACTGAATCAGAATTATTGCAACTAAAGTAGTAACCACTTCGGGGTTACTTTTATGGGTTATGGTCCCCATTTGTAGAGCAACAGGTTTTCAAGTGTAAAGGTGGAGGAGAATAAGGTAGGATGAGAATAGTGTTATCCAGGATAGGATAACACTATCCACCCATCCATAAAGCTCATTAGGTATAAGGATGAGGTTTCTCCTCATAACCTAAGGCTAAAGGCATTCTCTCCCTAAGCAACACTTTTCAGAAACTAAGGTATTCTCTCATTCCCCTCTAGAGAGAACTAAAGGAAAACCATTCGGTGCTCTATCATCTGGAAGATCATCTCACCCTCATACCTTCGAGATTCCGGAAATGGCTCAACAAGGTATGTTCTTCTTCTTCACCATGAACTCATTTGGGGTTTCTTCGGTCTGGACCATGGATGTTCCATTCGGGTGTATGTATGGCCATACACATTAGGTTGTGGGAACAAAGCCATGGTCATAAGGACTTCCGCATTCACTCTATGGATTTCGGATGGAGAAGGAATTTCTCCAACAAGTGGTATCAGAGCCACCCCAAATTGATTCATGGGTGAAATTAGGTTTTCATGTTCTTCCCCAAATTTGGTTTGATTTAGGGTTTTGGTGTTTTGTTTCCCTTATGAATCGATTATGAAAATACTTATGCTTTTCAATATGAAACAAAACGATTTGAAATGATTGAATGTTGTTTTCTGATGTTTGTTCTTGAAATTTTTTTGCTGATTTTGGGAGAAAAGCGATGCAGAAATCGCATTTTTCATGTTCTGCTGCAGTGCTCTCGCTCAAGCGAGAGTGGCTCGCTCAAGCTAGAGGATAACAGAGGCAAATCGCCTTAAATAGGGCTCAA
>NC_032024.1:15070400-15070893 GCF_001865875.1 Lupinus angustifolius
GGCTATGTTTTTCTGTTAGCTGGTGGTGCGGTTTCTTGGCGTTCTGCCAAGCAAAACCTTGTAGCTTCATCCACCATGGCAGCAGAATATATAGCATATTATGAGGCATCACTTCAGTCATCATGGCTGGGAAATTTTGTCACTGGGCTGCGGATTGTGAAAAGGGTTGAAAGACCACTAAAGTTATACTGTGACAATAAATCAGCCGTTTTGTTCTCCAACAACAATAGGAGTTCGGCAAAGTCGAAACACATCGACATTAAGTTCCTAGTTGTTAAGGAGAAGGTACAAAGTGGACAGCTTTCCATAGAACACTTAGGCACTAACTCCATGATTGCGGATCCTCTCACAAAAGCTATCACACCCAAGGTCTTTCATGAGCATGCTGCTCAGATGAGTGTTCTACGGTGTGAGGATATTTTGGTTTAGTGGGAATTAGATTGTGCACAACTTTTATCATGTTCTATGTAATTTCAGTATTTTGTATGAATAC
>NC_032024.1:15070993-15094262 GCF_001865875.1 Lupinus angustifolius
CTCAACAAGGTATGTTCTTCTTCTTCACCATGAACTCATTTGGGGTTTCTTCGGTCTGCACCATGGATGTTCCATTTGGGTGTATGTATGGGCATACACATTCGGTTGTGGGAACAAAGCCATGGTCATAAGGACTTCCGCATTCACTCTATGGATTTCGGATGGAGAAGGAATTTCTCCAACAGGAAAATCTAGCCAAGAAGAAGGAGGAATAGATCGACTTGTGATGGCGTCACAAGAAAGAAGAAGACCATGGAGAAAAAGACTCGAGTATAAAATTTCGAGATAGTGCTACAAAACTAACTAATAGAAGGATTAAAGTGAGAGGTTAAACAAACTTGAGGGACCAAAGTGATAGAAAAAATTGAAGAAAAATTGAGAAAATAAAATAAGTTAAGGAACCAAAATAGTACATTTGCTTTTATTTTATGTAATAAATTAATATAATCTTTTTAAAAATAAATATGTGTAATTAAGTTAAATTTAAAAATGATTGTGTACTTATCTCTAGTTTACTTATCATGTAACAATGTTTGAATCAACATTTGATGAGTCTATTAAGTTACGTTTTTTTATACTACTAAGAGTATCCCTTATTACATATATAAAAAACTACTCACTTTGACAGTGCATGTCTGTCAATCCCAACAAGTATCATTCACATGAATCGAACTCTTAATATTTTAGTCTTTCTAGTTAGGGATTTAGCAAAGCACATTACTAGTGTGTTATATTCTGGTCCTCTAAAACACTACTTTATTATTTTAAAAATTCAACAACTAATAATGATGAAAAAAAATTGTGAAGTGGCAACATTCATATCTTCCTTTTTCCATTCATCCAAATTGTCTTATTACTAATCACCAACTACACCATTGTAATCTTCGGCTATTATGATCCATATTGGCAATGCTCTCACCATCACCATCTATTCTTTATCTTTCTCACCATTGTTAGTGACCAAATTTGATAGAATAAGATCATGAGAGTGGGTAAATGATAAGTGAATGTTGATTGATTTATCTTAATCCTTTATATATGTGAACTTATTTGTTAGAACTTGGAAGGTATTTTGGCAATGTCGATTAGAAAGCAGTTTATGTTCCACCCTGGTTCTAGAACATGTTATCATCAGCCAAACTTGTTGAGGTCACAGCCAAACTTCGAGTATATAAGATTCAGTCCATGCAACTTCAGGTCATGTGCGATTACTCGGCCTAGCCAGATAAAGGATGAGGTTGACCGCAAAAGAACTAGTCAGCAATGTGCAGGATCGCAAACCCTACTAAAGGACTGATGCATCGTCTGAACAACACAAATCTCTGCTATAGAACTATCATGTCGTCTGAACAACACAAACCCATGTCATAAAGTTGAACACGTCATCTAAATCTTGTACTACTCTTTACCGTGCAACAAGGACGTATATAGTATATAGTTATGATAGCTAGAGCATACGACATAACGACCACTATGGATAAAGCATTATGCTAGCCTAAATACAAGCATGTCAAGGGCTGCCAAACACAGATAGAGCAACCCCTACTTGTGTGAGCCACGTCGACAGGACACAACAGACTGCCATGTAAATTACATCTGTCAAAAAATATTTCATGTTCATTTCCTCTATAAATGGAGGAGACCCCTCATATAGAAGTTAACATTGTATACTATCTCGCATATTCTTGTATCTTATTCTTTCTACACAGTTCTTTACATACTGACTTGAACCTTAGAGTATTTTTTCATGTACTCATCACCCAGGTGCATCGAGACTGCATCTTGTCCGCATTCCAAAAATCCAGCCTAGTTTCCTCCACACCAAGGAACAATTTATATTGCATGACATTATGCATTCATTTGATTGGAACTAAATTTACTTTATGTACCATTCTTGGCGATATAATAAAGTAGAAAAGATGAGAATATGATGGATATCTACTTATCAAAGATATTGATAGTATTTAAAGAATTTATTTCACTATAAAAATTATACTTGTGCATAAATAAAAACTTATAACATATCCCATATTTGTATAAACTTTGTCATTATAATTTTAATAGGTATAGTAATGTAAACAAACCAAAAGTTACGAGAGATTTAAATGGCTCATTTTTGAGTAAAAAAATATGTGGTTGGTAATGTAATGATTTCTTATATGGTTAGTCTCTAAGATGGTGTTTGGTACAAATAGAGTTATTAAAACGAGTCAGCTTGATAGACTCGACCTAAATAAGCCCGAAAAACATAGGGAAAGTAGTTAAACAGGGAGAACACATTTTTTGTCTCATAATATGTGTCTTTCTATGTATCATGAGTTAGATTAGTTGAAAAAATATATTTAAATTTAAAATATAATTATTTAGTATTTTTTTAATCAATCATAACTCATGACACATAAAATAACACATAGTGTGGGACAAGAGATGTATACCCAAAACATGTCACTAATATAACTTAAGTGCTATTTAGCCAGGCTAATAACACTGAATTTGGCTCGTGTTGGGCTACCCTAGTTGGGTATGGGTTGCATGCATATTACCTTTTGGATTTTAAGTTTCATAAGTCAGTTTTTAAGATTCATAACCCATTATTCTTTCAAAAATGTAAGAAATAGTTTTTCCAATATTTTTAATATTCATGTCCCTTGATGAAGGAGGAAACTCTTCGTGTATCAAAATTTCGTAAGAGACAAAAAGCTAGTCATGTTCTTATTTCCACAAAAATTATCTCATTTGATGAAATATGAAACCATTGGTGGAAAAAAGAAAAAGAAGGCTCAACCACAATCTATATCTCTTTTTTTAAAAGAAAATAAGAGATAAAGAATTCTTTCTTTCACCTTATAATATTCTGTGAGGCATTTTTTAAACTTAATTCATGATAGTTAATTATATAAAAAGGTGACATGCTTAAGATTTTCTATCTCAACATTTTTCTAGGCATTACTGAGTGTTGATTGTCATTAATTGCATTCAATAACAAATATACTATTTAGATTATTCTAAGTACCCCAATACAAAGAAAATCTTCATTAAAAAGCATGTGTTTATTTTTGTCTTGTTTATGTCTCAAGGAATCATTGGGTGCATAGGTGTTACTGATATCAAATGAGCTGGATACTCATTGTTTCATGTGCACGGGAATTGAAATGATTTTAAAGAGTGTTACATAGTGGTGCTGCATCTAGTTAGGATTCATGTGCTGAATTTACTTGCCATGAATTTTTGGGTCCATAGGTGTTACCAATATCAAATGGCTGGGTATTCTTAGTTTTCATATGCAGGGGGAATATAAATGATTTTAGAGTGTGTCACTTACATGTGCTATAGTTAGGATTCATGTAGTGAATTTATTAATAAGGAACTTTTGGGTGCATAGGTATTACTCAAATAAAATAGGTTGGGTAATATTGGAAAATTATGAATCAATTTTCTTCCTCTATGGGATGCAAAATGAGTACTTACGGAAGCGACAAGTGATAAAAAAATAGAGAAGAGTAGAATAATAACACCAAAAGTTTTAACGTGGAAAAACCTCCTCATTACGATAAGAAAACAACCATAAGACTTAGTCTATGAAATATCTCTACTATAGAAAGTAATATTACAATATTTGACTTTTTCTTACTAATAGAACAACACTCTATCCACCAAAAAAAGATGGAAATACAAACTCTCTAGTATCTCACTAGGAATACAAGTCTCACATTAAGTGGATATAAGTTCTCTCATTTTTTCTCTATGTTGTTCTTTTTCACTTGTTTGTTGCATCTCTTCCTCACAAGTCACCTATCAATGACGGATCTAGGACCTAAAGGCAGACATATTGTGTATTATATTTAAAAAAATTAAAATAATAAATAAAGATGAAAATGTTAATGTCAAAATTTACAAAATTTAAATATATATAATCAAATACTATATGTTCCATAATTAATCTATATGTGATGTAACATTTTCAAATTGTTGATTCTTCATCAATATTGTTAAAGACTTTTTGCTAAATATAAGTCACTAGACAGTCATTCGTTCATGCATCTTGTAAGAACAGGATTGCAACTAAGAGGAGGGTGAATTAGTCGACTTAAAATTATAGTAACTTTTTCTGCAAAATGTTACAGTTAATGTGCAACGGATAATATTGCAGAAAAATAAACAAGTATAAAGTAAAGATGAAAGGGAGAAGAGAGTACACAAGGATTTTATACTGGTTCACCTTCTTGTCCACCGAAGGTTATGTCCAGTACTCTTGCAGCACAAGAGATTTTCCACTAAATATTAAGAGTTGTAATTACAATATCTCACTCCGAGATCTCTCTGTACCTTACACACTCACTAATATTTATACCTTAGAAAACACTTTTCCAAGTCACTTTATCCCCTTTCTATTCACACCCTGTGAAAGAATGATTGTTTGCAATGAATGAAGAATTACAACAATGGCTTTGGATTGCCTTTACAAGTATGAAATATTATATCACTTGCAATTCAATCAACTCTCTTTATATGCTTAGTAATAATGCTCAATATATTTGTGAAAACTTTGAAGCAATTACTCAGAGTAAATTCTCTATTGAAAGTTTAAGAGCTCGGTGCAAAAGTGCAGAAAAACAGTGAGAGAATTTATGAGAGTTGTATGAAAGTTGTGTGTAGATGTTGTGAGAGTTAGAGTCTTTATATTAGGCTTTCCAAACACCCAAGGTGCCTTTCTGAAAGTGTAGGAGTTATTTGGAGTGAAGAGATTTTGTTTGGAGTGAAACCATTTCGTTTTGAAATCTGAAATCTCATTCAACAGTCCTCAGTAATCGATTACTGACATTGGGTAATCGATTACCCAAACATACTGTCCACTTGATTTTTAAATTCGAATTTGAGTAATCGATTACACTATTTGGGTAATCGGTTACTCAACTTTTGTAAAACTGGTAATCTGTTACTCAAATGTAGTAATGGATTACTCTGAGCAGTTTTAAGTTGGATAACTCTTTTTCTCTCACATGTAACTTGTTACTTGAATTAAGTAACCCGTTACACATCTTTTCAAAATTTGTTTTAAGTATTTTCAAAGTGTTTCATTATTCTTTAAAAATAGTTTGAGCATTACTACTTTGCATAAGTAAGAGTTTTAGGATAGAAGTACCTATAGAGACTTAATCTAATTTTCTTGAAGCTTTATTCTTCTTTGCCTTCATAAGTATTCTTCATTTTCTTCTTTTTGGTGATGTTGGTGTCTTCATCAAAACCGTGCCAAGGTCAGGAGCAAAGATCTTCTTCACACATCTTCCATTCAATTATGCAACCTACTTTTCACAATTTTCATGGTTGAAATTTTTTTCTAAAATTGTGTTGCTAACTTTAAATGAAGTGAGAGAATACCATTGATAGTACAAACAAAATTTTAAAAGAAGTCAATGGGTAAACTATATTATTTCACTTTCAATCACCATATCTTAAAGATTATTGATTTCTTTTAAAGAAACAAATTTAACGTTGTCGTGCATATCAATGATTTAAGTTTCAAGTTGATTATTAAAATCACCAAATAAGTTGAATAAAATTATTTGGATAAAATTGTACAAATTAAACTCAATTAGTTTTGTCATATCAAAACTAGAGGAAAATCGACTAGACTCGAACAAGACATACATAGAAGTAACTGAATATTTATCTCGGAGAAACAACTATGAAGTTTCTTAAGTTGCATATTCATAATACTAAAAATAGTTCAATACACTAATAACTATTTGTTTTTTATGAAGCATATCATTTACAAAAAATAAATTTTGGGTTCGTAGAATTATAAACAAGAGTGTAATATATATGGACTGTCAATATAAAGAGCTATACATGTACATTACATCATTCACTATTTATTAAAATTACTTTTTTAAAGAGTGAATAATGATTAAATATGAATATCTATGATATAATAATAATGTAAAAATCCATACACTAATAATACATACATTTTTTCTATATAAGTCATATAAATATTTTTAAAAATCATTTGCACACCCTCAAATCAATACAGCACCATTCATGTCCCCTATAAGGGGAGGAAGACTCTCATCATAAAGACATAATATATGATTAATTATTGTCATACTTTTCAAGACATCTTGAAAAATGTTATTCTAACTTTCTAAATTAGACTTCAAAGTTCTTAAGAGTCAATAAACAATTATAAGACATTAGAATAATCATCATTAAATATATTTAATGATTCATTTACCAAGATACATTAGTCTTACTTTCATATTGAGTTGGAAAGATTCTCAACCGGTGTTGTTTGTTTTAATGTGCAGGAGAGTAGAAATGGTTTTAAATGCTTATAAAATAAAGAAATGGTTTTAAATGGTGTTAGTTGCTGCTATATAAGATAGATGAATATGGGGAGTACTTGTTTCCTTTTTTTCAACAACAAAGTTATTTAATTAAGAGGGTAAATGTGTCATATAATAAATTGTATTTCTTTTATTTTTATGCTATTATTATTTTAGTACAGGAGATGATCTTTAGTCAAGATAGAAATTATGTATGAGTGTAATCGAGGTGTGTTTGTAATTATTTGGATTGAAGTATGCTACATTTTTTTTGTTTCTCACATGTATCTTCTTACTAAAGGTAATCTTATCCAAGCTGGGGTATTCACATGTATGTGAGGCTAACTTTCTTAGCGAGCATTTTTTCATTCATAAGACTCGAACCCGAGACCTTGCTATATTACTATATGTGTTTATTTTCAATGTATGTGAATTATATATTTATACAAAGTTTATTGATTTTTTAATTGTTTCCAAATTTACTGAAATAGGTAGAAAGTTACTTTAAATATCATTAGATGGATCCATCTAAAAGCCAAGTAATTATTCATAGTTAAATTGTTCCAAAATTAATTTTGATTTTATAGTACCCTATTAAGACAACTACTGTGGCTATTATATGATTTATTTCACGAGGAAGATCATTGAATAATGTCAAATTAAAAATCTCTCCTGAACCAGATGATATTATTTCAAATGTTTGAAATACTTTGAGGATATGGGGTATACATTTGCTATCCCACAGTTTGTGGTATTTCATGAGTCATGAACTTGTGATTGGTCAGAAAAAATATATTTCAATTAAAATTTAATTATTAAGTATTTTTCTAACCAATTACAAGCTCATGACACATGGAGTGATACAAATTGTGGGATAACAGATTTGCTATCGAGTAAACTAACTTTGTCCTGTATATTGTGTAACTGATAAGTTATGGTACCATATCAGAATCATTGGCTTAGAAGTGAAACATCTATTTGACATTTAATCTTGGTTGATTACCTTTTTAAAATTTAGGTTATGGCCTCTATCTCTTAGAGCTCATTCTATTTGCTGCCATTTATTTTAGAATACTTGTACTACTCTCTTTTTGTGACCTTTATTTTTTAGTAATAAGTTATGAATGGTTTGTGTGGTGTTTTTTTTGGATGTAGATCCAAAAGGATGGAGCAATAGCTGGTAATTTTTTTATGCAAAAGCAACATTTGTTTGTGTATATATAGAAGCTGCAACTTTAGCTTTTAGCAACTATTATTGTAGCCGTAGAGTTTTTTCAAAGACTTATATGTTATGCAGCATGTTAGGCTTGATATGATACTTTGAATAGTTCATTTTTTTTGCATTATTAATTTGGGCTGACCAACAAGTTGGATTAGAGAAGTTTAATATCTAAAGACACTTTCAATTATTTTAGTACTCCTTCAAGCAATTGATTTTTTTTCTTTTTTTAGCTTGTAGGTCATTTTTGTGTGAAGCAAATGGAAATTTGTAATAAGATAGCATAAGAGGTGTTAACCCAATACAAATAAATAGGACAAACAAGCAAAAGGAAACTAGCAACAAGCTAGAATACAAGATCAATGGTCAACACACCAATTTGCAAAACTAGGTGATGAACCCCAGCAAAAAAAGAAAACCAACTCAAAGGCCTAATCTGGATTAAATCCAATAGATGAGTATAATCAGTGGCGAATCTTGACATAAAATTCAGGAGAGACAACAATGTTCAATAACAATTTATAATTAAGATAATTAATAGAGTAACAAAAAATATAAAGAAATATATAATTGTTTTAAAATTTCAAAATTACATATTAATTTTAAATAACAATAATTAACAATTAAAAACATTGAAATTAAAATGTACATTCATTTGAAGTATTGCTCTTCATTCTTTTAAACTTAAACTCGTCGATTATTGAATTGTAGGTAAAACTTCAGCTATTTTCTTTGTCATTAAAAAATTCATCTTCTATCTTACTACACGATTTTGTTTGGTTATCTTGATTGTTAAAAATGATATCTCTATGGTAGTTAAATTATAATAGTTCAGAATAACTCTATCAAACAAATAATATGCATTCACTTTCCCTATATTGTTAAAGTTGCACTTAATTTAGATATTGTTGAGGGTTTTTCAAACATGAATAACTAATGACGTCAACAATAAAATATTATAATTGACATCGAAAGTTAATTTTCTCTTCTCATTGAAATCTTTAAGATAGATTTTTGCATAAAATATAAGCTATCAATCTTAAGTGTTTTATAAAAATTCATAGAATCTTAAGACAATTGTAGTAAAGTTTGACAAAGATAATTTGTGATCCCATAATCTATTTATGTGTAAAATCATTATATTTATATTTATAAGACAATATCAATATCTATATCTATATTTATAAGACAACTTAATCTATTATATATAACTTTTAGAAGAACCACACAAAATTATATAAGGTAAAAATTATATTTGAAAAAAATAAAAAAAAATATCAGGGGCAGTTGCCCCACCCGCCCTTAGTAAGTTCTGCCGGTGAGTATAACTCAACTCCTTGATGATGCTGTTCCTTACAAGCCACAACGACCATAAAGTGGCTTGCCACACCATATACCATAAATCCTTCCATTTTATATTCCTACAATGGCTCAAATGAAGCTTAAACAAATCAATATAGTTATTAGGAAGCGTTATGGAATGTCCAATCCAAGAGTATACCCCTAACTAAATATTGGCGGCAAAAGTGCAAGTAACAAACAGGTGGTCAATTGAGAATGGAGATCCTATGTCCTCATTTGTGTCCCAATTAAAATGCATCATTAAATTAAATAGAAAAATTAGAAATGAATAATTATATTACTTGGTGTCCTTTGATTGGATAGAGACAGGAAGGGACACAATTTTTTGGGACAGGTGATCTGGGTTCGTCAACTGATTCCATCCTCTAGGAGTAAAGAACACACTTGGCATCCTCAGCCGATGAGATGATGGATCTTATATTATCAAAAGTTGTAGGTCATTTAATATCAAAAAGTTGTGAATCAAGAAGCTTCCTCAATTCATATATCTTAAAACATGTGTGTACGATAATTCAAAAATCAAAATAGACATGTACAACATTTTTGACAAATGCTAAAAAAATGCTATAATGGACAATGCTAGAACAAGGGAACATTGTCTTATGTCTACCAAAAGTGCACATTTCAAAGGGCTTACATAGTACTTTAGTTTACTATAACAACTTTCTCATGTGGTTAAATTCGCAACACTTGCAAGTACTATTTTATTATATGGTTGATTTAAGCATTATAAAAGCCTTTTTGTGGCATAGTGTGAACCAAATATGGGATTTTAACTTAGAAATCCCCTCAAACTAAACATAACCATGCATTGAGAGATTATTTTGATATTACTGTAAAGGAAATTGTGGAGTAACTAATCATCCATTGAGACATTATCTTGTATGTTTGACTTTTGAAAAGCTAACTTAAAAAAGCAAACATAGGTAGACCAACAAGGGGCATCTTAGTCAAAATTAACTTATACTCATGAGCTTATAGCTTCTAGCTATAAACTTGTAACTATGAAGATAGCTAGATGCTTGTAATTGTGTAAGTAACTTATTGAACTAGAGTTGATTGATATAATTAGTTGTGGAGCTAGCTGAAAATTTGTTAAATGTCTCAAGAAATTTGTACAGGCTATGTGTGCTTGATGTTATACATAGCCGATCCTAAAATCGAATAACAGGTTAAGGTTTTGTTAGACAATCGACAATCAATGTAAAACATTGTTGAATCTCTATTATATGAATCAACAACGTGATAATGATAATACTAGGTCGTTGCCCATAAGCAATGTGATATATCGTCTGGGTACATTGTCAAGAGAACAATGGTCACTGCACCGTCTCTTGTGTAGATTTCTTAAAGAGCAAGATATTTGTCTATTTCAATCAAGGTGGAGATTGTTGGGAATATTTGAAATATGTTATTATATGAAGTCTCACATTGCCTAGTATTAGAATAGAGTAGAGTATCAATGTTATATATTAGACTCAAGTCTCTTGTTATAATGTGCACTAGATATAAGCATCAAATAGAAACACTCCAGGTGCAAGTGGGCTCATGGGTGTGCTAGGGTTTGTAATCCTTATTCTCTAATAATATATTTGTAGCCGTTCAGCGCTCTTGGGACGTAGACACAATTGGTCGAACCGCGTTAATAAATTCTCTTATTTATTCTCTTCTATTTATGCACATTATTTGATTGCTTGTGGCCAACACAGCGCAACGATCGCTTCCGATGCCCCAACAATTGGTATCATAGCCAATTGGTAGATGACTCTTAACCCATGCGCTAGATAATGGCAAAAGAAGGTGAATGTGTGATGGCTAGATGTGAACACCCAATTTTGTCTGACCTAGAAAAGGTCCAAAACATTTTAAAAGAAAAATAATAAATTTTATATATTTTGGTATTTTCCGAAATTTTAATATTTAATGAATAAAAATAATTAAACTATTTTTATGAAATTTTTATAATCATTTTTGAAATTATTAAATTTAAGTTAGCGAGCATATCCTTTTAGAAGCTTCATTTTCAAAAATAAAAAATAAAAATACATAACAAAACAAAATAAATTAATGTTGTTAGGGTTCCTAAATCTAAGTGATTAGGTTAACTGAAAATTCAAAAATAATAAAAATAAGAAAAAAGAATTAAATTAAAAAAAATCCTAAAAAAGCATATAATCATTTTTCTAAAAAAAAGGATAAACATTATATTTTATTATTATTTAATTTTTATTTTTTTCGAATTTCATTATAAAATAAATAAAAGATAATTAATTTTTTTTATTAATTTTATAATTAAATTCGAATTTATAAAATAAATAAGATAAGTGACATATTCTAAATATCTCTTTTAAATTCCAAATAAACAAAAAATAATTTTTTATTTTTATTTTTTTCGAAAATATAATTTTAAAAAATTAAAACATATTCACATATAATTATTTATTATATTTTCGGAATTTATAAAATATAAAAAGTAAATATAAAAAATAGTTTAAATATATATAATTAGATTTAATTGATTTTTGTAAAACAAAAATGAATAAAAAATAATAAAACGTCAAGTCAAATCTGAATTGGTGGGTGGTATAGGATCCCACAAAATATGGGATTGTAGGTTAGCGAGGATTATGTTTGTTAGCAATTTATTATGGTTAAGTTACGGTTAAAAGTAGTATAAATAAGGGGTTTGTGAAAGGGTTAAGGAGTTCAAAAAACCACATACTATAAACACTGGAAATACTCTGAGAAAAGGAGAGAAAACACTGTTGGAAAAAAAAGCATGTGAAAAGAGAAGGTGAAACGCTATGAAGACAAAAAAAAATTCAAAATTACACTGCAAAAAAGTATCAATAAAAAGGAAAAGTGAAAACACTATGGAAAAGGAAAAGAGTGTGATTTGCCAAGTGGGGGTGATCCAGTGTGGGCGTGCTCATTGTTGTTCCCGTTCACTCTTCTCTATATGAATCACCTTCGCTTGATCTGCATACTGTTTTCTATCAAAGTTGACCACTGGAACTGGCCAATCAGGAGGCGCAACTCACCCAGTTCCACTACAACCGCCCGCACCAGATCGTACCATCTCTCAGAGTGCAAGATCTCCTACATGCAAGGCTACACTCCAACCCGTGAAACCCTCTAGACCAACCATCCAGCACGCGCCACGTGTCCCAGGCGCACCAAGTTTGAAACACTCCATCTACTCACGCTCTGCCACGTGTCCTGCACTCTATATAACCACCACACACTAGTGCAATTCTAGCAGTGTACTCTCTACACTTCTAAAGGCAATTAGGTATTATATTTTAACAATTCTATTTTTTTTCTTACTAGTTAAACCATACAATGTTGTTAACAATTAAATGTCTTTTATTTTTTGTAAATAATTAATAAATATTTCATTAAATGTTATACAATAATTAATATTAACAGTAATAAATTAATAATATAATAAATTATGGGATAAGTAACTAACAATACATAAAAAAATTTCGAATGGTAAATAATAATCAACCAATATTTCTTTATGATTTTTTAGTAATTAATTAAATTGTTTATTCACTGTAAATAATTTGAAGTGACTAATAAAACGTTGAACATTTTTATAAATAAAACATGACAATAAGAACTTTTCAAAAAATAAAATAGTTTTGAGAATTAATCAAAGATGGAGAGAAGCTCGTCCTGGAGGTCTCTTTCTTCTCAGATCATCTTCGAAAAGTCGCGCTACGTCGCTTCTTTTCAATCCATTAAATCTCAAAATCAATTAAATTTCATTTTCTTAATTAAATAAATAATAGAAATTAACCAAATAAGAACTTTATTTTCGATAATAAACAAAACTTGCAATATATATATTTTTGACTAAAAAATATATCTTCTTTAATTAAAATACATTAAACCAAAAAACATTTTTCTACCTAAAGAACTACGTAAACCATGGTCCCCTTAATAGGGGTACGTAGGACCAAAGTCAATATTGTCATGCTCAATAATAAAAATAAATAATTTTTTCATAATAAGTAACTAATTAATCAGACAATTTACTAAATAATAATAATAATAATGTCATATATTTTAAAGAAGGGTACCGCTTAAGGCGGGCAGATAGGGTGCTAATAACTTCCCTACCTTGTAACCGACTTCCGAACCTGGATATCAAAAATCCAAAAGCCCAAGTAATGAGGCTTAAAAGATTTTTCTACATTTTTAACTATAAAATGTAGTGGCGACTCTAAACATAGTCGTGGAGCCGAAAATCGGGGCGCGACAGCTGGTGACTCTGCTGAGACTTTTTTGAAGAGTCCGGCCCATAATCATTAAAATATATAATGTTTATTTACCATTATTATTGTTATTTTATTGTTTAGTTAATTTCCAATAATATTGTATACTTAATTATTACTATAAATCTAAGTTATATGCCAAATTTTAATGGTATGTATAAATAAGAAAAGTGCATATTTAATTATTAAATGAGTTGTATGATTTATTTTAATTGTATATAGAAATATGAGAATTGCATGCTTAACTACTAGTTATGTGTTATAAATATGAATTATATGATTAGTTTTAATTATATGTATTAATATTAGTTATGTGTTATTAATTATTAGTTGTATGTATATGTATATGTTGCACACTGAAATAATTAATTGTATAAGTTGTATAATTGTATATTGTGAATCCTTGTTTGTATTGTTCTTATTGCTATATGATATAATGCACACATTTTAGGCACACATATGCTCTACACCCGAGTATTAGTGATACCTTTTTGGATAAAAGGGACACTAGCCTCACTGGTCGTGGTTTTTGCCACTTCTAAGTGTTGGTGATGTGGACCACTCATATTGTTACCTCTTATTATGAGTTAGCCGCTCGAGTCGATCTCCTGTTTCGAACATCATAATATTTGGGCTTCTCTATTCGAGAGAGATGCAATATGAGAACCTTTATGGGAGTCTAGAACTTGCCAATGACGTCCATTGTATGGTAGAACCTTGTCCTAGGACATTATATTTGTTGTGAATTTTGTGATGTGTGTAATGTTTGTATTATAGCATATTGTTTGGAATTTTATCATATAAAATAAAAATCATGTAAAATATCACACCTTGAGAGAAATTCCTAAAGTACATATTCAAACATTTACTCAATTATCCATTCATTTATGCGTTAAAAAAAATTCATTGATTGACTTATACATACATTCATACATACATAGATATATGAAAATTCACCACCCACTAATTAATTATTCATTCCTCATAAATACATACATAAAAAAACATAAATATCATTCAAAAAAAAAATCATTTCAATCCATGCCTACATTAACAAAAAAAAACTATCATTTACAACAATTCAATCATGTATATATTACTCATACATTCGTTTAATTAACTATTCATATTTATATTTTAAAAAAATTAAAAAATAAATCATTCATACATGCTCTTATTTATTTACATATTCATCCATTCACTCATGCATCAAAAAAAATTCATGCATTCATCCATGTAAAATAATACATATAACTGAAACATATGTTCATTCAATGATCCATTTCATTGCTCATTCATGCATTCAAAATAAATAAAAAAGAAAACTACATCATTTAAATACTCATTTACTTTTACCTTCGTATATTCATTAAAAAGAGTATATTAATCATACATTCATTCATTAATGCAATCAAAAAGAAAAATCATTCATTCATTCAATCATACACTCAAAAATAATAAAAAAATCGATTGACTTATTCATTCGTTCATCACTATAAAAAAAATCTTAGTCGTTTATGCATTTATTCATTCATTCAATTATTCATGCATACACTATTCATATACACATCTACTCATTCATTAATTCATGCATACATGAATTTAAAAAACAAATCATACATTCACTAAAAAAGCTAAAAATACAATAATCGAACATTAATCTAATTTTATTCATTAACTTAATGATTATAAAAAAATTCATTCATGTATTTAGATAGAAAAGTAATCATTTATTGACTTTGACGTTCATTCGTGCATAAAAAGTTATTAAACATTCATTCACTCATATATACATGCAATTTAAAAAATTAACACATTACTCATACATACATTCACTTATGCATACATTCATCAAAAAAAAAATAAATAAATAAATGATACATTCATTCATACATTCATAAAAAAATGAAAATAAATTATTCAAAAGGAGAAAAAGTTCATTCATTCATGAAAAGTACATCATTCATACACTTATTTATTTATACATTCATCCATGCGTAGATTCATGAAGAAACACTTCATTCAAAGATTGTATTATTTCAATAACCATTTTTTATATCTTCATTATCATAAAAATAAAAATAAAAAATGTCATACATCTTCCTATATATCATAACCTTCATGCATTCAGAGTCATACATATCATAAATTGCATTTTTTTAGCAGTCTCATTCATCCAAGAAAAAATAAAATTACATGCATTTTCACATCTCATGCATCATGAAAAGATTTGAATCCTTGCACCATCCAAACATCCAAACATATGCATAGTCATATACATTTCTTGCATTTCATGCATCATTTGAAGTTATAGGTTGCATATCAGTTCATGTAACATGATAAAAATTCACTTCATGCGTCAATAAGAAATCATTTTTTTGCATGCATTTCATGATCCCACTGCTAAGGACACTCATAAATGGAAGATTGACTTTAAGAACAAGTCTGTTAGACTCGAATGAAAGCCATCAATATTGAAATTTAAGACATTCAAGACGATAGAGAACTCCCAATTTGTGGTTAAGTTCATACTCGATAGTGCATTGTCTTCAACCCTAGCTAAATTGGAGATCAATTTGAAACTTTTCATCACTTGAGGACCACAGTCAAGGTTAAACCATTCAAGTATTCACTCAGAAAAATTACTTTCAAATGCATATTTTTTTAATAAGTATATACTAATGCAATGATTATGTAAATTTCACCATCTTATACCTAACTGTAGTAACTCCACTCACCATATTTATCCAAAGAACACATAACCAAATAAACCCAAATAAAATTAATCTATGCATTAATATGAGATATTTGATTAAAAAAATGATTCAAAAATAAAATGGAGGATGATGCAAATGTAAGAACCAAAAAGATGATGTACATCTTCAAGCAAATTTTTCTAATGACACAAGGCATTTTTTGTAATTCCAAAACATCTTGGAGATATACCTAGTCACCCCATTTGAGCACAGACATAATGAAAGGAGATAATTTTTGAATAACCCTCAATATTTCAATAGCATAGGGAGGGTAGCTTTTCAACAGTTTTCCTTGACATTCAATTATTAAATAAAAATATTCTTTTACATCAATCATGTGACCGGAGGATAGAAAATACAAAGAACGTTCCTGCAAAAAAAAACAAAAAAAGTAAAAAAAAAGCCCGTTGAGAATCCTCAATTAATATCTCAGGCAAAAATGCAATATCAAGGATCACAAAAGGAACCCTTCATGAAAAATTATCGCCTTAATCATATGTTATCCGCATCAAAACCTGAAAAATTCTCTTAATAGTTGAATGTCATGTTTGAAAAATGTTGAAAATAGGATAAAAAAGAAAGGTGAATGGTGGGTATGAGAAACACAAATTTTGAGCCTTATATCATTTTCTTGAAAACCCTTAGCTTAGCCACGATACAAGCTTAAAAAGACCTTATTGAAGACTTATTTGCCTAAGATGTGCATCATGACCCCAAAAAATGTTGACTCCACAAATCTCATAAAATTTTGATAAAATATCTCATCTTTAATGCATAAGTTAAAATTCATTATCACTGTCATTATATTAACACAAGCTCAAACACAAATTAAATATCATCAACCACAATTAAATATCAACCATCTATCCTTCATACCTTCGCCATCACTCTTAAAGCCAAAGACAAATTCAATTCTATCATAGCCACCACCACATCTACATTAGCCAAAATTGAATTCTATCGTCATCATCACCACCATATCTACCCAAGCCAAATCCAAATTGTATCATCATTACCACATCACCACTCATAGCTCAAACACTTACCAAACTTTGCATGATCATTGTTTTAGAAAAATGTTATGCATGAAATAAAGAGCAATAAATGCAAAGGAAAATTAGAAGCTTCTCAAACTGGGGCATATTTTCAGATGATTCATGGCCTAGAACTTGACAATCTAAGCTTACCAAATCAATATGGATATAAGAATGACTCGGATTATCTCACAGTGGGGCAGTGGAAAGTCACAAGAAGACCAAATCGGGGCAAATTTTGGTGTTGATCATATTTTCTATTGGAAAGTCAGAATAAGCCAAAACTGGGGCAGTTTTTGGGTTGATCACATTTTCTTGTGAAAAATTAAAAGGAGCCCAAAGCTGGAGCAATGTAGAAGTGATTTCTCATGATTGTATTAGTTCAATCAATCACAAGAAGTTAAAATATCCCAATCAGACACAAGAAAGATGTTCGATTATCAAACATCTTGAAGAAAGGACGATTCATTGTTCAAGACTTCTACTTTCCATCGAGTCAAGACATCTAAAGGTGTTCAAAGAAAAGAAGAAAAAAAAGAAAAAAAAAGTGTTAGGTTGAAAACCCACATGGGCAACCTAGAAAAAGGTGAGGGGTCCTAAGTCGAAAACCTATGAAGGCGACTTGAGATCATTATAAAACGAGAGATTTCTCGACAGATGCCTACATCTGGTTTTCTGGGCAAAAATTATGGAAAATTAAATGAACACCCAAAGATGAAGACTTGCTACTGAATATCATCAATCACCCAAACTGGGGCAATCTTTTGGAGAATCTAAGTTGTAGCCTCCCGGGTGAAGACAAAAATTCATAACAGGCCCACTAGGGCAATTTTTGCTGTTACAAAAAGCGTCAACACTTTTGGGAGAAATTCTATGCAAACCTACACTCGGCCAAAATAGTTGGGTTTAGTCATTGTCCACAGGATCATACTGAAGCGGTTTAAGGATCACCTTAAAGAAAGACATCTTCAAGTAAACTTGGACAGATTTTGATGGTACCAATCAACATCAAGCAACAAAGACCACTTCAGTCGAGTCTACAAAATTTGATGAATTTCATACACAAGATAAAAAAACAAATTGAATCATAAGTGATGCATTAGAACAATCATGCACGAGGTTTACTCCTCATTCCATTCAAACATTATATATAGTATTCATATCATACATGACATACATACATTAAAGCATAAGAGGTTTACTCCTCATTCCATTCAAACATTATATATAGTATTCATATCATATATGACATATATACATTAAAGCATAACTATATTTTCAATGCATAGTCACATTCATATACCAATCATTATAACACAAATAAAAAAACATGACATAATCATTCATTGCATATAACTAGTCATGCATACATGCATTTTTAAATTATTCTTCCTATAAGCACAAACAAACAAAAAAAAACAAAAAAAAATTGCATTACATATAACCAAGCATTCAAACATGCATCCCCATATTATTCTTCTAATAAGCACAAACTAACAAACAAAACAATGCATTGCTTATAACCAAGCATTCAAAGATGCATTTTTACACTATTCTTCTAATAAGCGCAAACTAATTATTGCATTGCATATTCAAACATGCACCTCTAAATCATTCCTATAATAAACAATAAACAAACAAACCAAAAATTGCATATCATACATCTCAACATACATTCATACACAATGTCAGCATTAACAACCGATGCAGAACATTACAATCCGCAAGTAAATTTTCTAACTTCACACCAAAACCTCAATGTTGGCAGCATGGGTGCCTCAGCAAATCCCTGAATCGTTTCGGCAGCACGGGTGCCTCAGCAAATCCGTGAATCGTTTCGGCAGCACGGGTGCCTCAGCAAATCCCTGAATCCTTTCGGCAACATGGGTGCCTCAGCAAATCCCCGAATCGTTTTCGCAGCATGGGTGCCTCAACAAATCCCTGAATCGTTTTGGCAACACGGGTGCCTCAACAAATCCCTGAATCGTTTCGGCAGCATGGGTGCCTCAGCAAATCCCTGAACCATTTTGACAGCATGGGTGCCTCATCAAATCCCTGAATCGTTTTGGCAGCATGGGTGCCTCAGCAAATCCCTGAATCATTTTGGCAGCATGGGTGCCTCAGCAAATCTCTGAATCATTTCGGCAAGCGCGGGAACTGCCTCAACAAATCCCTGGTTCATCACGGCCAACGCAGGAACTGCCTCAACAAATCCCTGCTCCACCAACAGGGCATTGATCTGCTTCATCAAATTTGGTACCTTTCCTAATGACCTTTTTCTGAGCCTCGACAAAATAACGTTCACTTCTTTACTAATTACTTACCGTGATATCTCTCAAACCTTGGTTTGCTTGCTATCATGTAAACAACAAGTAAAGAGGGGCAGTTGTGAACACCCAATTTTGTCTGACCCAGAAAAGGTTTAAAATATTTTAAAAGAAAAATAATAAATTTTATTTATTTTGGTATTTTCCGAAATTTTAATATTTAATGAATAAAAATAATTAAACTATTTTTATAATCATTTTCAAAATTATTAAATTTAAGTTAGTGAGCATGTCCTTTTAGAAGCTTCATTTTCAAAAATAAAAATAAAAACATATAACAAAACAAAATAAATTAATGTTGTTAGTGTTCCTAAATCTAAGTGATTAGGTTAACTGAAAATTCAAAAAATAATAATATTAAATTTATGTTGATAAGGTTTCTAAATCTAGGTGATTGGGTTAACCAAAAATTCAAAAATAAAAAAAAGAATTAAATTAAAATAGACCCTAAAGCTAACTTAAAAATGCAAACATAGGTAGACCGACAAGGGGCATCTTAGTCAAAATTAACTTCTACTCATGAGCTTATAGCTATAAACTTGTAACTATGAAGATAGCTAGATGCTTGTAATTGTGTAAGTAACTTATTGAACTAGAGTTGATTGATATAATTAGTTGTGGAGCTAGCTGAAAATTTGTTAAATGTCTAAAGAAATTTGTACAGGCTATGTGTGCTTGATGCTATACATAGTCGATCCTAAAATCGAATAAAAGGTTAAGGTTTTTTTAGACAATCGTCAACCAATGTAAAACATTGTTGAATCTCTATTATATGAATCAACGTGATAATGATAATACTAGGTCGTTTCCCATAAGCAATGCGATATATCGTCTGGGTACATTGTCAAGAGAACAATGGTCACTGCACCGTCTCTTGTGTAGATTTCTTAAAGAGCAAGATATTTGTCTATTTCAATCAAGGTGGAGATTGTTGGGAATTTTTGAAATATGTTATTATATGAAGTCTCACATTGCCTAGTATTAGAATAGAGTAGAGTATCAATGTTATATATTAGACTCAAGTCTCTTGTTATAATGTGCACTAGATATAAGCATCAAATAGAAACACTCCAGGTGCAAGTGGGCTCATGGGTATGCTAGGGTTTGTAATCCTTATTCTCTAATAATATATTTGTAGTCGTTCAGCGCTCTTGGGACGTAGACACATTTGGTCGAACCGCGTTAACAAATTCTCTTGTGTCTACTCTTCTATTTATGCACATTATTTGATTGCTTATGGCCAACACTGCACAACGATCGCTTCCGCTGCCCCAACAAATGGTATCAGAGCCAATTGGTAAATGTCTCTTAACCCATGCGCTAGATAATGGCAAAAAAAGGTGAATGTGTGATGGCTAGATGTGAACACCCAATTTTGTCTGACCTAGAAATGGTCCAAAACATTTTAAATGAAAAATAATAAATTTTATTTATTTTGGTATTTTCCGAAATTTTAATATTTAATGAATAAAAATAATTAAACTATGTTTATGAAATTTTTATAATCATTTTCGAAATTATTAAATTTAAGTTAGTGAGCATATCCTTTTAGAAGCTTCATTTTCAAAAATAAAAAATAAAAACATATAACAAAACAAAATAAATTAATGTTGTTAGGGTTCCTAAATCTAAGTGATTAGGTTAATTGAAAGTTCAAAAATAATAAAAATAAGAAAAAGGAATTAAATTAAAATAACCCTAAAAAAGTCTATAATCATTTTTCTAAAAAAAAGGATAAACATTATATTTTATTATTATTTAATTTTTATTTTTTCGAATTTTATTATAAAACAAATAAAAGATAATTAAAAAATTTATTAATTTTTATAATTAAATTCGAATTTATCAAATAAATAAGATAAGTGACATATTCTAAATATCTCTTTTAAATTCCAAATAAACAAAAAATAATTTTTTATTTTTATTTTTTTCGAAAACATAATTTTAAAAAATTAAAACATATTCACGTATAATTATTTATTATTTTTTCGGAATTTATAGAATATAAAAAATAGTTTAAATATATATAATTAGATTTAATTGATTTTTGTAAAACAACAAATGAATAAAAAATAATAAAACACCAAGTCAAATCTGAATTGGTGGGTGGTATAGGATCCCACAAAATATGGGATTGTAGATTAGCGAGGATTATGTTTGTTAGCAATTTATTATGGTTAAGTTACGGTTAAAAGTAGTATAAATAAGGGGTTTGTGAAAGGGTTAAGGAGTTCAAAAAATCACATACTATAAACACTGGAAATACTTTGAGAAAAGGAGAGAAAACACTATTGGAAAAAAAAGCATGTGAAAAGAGAAGGTGAAACGTTGTGAAGACAAAAAAAACATTCAAAATTACACTGCAAAAAAGTATCAATAAAAAGGAAAAGTGAAAACACTATGGAAAAGGAAAAGAGTGTTATTTGCCAAGTGGGGGTGATCCAGTGTGGGCGTGCTCATTGTTGTTCCCGTACACTCTTCTCGATATGAATCACCTTCGCTTGATCTGCATACTGTTTTCTATCAAAGTTGACCACTGGAATTGGCCAATCAGGAGGCGCAGCTCAGCCAATTCCACTACAACTGCCCGCACCAGATTCTACCATCTCTCAGAGTGCAAGATCTCATATATGCAAGGCTACACTCCAACCCGTGAAACCCTCTAGACCAACCATCCAGCACGCGCCACGTGTCCCAGGCGCACCAAGTGTGAAACACTCCATCTACTCACGCTCTGCCACGTGTCATGCACTCTACTTAACCACTACACACTAGTGCAATTCCAATAGTGCACTCTCTACACTTCTAAAGGCAATTAGGTATTATATTTTAAAAATTCTATTTTTTCAACCATACAATGTTGTTAACAATTAAATGTCTTTTATTTTTTGTAAATAATTAATAAATATTTCATTAAATGTTATACAATAATTAATATTAACAGTAATAAATTAATAATATAATAAATTATGGGATAAGTAACTAACAACAAATAAAAAAATCCGAAAGGTAAATAATAATCAACCAATATTTCTTTGTGATTTTTTAGTAATTAATTAAATTGTCTATTCTCTGTAAATAATTCGAAGTGACTAATAAAACGTTGAACATTTTTATAAATAAAACATGACAATAAGAACTTTTCAAAAAAGTGGTTTTTGAGTTCCGAAACTCGGAATCGAATTCCGATTGCGTTGTTAGCTTCGTAATTTCATTTCGAGTTAGTATAGACCCTGAGTACAACCATATCTATTTTCTAAATATTATTCACCCGGAATGCCGAAATCCGAAATTTTAATCGAATATTAAGATCAGACGATTTATAATACCGATCGAGTAGTGGGTGATAATACTCGGGCATGTTTATCGCACGTGTCCACGAGGTGATTATTTCGCATTGGGATGTGAGATTTGACTAAGCAAATCTCACATAACTTTCTCAAATATCCCATGAGCTCGTCATTAGCCACCCTAGGAGATTTTTCATCATTGCCTAGAGGAAATCTGATTTCCCTCTCTCATAAAACACTCCACACTTCACACTTCACTCTCACACTCTCTCATTTTCAAATTTCTAAGAGAAGGTAAATCATCTCTTCATCTTTTCTCTCATTTCTCATTGTTTCTTCCATCTTCAATCCTCGATCTCTCAACATTCAACAAATGGATGTTGATGAGATTTAAGTATGTTGTTCATGAACATGTCAAGAACATATTCAACAGTTGACTTTTTCTAAAACACTTTCTAACTCATTTTCTCCTCAAAACCGAAAATGATGATGTTCTTGAACTTATGAAAATATTTTGTTGAAACCATGAACAACTTGTGTTCATGGAGTTGTTATAATGTTGTATTACATGCATTTTTTTGTTTTAGCCAAAGGGGATGATGATGAAATCAAAGGAACCTTTAGGAAGTGTTTTAGAAAAATGAGAATGTATGTATTTCTATTTGTTGTTAG
>NC_032024.1:15094362-15095449 GCF_001865875.1 Lupinus angustifolius
ATTAGTTACTTAATTGTTTCCTAGTGTCTTATGATTTGGAACATATTTTCCAACTTATGTGATATTGAGTTTGAAACTAATATATATCATATATTGTTGTGAACATTCATTTTTGTCCGGCCCAGAAAAAGCCCAATTCGTTTCCAAATAATAAGTTTTCCATTTCAAGAAAATACAAATAAAGTCTAAGCCCTAAAAAACAATTTTTCAAAAAAATGTTGTTTGGGCCACCATAGGCCCACATGTCATCTTCCAAAACAAAAAGAATAAAAATAAAAAATGTTTTCTTCTTAAAAAATTTCGAAATAACATTCAACAAGTGGAAGATGGTGAAAGATTTTAAAACCAATTTTCGGATTTTTTTAGCATTTAAACAAGATATCATGCTTAAAAACACAATTGGGTGTCATAATAACTAATAATAATAATAAGAAATTAATTTTCGAATTTCAAAAAAAATAATAAAAAATTAAAAAGAGGATTATTTTCTCTTAAGTATTTATTGATTTTTCGGATAAACAAAAAAATAAAAAATCGAAAAAAGATTTTCATTTCAAATTTGAATTCAAATTTCAGATTTGAAACTCAAATTTCAAATTTGAAATTCAAATTCCAGATTTGAAATCAATTGTTCAAATATTCTGGTTAATGGAAATCAAATCAATTTGATTGGATTTTAAAAAAGGGGAATATTTGATTTATGAAAAATTAAAGAGGTATGCAAATCTTTAGGGATTTCGGTTGGGCTATTTTTTTCCTATAAATAGTGGGTTAGGAAGAGGAGAAGAGGACAGAGAAAGTATTATTGAAACCCTGCCAAAACATCCAAAAAAAGCTCCCAAAACCTTGCCAAACGTGTTCTGCAAAAAAAAGAGAAAAAATAAAAAATTTGTTGCGAGAATCAATCGTGCGTGGGTGGGTTCATCGTTTATCCGTGCATCCTCGATCCCTAGCTGTTAGATCTGCATGCTTCCTCCATTCGTGAGTTGACCACAAAAAGCAGTCAATCGCGGGACGAAATACGTCTCGGTCTCACTGCACAACAATCTCTTCCTGCCACGCGTGTTTCTCTTTTTGGTGGGTATTC
>NC_032024.1:15095549-15097317 GCF_001865875.1 Lupinus angustifolius
TCATTATTTGCACTGATATCACCATGTTATATTATATACGCTAAATTATTATATCATGAAAATTTTAATTATCATAATAATAAAAAAAAATTAATTATGTGTAGGCAATTAAAATTTCATGAACATAAGGTGTGAATATAAAAATTAACTGGACTTATCATCGTAATCAAATTTCATTGTTGTTTTTTCACCATTTTTACAACGAGCATTTACTTTTTTTATTCAAAGGCTAAGAATAATAAGTAAATATATAATAAAGTCACTCAATTCTATTACATGGTGAAAATTGTATTCATGTGTGTACCACTTAATTAATTTCATTTCTATAATAGAACATGTTATGTTGAGGCCATGTCACTTAATATTTATTTTTTTTATTCTATTCATGTTAATGAATATCAAAATTTTAATATATGCAATGTTAGAGGAAGCCCAAACACAAAATACAATGCGTAAGTTTTTAAAAGTTTGGAATAAATCACATTTTTATTAGTATTTTATACCTTTTGAATTCTAATCAATGTCCTTAAAATAACTACTACATTTTTTTATGATAGAGTCACTATAAATTCTAAGACGACAATCCCTCTAATTTTAAGATATGATGCGGTGTCGGACATATGGGCTGCACTTCATCAACTTAATGATCACCATGACTAATTCACCAACGAATCAAAAATCTTTTGTTCATAAACATGTTAAGATCTTAACTAACCCTTAGTACAAAGTGCGGTATCGGACATATGGGATGTACTTCACTTGTATTATAGGATCGTTAATCGAGATTTAACTTATATTTTTATTAAAATTAATCCAACCAACAATCCTTTTTCTACTTAAAGAACTACGTAAGCCTTGATTCCCTTAATAGGGATACGTAGGACCAAAGTCAATCTTGTCAGGCACAACTAAAAAAAATAATTTTTTCTCATTTAAGTAATTAATCATTAACTAATTAATTTAATTAATAAAGAGGTGTTCCTTTATTTAATAGTAATAACAACAAATAAAAAATATAGTAATCCATTATAGGGTACCGCTTAAGGCGGGCGGGTGGGGTGCTAATACCTTCCCTACCCTGTAACCGACTTCCGAACCTGGATATCAAAAATCCAAATGGCCCAAGGTAATTGGGCTAAAAAAGATTTTTCTATATTTTTGACAGTAAAAAATGTAGTGACGACTCGAGAGGTCGCGTAGCCGAAAATTGGGGCGCGACAGACTGGATGGATGAAGAGGATGTATGATCACGATGAGGAAAAAGAGAAATGATTTTAACTATTTTAGTAACAATTTTAGAAATATCGGAAACTAACGGATTTTATTGTGGTAGTTACGAAGATTTCGGTGTTCGAACCTTGAGACCAAACCACCCTTAGTTGACGAGTTAAAGCACGCTTCATTAAGGTGAGAGAGAACACATCGTGACATAGTTGTGTCCGAATATGACACCCGGATCTGCTAAACCATCTCAAAAGTTTTGGAGTTAACTTGGGTTTTAAGAAACCCAAGATTTTTAGGTTTGAATGCTTGTGAATATATATGATTGTTGATTAAATGTGTTGAATATTGTATATGATTGTTGTTGGGAACTTTTCTGAGTGCAGGTGTTCGAAAAACCATGTTTAAATATGTTTCGGTTGTCGAAAAGGGCAAAATTGGTATTCTGTCCAAGTCCCTATCGCTTGGGCGAGCACAGCCTCGCTTGGGCGAGGACTGGGCGAGGGGAAGTTTTGGTTCTGGAACTCCCTCGCCTGGGCGACAGAAT
>NC_032024.1:15097417-15144737 GCF_001865875.1 Lupinus angustifolius
GAGGAAGGCTTCAGTTTATTTGAGATTTAAAGATGAATTGTCGCTTGGGAGACTAGTCCCTGCTTTGGTGAGAGACAGAGTGGAAAGATTGAAATGAGATGATGTTGTGAACAATGCGATGAACCCGGGTAGGGTGTGATGTGATATAACGGTTGTGGAATGAGATCATGGCTTAGATGAGAAGCATGACTCCACAAAAGTATGAAAGCATTGTTTGTGTGTATGCCTTGTTGGGCAAGTATCCGACTTGAGGTTGTGAACTAGGGGGTACCCTAGTAAGGATACATGATATCACGGAACAACGATCGACCGACCGTAAGAGGCTTGGTCATGTGACCGTCCAGTATTATTCAGTGATGGGTTGTAGTGATTGAGATGTTACCTTGAGCATGTACGGTTGACGTACTATCGGGTCCCACGAGAAGCATTCATTGTCGGGAGATGGCTTAAGGATGGGTCAATCATGTGTTTGATTACTACATTGCATTTTACTATGACTAGGAATGCATTGCATTGTGAACATGAAGTAGTGGAGAGGAAATGATGGGACGACTTAGAGCACCATGATGTAAGTATGGACGACACTGATTGGACGGTGATTCGCCAACAATGTCTTGAGGGAGTGTCTGGGTGAGACGAGTCCCTTGTATTCCTGGGGAGGTACCCTATTGGAACGGACAATTCTCACATGCCAAACTAGGCAATCTCTAATAACCCCTGGATTGCATTCGAGATCGATGAGAAGGATGCCTAGAAAGCGTTTGTATGACCTAGGTCCGGATAGGACTGTTCCTGAGGGAACCGTTTGATCTATTTTTTATTCCTTGCGAGGATATGTTATTTCGGGTGCGTACAAAGCGGCTTGGTACGGGACCTGTACTCTCGATTATTTCCGATTAGGATGTTGGATGGATATTAGTGTAAGGTGGATAAGCATGACATATCATGCATACATTATCATTGTGGAAGTGAATTCCCACATGTGAGCTACAAGCATTGTATATTCCTATGTTATGTATGTGATATGGTTATGAGTAGAATGTTGCTTATATTATTTGATATATTGGTAATGTTGAAATAAATTAATAATATAATAAATTATGAGATAAGTAACTAACAACAAATAAAAATATTCCGAAAGGTAAATAATAATCAACCAATATTTCTTTATGATTTTTTTAGTAATTAATTAAATTGTTTATTCTCTGTAAGTAATTTGAAGTGACTAATAAAACGTTGAACATTTTTATAAATAAAACATGACACTAAGAACTTTTCAAAAAATAAAATAATTTTGAGAATTAATCAAAGATGGAGAGAAGGTCACCCTGGAGGCCTCTTTCTTCTCAGATCATCTTCGAAAAGTCGCGCTACGTCGCTTCTTTTCAATCGATTAAATCTCAAAATCAATTAAATTTCATTTTCTTAATTAAATAAATGATAGAAATTAACCAAATAAAAACTTTATTTTCAATAATAAACAAAACTTGCAATATATATATTTTTGACTAAAAAATATATATTCTTTAATTAAAATACACTAAACTAAAAAAAAATTTTCTATCTAAAGAACTACGTAAGCCTTGATCCCCTTAATAGGGGTACGTAGGACCAAAGTCAATATTGTCAGGCTCAATAATAAAAATAAATAATTTTTTTCATAATAAGGAACTAATTAATTAGACAATTTAATAAATAATAATAATGTCATATATTTTAATGAAGGGTACCACTTAAGGCGGGCGGATAGGGTGTTAATACATTCCCTACCTTGTAACCGACTCCCGAACCTGGATATCAAAAATCCAAAAGCCCAAGTAATTAGGCTTAAAAGATTTTTCTACATTTTTAACTATAAAATGTAGTGGCGACTCTAAACAAAGTCGTGCAGCCGAAAATCGAGGTGCGACACTAGACAATGTGCGTCAAAGGTATTGCACAAAGATAAAGTAGATGAATTGAAGGAGAAGAATACATGACAACACTATGATGGAGGCGATATATGTTGATCAAGAACCCCAGAAGTTCATGTACTAGGTTAAGATCAAGGTGGAGATAGAGACTCATGTGTTGAGTTTGACCTAGAGACAGGTGCTGATAGTATCTATCTAGATGTTGAGAGAATGTTCTCATTTGAGATGAGAAGTGAAATATCCTAATGGCGTGTTTGGGATGTCATAATGAAGAATGTTAATTGATAGCATATCCACAGAAGCACATAGCCGCTGACTGACTTTGATGTATGGTGTAACATGCACATTGACTTTGATGCAAGTAGTGACATGAGCGTTGGTAGAGATGCAGGGGTATGACATGAGCATTAGCTTGGATGCAAGGATGTGATACATACATTAGTTAGAATTGACGCACGGTATGTGTTGTGGGTATACTCCTTATGGTGGAGTATGATAGTTCTTCTGAACTAGGATTGACGGAGTAGACAATGGTGGTAGTGGTTGAGGCTTTTCAAGGAAGCTCTAAGGTTCAGTTTGACTGAGTATTGAAGAGGACGATTGTTGGATGAACTTTTGTATAGATGTTCCAATATATCAAAAGACTTCCTAGTAATAGGTGGTTAGGTGACGTGTTCCATTTGATGGCGGTACGAGAAGCGGCACTACAAGTTTGGAGAGTTAGGCTCTTGGTAACATCGTCAAGGATACTCAGAAGGTTTATGTTATAGAGGAGAAGACTCTTATGTGGAGGAGTTGTTAAAAAGAATTAGGCATTGAGCATGGTGGAGTCATATAATCGCTAAGGTGGAGATTCTTGTGTAGATTTCTTAAGGAGCAAGATATTCGTCTATTTAAATCAAGGTGGAGATTGTTGGAAATGTTTGAAACATGTTATTATATAAAGTCTCACATTACCTAGTATTAGAATAGAATACAATATCAATGTTATATATTAGACTCAAGTCTCTTGTTATAATGTGCAACGTCCCGAAAATTACTCCAACAATATTGCCAAAAAATGGCTAAAAAATGTTCTTTTTTATTTGTAATGTAAAACTCCTCCATTTATATTTGATTCTTTTTCGGGAAATCACGTTAAGTAACCTAAATTGAGAAAAAGACAACAATTGTATCCTAATGGTAACCAAAGTCACTTAATATATGATGGAATAATTCTTTATTGAAATACGGAAAACTTTTATACAAACAACAATGCGGAAATACAATCTCTATCCCAACTGAAAACATATACAATAGAAATCAAGACCTTAAAAGTACCCTACACAAATACTTGTCTCAAAAGAAAAATAGAAATGGAAGTGACTCCTAGTGACTAGCTCTAGTGTTAGCGGGTGTGCTAAGATGCTTGCTGGGATCCTCCTCCGTCTCAAAATTGGATGAGAGGTCCACCATCTCAATGGAGTCCTCTATTAAGACTAACTTCACATAGTCCTCCTCTTCGGCGTCCCGCTCCTCCTCTTCAACCTCCATCTCCTCTTCTAGGTCATTGGACGCACCCTACGAGTTACATCCCGCTCCTGCATCTGCTTGAAGATCGAGCATCGTCCGACGAGCAGCTCTCCTTCCTGGTGGGGAACTGAGCACGTCGTCTCAACTCTATATCCTAGTAGATGGTCCCACAATAGTGGGTCCGTGAGGAATCACAAACTGAATGGTTGGTGCAACAGGTGCAAATCTTCGAGCAGGTAAAGTAAAAGAAGCCTCCAAGTCCGCATAGTGTGAAGGGAAGCTCATTGTAGAGCCATCACAGACCATCTCCAGCTCTAAGGCACAAGGGCCTATGCAGGTGTATCGGTGTCCATCAATGCTCCATGTCCCCTCCTGGGACATCGAGAATTGATAGCTCTGAATCCTCGCGGTACAGTCCATCTAGACAAGAATGCAAACCGAAGACAAGCAGAAAGAAAAGGGAGTAAGACATCTAATGAATATTATTCATTGACGACGTGGAATTACAAATAATATACACAATATATAGCTCATACATAAATGCACAATGATGAATGATGTTATAACTCAGATCATGAGGATCAATATCCACGATCCCAATGTATGAATGTTATGCTTATTTCATCCATCCTTACACCAATATCATCCTAATAAATTATTCGGAAATAACCAAGAGTACAGGTCTCATAACAAGCCGATTTGAACGCACCAAAAATTATTCCTTGCAAGGATATATGATCGATCTGTTCCGAAGAACTGTCCATTTCAGGACGATGTCGTATCAAACACTTTCTAGGCATCCCTCTCATTAATCTTGATTACAAAGAGGGGTTGTAAGAGATCGTCTAGTTTGTGCGGTGAGAACTGTCCAAGCCTAAAGAATACCTCATTTAGGAATACAAGGGATTCGTCTTACCTAGACTCGTCCTCAAGACTTTGCTGACGAATCACCGTCATCATCGTCCCTCTCAAAATCGCAGGGTTCGTTTGTCTCTCGTAAATTTCCTCTCTACTACTTCGTTATTCATAATGAGTATGCACACTAATCGAGGTTAGTCAATTAAATCTTGTAACTATTCTTTTATATCGATCGGCCCATCCTAAGATATCTCCCAAAGGAAAGGATTTTGTGGGACCCGATCTTACGTTAACACATAATATAGGAATAACATCCTTACCACTACAAGCCATCGCTGAATTACCCTCGATGGCCACATGACCAAGCCTCTTACGGTCAGACAACCTCGCTACGTGGTATCATGTAATCCTTTTTAGGCATCGCCTTGCTCATGACGTCATCGTCATAATCCTTGCCCGAATAAGGCGCAAGAACAAAGGTAACTATATAAGTTCGTTAATTTGGGCGTCGGGCTCCTCGTTCGAGTCACAATCTCTCCCAATTATTAAATATACCTCCCACCCAAGTTAGAGTTATTGTCTAAGCAATCAACTCATCAAAAGCAATCAAAAACATTGCATGTCTCTCGCCCAAGCGACAGACTATCGCTCAAGAGGTCATTTCATCAAAATAGACTCAATTCTCTGCCTCGCTCTCACCTAAGCGAGAGCCTGTCGCTCAAGCGAAAAATCCACCTAAAACCGGTCAAAATCACCCCTTGAGTCTCGCCCAAGCGAGGGACTGTCGCTCGAGCGACCAAAATTGCCCAGAATAGGCAAAACGCACTGTCTGGCCCTCGCCTAGGTGATAATTGGGGGCCAGGAACCCTCTGGCTACTCTTTCTCCCTCGGCCAAGCGAGGGAGCCTCGCCTAGGCGTGAAGTGTCCAACAACCTAGACTACTTCCTCACCCTTTTGGGCCACCGGATCGAAAATCTCTGTTGTTTTCGATCCCTACGCGTTTTAGTACCACGATTGATGTTCCCTCATTGATAACTACCACAATACTTAATATTTTAATCTATCCTAGGGCATACAACTTAAGAGATCATCCATACTTAATCCAGGTAAGCAATCATTTGGTTAAGTATGAATTTCAAAAAAAAATATAACTCCCAACTTTTGACGTATTTGGGAGATCTAGGTGTCAAATTCGGACACCACTATGTCACAATGTATTCCCCCTCACCCTGGGTTGTAGTGCGGTTGATCTGCTTTACATGAATGGGTAGGTTGTCCGACTTCGGACACCTCGAAACTAAATAAAAAAACCAACCAGTGATTTGCGAGTTAAATTATTTTCCTACTACTTCAAGATATAGACATCATGTTAATATATTTTAAGGACATTCGAGACTTTCATCCATCCGGTCAAAGATTCATATTCTTGAACCATCCTTTATCCTCGAAAGTCTCGTTCACGATTCCTATCGTGTTCATGATCATTTCAACACCTCCTTCACAAGTGTTGATCTCATGCTCAAAACAACATTTTTAAATCAAGGTAACCTTGATTTCATAATCATATCCTTTCATCAAAATCAACAACATGTATGTTTTTAAACACTAAAACAGCCACATGAATAACAATATTTCATGGTTTCAAAACAACGATTTCTAAATTCACGAAAACTCATTTTTCGAGTTCTTGAGTAAAACAATAGTTAGGAATATTATTAGAAAATACGTTCGTAACATACGTATAAACATCATACTAAAATTTCGTAAACAACTAACGATTAGATTTGGAGTGATGAAGAACGAAAGGGATGAGAGCTTAGCTTGGAGTTTTTTGAGAATCCAAATGAAGAAGAAGAAAAAGAAAAGTGAAATGAAATGCGAAAGGTTCTCCAAGTGGGAGGGCTCTTTTAAGAATAATGAATCAGATTTAGGGAGGGCAAACCAAAGGTTCTCAAGAGTAAATGGTGCAATGGGTAGATGAAGGGTTTAAGGAGTTTTGTGTAATAGATGAGTTTTTTTGCTTGCTTGACAAGCAAGTTTCACCCGTGAAAGTGAAGTGACCTCTTCAGTGAAACATTCAAAATTAAACCATGTCTGAGTATTATCAGCTAATACTCGACTGGATATTAAAATCTTCCGATTTCGGTTTATGGTAAGAACTTCGAACATAGAATTCAAAGTGAAAAGTATTTATAAATGTGTCATGGACAAAATTGATGTTTATCTTGACTCGAAATAATATTTCGAAGCCAATGGTGCAATTGAAATTCGAAAACACGTTACCGGGCCAAATTCGAGCCCGACAACAGTCCAAAAACTTTCCATCATAGAAAATTATGAAAATTTCCCATAAAATAGGAATTCACAAAACAAGACTAACACTCAAGTATGATTTAGCCTAAATCCTTGTCGATTAATTTCTAAAATTGATTTTTGTTAAAATAAATAAATAATAAAATATATATCGAAAATTCACGGTGTTACATAATGTGCACCAGATATAAGCACCAAATAGAAACACCCATGGGCAGGTGGGACCATGGATGTGCTAGGGTTTGTAATACTCATTCTCTAATAATATTGTGGTAGTCGCTCAGTGCTCCCGGCAATGTAGGCACAATTGGTCAAACCGCGTTAACAAATTCTCTTGTTTCTTCTCTTCTATTTATGCACATTATTTGATTGCTTGTGACTAAAATTGTGCAACGATCGCTTCCGCTTCCCCAACAATTGGTATCAGAGCCAATTGGTAGATGACTCTTAACTCAGGCGCTAGATAATGGCTAAAGAGGGTGAAGGCGTGATGAGTAGATAATGTGCGTCAAAGGTATTTCCCAAGGATAAAGTATATGAGTTAAAGGAGAAGAATACATGGCGACACTGTGATGGGGTGATATATTGTGATCCAGAACCCCAACAGTTCATGTACTAGGTTAGGATCAAGATGGAGATAGAGACTCATGTGTTGAATTTGACCTAGGCACAAGTGCTGATAATATCTCTCTAGATGTTGAGAGAATGTTTTCATTTGATATGAGAAGTGGAATATCCTAATACCGTGTTTGGGATGTCATAATGAAGGATGTTAATTGATAGTAGATCCACAAAAGCATATAGGTGTTGACTGACTTTGATGTCGGGTGTAACATGAACATTGACTTTGATGCAAGTTGTAACACGAGCATTGGTAGAGATGCAAGGGTGTGAAATGGGTATTATCTTGAATGCAAGGATGTGACACAAACATTAGTTAGTATTGGCGTAAGGTGTATGTTATGGGTTACTCCTTATGGTGGAGTATGATAGCTCTTTTGAACAAGGATTGTCAGAGTAGACAATAGTAGTAGCGATTGAGGCTTTCTAAGGAAGCTCCAAGGTTCAATTTGACTGAGTATTGAAGATGACGATTGTTGGTGAACTTTTGTGTAGATGTTCTAATATATCAAAAGACTTCCTGGCAATAGGTGGCTAGCGCGGTGTGTTCCATTTGATGGCGGTATGAGAAATTGCACTACAAGTTTGGAGAGTTAGGCTCTTGGTAACATCGTCAAGGATACTCAAAAGGTTTATGCTGTGGGGGAGCAGACTCTTATGTGGATGAGTTGTTAAAAGAATTAGGCATTGAGCAGGGTGGAGTCATATATTCGCTAAGGTGGAGATTCTTGTGAAAATTTCTTAAGGAGCAAGATATTTGTCTATTTCAATCAAGATAGAGATTGTTGGGAATGTTTGCAATATGTTATTGTATGAAGTCTCACATTGCCTAGTAGTAGAATAGAGTAGAGTATCAATGTTATATATTAGACTCAAGTCTCTTGTTATAATGTGCATCATATATAAGCACTAAATAGAAACACCTTATGGGCAGGTGGGCCCATGAGTATGCTAGGGTTTGTAATCCTTATTTTCTAATAGTATCTTGGTTGCCGCCCATCGCTCTTGGGGACATAGGCACAATTAGTTGAACCTCGTTAACAAATTCTCTTGTTTCTTCTCTTCTATTTATGCACATTATTTGATTGTGGCCAACACTGTGCAACGACCGTTTCCGCTACACCAATACTGTCATCTGCATGTAATGTAAAA
Organism: Lupinus angustifolius; assembly: GCF_001865875.1. Classification (NCBI taxonomy): domain Eukaryota; kingdom Viridiplantae; phylum Streptophyta; class Magnoliopsida; order Fabales; family Fabaceae; genus Lupinus; species Lupinus angustifolius. The sequence continues at coordinate 15,105,787 of NC_032024.1, forward strand.
TAAATAAGAGTTCTCATACTTACATGAACAAATGCGGGTAAAGTTAGTTAGTCAATCTAGGATATGAATCTCGACATGAAATATAAGCACACTTACTGGAAAATCAATGAAAGTAGTTGACATAGTGATTAGAAGGAGATTAATTTTATGTGTGTGCAAGAAACTGAGTGGGTTGGGCAAAAAACAAAAGAATTAGACACTAGGTTTTAAGCTATGATACACTAGTAAGACAAGATCTAGAAATGAGGTGGGTATAATTGTAGATAATGAATGGAAGAATGATGTGGAGATATGGTGGATGTAAAGAGAATATGAGATATGATCATACCCACAAAGTTTGTAACAAAGGAAGACACCTTTAATGTGATTAATATTTATGCACCTCCAATAGGATTAGAGGAACATCATAAGACAAAATTTTGGGAGAATTTGGAAGGAGTAGTCCAAATAATACCTTTAGGAGAAAAGATTTTCCTTGCAGACGATCTTAATAGTCATGTAAGGAGAGACACTAGAGGATATGAAGTTGCTCATGGTGATATGGCATAAGAATCAAACATATAAGGTAGGACTATTCTATACTTCTCATCAGCTTTTCATTTTGAAATATTCAATACATGTTTTAACAAACAGAGGGATCACCTTATCCCATATAAGAGTGGAGTTGCATGCTTTCAAATCAATTTCTTTCTTATAAGGAAATCGGATAGAAAGCTTTGTTTGGACTACAAAGTCATAACTACAGAGAGAATGGTCAAATTTATACTTTTTATCGTAGGATTTGGTGTTGGAGGTGAAATAATCTTTAAAAAAAATGGAAAATGACAAAGCAGTTTGACATGATAATATACATATTAAGGTTTGGAAGGTTCTAGGAAAGTAAGACATTAAATGGTTCACAAAGTTTCTTAATGAGATCATGAGATCTAAGAAAATGTCATATGGATGGAGGATAAACATCTTAATCCTTATTTATAAGAATAAGAGTAACATACAAAATTATGCAAAATATAGGAGAATCAATCTCATTAGTCATAATATGAAGCTACGAGATAAGATAATTGAGCATACGTTCACACAAAAGACGAATATAACTGAAAATCAATTTGGTTTATATAAGGAGGTAAACCAGGAAGGTATATACTTCCTTCAACAATTGATGAAAAGATATCAAAGGAATCAAATGCGCTTGCATATGGTCTTCATTGATTTAGAGAAGATATATGATAAGGTGCCTAAACAAGTTTTGTGGAAAGCTCTAAAGAAGAAAGATATTTGAATTGTCTATGTTCGAGCAATCAAGGATATGCATATGATGGGGAGAGAACCAACATGAGAATACAGGACGACGTCTCAGAAGATTTTCCATTGCCACTTGACTACTCTAAGGGTCAACTTTGAGCCCCTACTTGTTTAATTAGTCTTGGATGTGCTCATTGAGCATATCCAAGAACAAGTGTCATAATGCATGCTTTTGTGGATGATATTGTTTGTGGGAGACTCGAGAAGTGAATTGAATGATAATCTAGAAATGTGGAGACAAACTTTAGTATGAGTATATGGAGTGTAAGTTCAGTAAGACTCTAACAAACCCTATTTTAGAGGTAAAATTTGGAGATCTTATCATATCACAAGTCACTAGATTCAGATATCTTGGGTCAATCATAAAAGATGATGGAGAAATTGAGGATGATATGAATCAAGTGGATTCGATGAAATGGTGGAGTGCTTAAGGTGTCATATGTGATAAAAATGTACTACTTAAGCTTAAAGGGAAGTTTTACTACATGACTATAAGACATGTAATGTTATATGAGACTGAATGTTAGACGATAAAATGCCCACAAGAGAATATAGTCAGTGTAGCATAAATGAGAATGTTGTGTTGAATGAAGATACACACTAAATAATATAGAATTAGAAATAATACATTACGGAAAAAGTTGGAGTAGCTCATATTATAGAAAAGATGGTAGAGTTCGACCTTAGGTGATCTGGATAACTGTGGAAAAGACCAGTAGAAGCTCTCATAAGGAGAGTAGAATAAATAGAGATTGGTCCAATTACTTTTGGAATAAGGAGGCCAAGAAAAACCATAGGAAAAATGATTAAGAAAGAATTACAAATCAATGTTTTTATCGACAAACAAAAATTTTGATAGAGCATTATGGTGTCATTCAATCTATGTAGTCAACTTTACTTAGTAAGATAAATGGTTGGTTGTGGTTGTTATAAAATATGTAAATAATTAATTTCTAATAACTACCTCCAATGGAATAATTAAATATGTAAATAAATAAATCATTAACTAAAGGTAATTTTATAATAAAAATGTTAGTGATTTTGGTAAAAGCATTAGTAATTTTATAGTTTTTCATGTAAAATTGTTAAGGATTATTTCTAATAATTATTTACATCTTTAGTTAATTATAATTATTACTATGTATTTTATTTGTAGTGTAATTAATGTAATATGTTAAATTTTAAAAGGGCAAACTAATCATTGCATTAATGAAAAAATTACTTGAATTATCATTTAAAAAATTAGTTTTCTCACATTATAACTCTATTTTAAAAAGCTACAAGTTTCATTCAGTTTTTAGTTATCAAATGATTCTAGTAGTTGATTGACTAACTAAAAAAATTATATTACTTGAAAACTAATGCTAAATCTTAAAATGACTAGAAATAGTTGTCGATTGAACATTTTAATAGGATTTTAATCCTTGAGTATAAAAAATGACTTATATTTATATGAAAATTTAACTCCATTATGATTATAAAAAAGAGGACTTTACATTCTAAATTGAAATACATGCTATGGTGGGTACACACCACAAGGAAGGAGCTTAATGATCAAACATTAGAAAGCAAAAATTGAGTAAAAAATGTAAGGCAAAAATAGAAAATTACCTAAGCAACAATGGGAGCTAAATGACAATGGCTTGACGAGAGCCACGGAGAAGGATGATAATTAGGGCTCTTCTTCGTTTTACTTTTCATTTTTTCTTTCAATATTAGAAAATTTGGACTTTAAGTTGCTTTTGACTTCAATTTTTTATTTTTGTTTAATTTTAAAGCGTTTTTATAAAAGAAAAAGTTGTACATTACTTGCTTGGAATAGCCAAATACACAGTAGCAAATCTGTTGTCCTACAAGTTATATCACTGTATATATCACTAATCCGTCATAAATTGAACAAATATATTTAAATTAAAAAATTAATAATTAATTAGTTCATGATTAATCTTAGTTAATGACACATGTAGTGACACAACTTGTGAGATAGTAGATGTGTACTTCAAATCCACTTCGTGTCATCAATTTTCCTAATTAAGACGTATTATTCATCAAATAGAAATAACACGATTAAGATTTGATTTACTTGTTTTTTGATTTTTTTTATATTACTAAAAATATATTTTCAAAAAGAACTAATATCTTACAGAGTTTGTGGATATCCCTCCTAACGAGTGTTGCTCATAGAAATTGAACTTTTGGTTCTTCTAAAGATGTAGCAGACCTTATACTACTAGACCGTCTCATGGAACCGATTGATTAAATATAATATTGTGGTTAATGATGTGGCAGAAAAGAAAAAAGAGATAGAAAAATAAAATAAAAAGTAAATAATGTCAGTGGTGAAAATATAAGAATTTTAAATAGGAAAAAAAAACCTTCCGTTCGCTCTGGGCAGAACCGCAGAAATATGTTTTAAATTTTTGTTTCATAATAACTTTGTTTTCTTTTCAATTTTGGTTGCCGGTTCCTTTGGGTGGTGGGTGTCGATGTTCAGAGAGACTTAAACAAGAGGATCGATTTTCAGAAAATGAGTAACGCCATGAAATCTGCGGCACTGTTTAACTCTATGAGTAATAATAATATTATTCTCTCTCCCTCTCTTAGGGCTTCTCTCTTTCATTCTACGCCTATATTGGAACGTAAAAGGCGCAATTCTTGGGATTCTGTAAGTCTCTCTCTCGCTTACCATTTACCTTTCATTTTTATTAGCTATATCGGAATCTAATAAACTGTGTGGGAGCATCCTGCACTGAGTTCGCTATAATTTGATGTGTATTAGGTTAACTTTTAGTCATAAATTCTTTTTAAGCCATTCGTCTATTTGTTCTAATTCTGATAATAATTAACATTTTGCCAGTTCTTTTGTTTCATATTACAAAACAATACAATGGGAATTAGTCAAGTTAATGTTTCTTTTGTGATAGTGGGTGGGGTTCACGAATCCCATGTCTTTGTTTCCTTATCTAAAGAAGGGTGGCCCAATGCATGAGCTCCCACTTAGTGGGGTCTGGGAGGGTTGATGTGTGCAGCCTTAATGTGACCTCATGTTTACAAAACAACAATCTTATTGTTGTGTCAAGCGTCACCCTATTTTTAACAAAATTCCCAAACATAGCCTTAATGGGTTTGAGGAGGACAAATGTATGCACTCTTATTCCTGCAAAGGGGAGATACTGTTCCCCAGGATTTGAACTCGTGACCTCGTGGTTACTAAGCAATAACCCTATCTATTTTATTAAAATTTGGGGAATGTTTGCAAGCGAAAATGTTAATTTTTATCTATCATTTTTAATGTGAAATGTTGAAAGTGGTGTATTTAATAAAGTTAGAGATTGATAATGTATTTAGTTTCCAGTGCATTGCTTAGGCCAGGGGTTAGCAAAACCCTTTTATGTATTATGTATTGTATTGTGGGTTATGATATGAGCAGTGTTTTAAATTGTGGTCACATTGTGTTTGTGTGGAAAATTGCCGCCCTGCAATATTTCGGCTCTAATTGCGGTTGTGGACCGCAATTTAAAACCCTGAGTATGGAGTTTTTGCATCTTGTTGGTGACTTCAGATATGAATTAAACGGGGCATGTGGAAGGTTTTGTATTTTGGTAAAGATGTGGGAGTTAAATGTAGTTTAGTTATGTATGTATCATTACTGAAAATAAATTGTTACATTTTTAATTGCAGAGATGCAATCATTTCTCAAGAAGATTTAGAAGAAGGCCAACACTGTGCAACGACCGTTTCCGCTACACCAATACTGTCATCTGCATGTAATGTAAAATAAATAAGAGTTCTCATACTTACATGAACAAATGCGGGTAAAGTTAGTTAGTCAATCTAGGATATGAATCTCGACATGAAATATAAGCACACTTACTGGAAAATCAATGAAAGTAGTTGACATAGTGATTAGAAGGAGATTAATTTTATGTGTGTGCAAGAAACTGAGTGGGTTGGGCAAAAAACAAAAGAATTAGACACTAGGTTTTAAGCTATGATACACTAGTAAGACAAGATCTAGAAATGAGGTGGGTATAATTGTAGATAATGAATGGAAGAATGATGTGGAGATATGGTGGATGTAAAGAGAATATGAGATATGATCATACCCACAAAGTTTGTAACAAAGGAAGACACCTTTAATGTGATTAATATTTATGCACCTCCAATAGGATTAGAGGAACATCATAAGACAAAATTTTGGGAGAATTTGGAAGGAGTAGTCCAAATAATACCTTTAGGAGAAAAGATTTTCCTTGCAGACGATCTTAATAGTCATGTAAGGAGAGACACTAGAGGATATGAAGTTGCTCATGGTGATATGGCATAAGAATCAAACATATAAGGTAGGACTATTCTATACTTCTCATCAGCTTTTCATTTTGAAATATTCAATACATGTTTTAACAAACAGAGGGATCACCTTATCCCATATAAGAGTGGAGTTGCATGCTTTCAAATCAATTTCTTTCTTATAAGGAAATCGGATAGAAAGCTTTGTTTGGACTACAAAGTCATAACTACAGAGAGAATGGTCAAATTTATACTTTTTATCGTAGGATTTGGTGTTGGAGGTGAAATAATCTTTAAAAAAAATGGAAAATGACAAAGCAGTTTGACATGATAATATACATATTAAGGTTTGGAAGGTTCTAGGAAAGTAAGACATTAAATGGTTCACAAAGTTTCTTAATGAGATCATGAGATCTAAGAAAATGTCATATGGATGGAGGATAAACATCTTAATCCTTATTTATAAGAATAAGAGTAACATACAAAATTATGCAAAATATAGGAGAATCAATCTCATTAGTCATAATATGAAGCTACGAGATAAGATAATTGAGCATACGTTCACACAAAAGACGAATATAACTGAAAATCAATTTGGTTTATATAAGGAGGTAAACCAGGAAGGTATATACTTCCTTCAACAATTGATGAAAAGATATCAAAGGAATCAAATGCGCTTGCATATGGTCTTCATTGATTTAGAGAAGATATATGATAAGGTGCCTAAACAAGTTTTGTGGAAAGCTCTAAAGAAGAAAGATATTTGAATTGTCTATGTTCGAGCAATCAAGGATATGCATATGATGGGGAGAGAACCAACATGAGAATACAGGACGACGTCTCAGAAGATTTTCCATTGCCACTTGACTACTCTAAGGGTCAACTTTGAGCCCCTACTTGTTTAATTAGTCTTGGATGTGCTCATTGAGCATATCCAAGAACAAGTGTCATAATGCATGCTTTTGTGGATGATATTGTTTGTGGGAGACTCGAGAAGTGAATTGAATGATAATCTAGAAATGTGGAGACAAACTTTAGTATGAGTATATGGAGTGTAAGTTCAGTAAGACTCTAACAAACCCTATTTTAGAGGTAAAATTTGGAGATCTTATCATATCACAAGTCACTAGATTCAGATATCTTGGGTCAATCATAAAAGATGATGGAGAAATTGAGGATGATATGAATCAAGTGGATTCGATGAAATGGTGGAGTGCTTAAGGTGTCATATGTGATAAAAATGTACTACTTAAGCTTAAAGGGAAGTTTTACTACATGACTATAAGACATGTAATGTTATATGAGACTGAATGTTAGACGATAAAATGCCCACAAGAGAATATAGTCAGTGTAGCATAAATGAGAATGTTGTGTTGAATGAAGATACACACTAAATAATATAGAATTAGAAATAATACATTACGGAAAAAGTTGGAGTAGCTCATATTATAGAAAAGATGGTAGAGTTCGACCTTAGGTGATCTGGATAACTGTGGAAAAGACCAGTAGAAGCTCTCATAAGGAGAGTAGAATAAATAGAGATTGGTCCAATTACTTTTGGAATAAGGAGGCCAAGAAAAACCATAGGAAAAATGATTAAGAAAGAATTACAAATCAATGTTTTTATCGACAAACAAAAATTTTGATAGAGCATTATGGTGTCATTCAATCTATGTAGTCAACTTTACTTAGTAAGATAAATGGTTGGTTGTGGTTGTTATAAAATATGTAAATAATTAATTTCTAATAACTACCTCCAATGGAATAATTAAATATGTAAATAAATAAATCATTAACTAAAGGTAATTTTATAATAAAAATGTTAGTGATTTTGGTAAAAGCATTAGTAATTTTATAGTTTTTCATGTAAAATTGTTAAGGATTATTTCTAATAATTATTTACATCTTTAGTTAATTATAATTATTACTATGTATTTTATTTGTAGTGTAATTAATGTAATATGTTAAATTTTAAAAGGGCAAACTAATCATTGCATTAATGAAAAAATTACTTGAATTATCATTTAAAAAATTAGTTTTCTCACATTATAACTCTATTTTAAAAAGCTACAAGTTTCATTCAGTTTTTAGTTATCAAATGATTCTAGTAGTTGATTGACTAACTAAAAAAATTATATTACTTGAAAACTAATGCTAAATCTTAAAATGACTAGAAATAGTTGTCGATTGAACATTTTAATAGGATTTTAATCCTTGAGTATAAAAAATGACTTATATTTATATGAAAATTTAACTCCATTATGATTATAAAAAAGAGGACTTTACATTCTAAATTGAAATACATGCTATGGTGGGTACACACCACAAGGAAGGAGCTTAATGATCAAACATTAGAAAGCAAAAATTGAGTAAAAAATGTAAGGCAAAAATAGAAAATTACCTAAGCAACAATGGGAGCTAAATGACAATGGCTTGACGAGAGCCACGGAGAAGGATGATAATTAGGGCTCTTCTTCGTTTTACTTTTCATTTTTTCTTTCAATATTAGAAAATTTGGACTTTAAGTTGCTTTTGACTTCAATTTTTTATTTTTGTTTAATTTTAAAGCGTTTTTATAAAAGAAAAAGTTGTACATTACTTGCTTGGAATAGCCAAATACACAGTAGCAAATCTGTTGTCCTACAAGTTATATCACTGTATATATCACTAATCCGTCATAAATTGAACAAATATATTTAAATTAAAAAATTAATAATTAATTAGTTCATGATTAATCTTAGTTAATGACACATGTAGTGACACAACTTGTGAGATAGTAGATGTGTACTTCAAATCCACTTCGTGTCATCAATTTTCCTAATTAAGACGTATTATTCATCAAATAGAAATAACACGATTAAGATTTGATTTACTTGTTTTTTGATTTTTTTTATATTACTAAAAATATATTTTCAAAAAGAACTAATATCTTACAGAGTTTGTGGATATCCCTCCTAACGAGTGTTGCTCATAGAAATTGAACTTTTGGTTCTTCTAAAGATGTAGCAGACCTTATACTACTAGACCGTCTCATGGAACCGATTGATTAAATATAATATTGTGGTTAATGATGTGGCAGAAAAGAAAAAAGAGATAGAAAAATAAAATAAAAAGTAAATAATGTCAGTGGTGAAAATATAAGAATTTTAAATAGGAAAAAAAAACCTTCCGTTCGCTCTGGGCAGAACCGCAGAAATATGTTTTAAATTTTTGTTTCATAATAACTTTGTTTTCTTTTCAATTTTGGTTGCCGGTTCCTTTGGGTGGTGGGTGTCGATGTTCAGAGAGACTTAAACAAGAGGATCGATTTTCAGAAAATGAGTAACGCCATGAAATCTGCGGCACTGTTTAACTCTATGAGTAATAATAATATTATTCTCTCTCCCTCTCTTAGGGCTTCTCTCTTTCATTCTACGCCTATATTGGAACGTAAAAGGCGCAATTCTTGGGATTCTGTAAGTCTCTCTCTCGCTTACCATTTACCTTTCATTTTTATTAGCTATATCGGAATCTAATAAACTGTGTGGGAGCATCCTGCACTGAGTTCGCTATAATTTGATGTGTATTAGGTTAACTTTTAGTCATAAATTCTTTTTAAGCCATTCGTCTATTTGTTCTAATTCTGATAATAATTAACATTTTGCCAGTTCTTTTGTTTCATATTACAAAACAATACAATGGGAATTAGTCAAGTTAATGTTTCTTTTGTGATAGTGGGTGGGGTTCACGAATCCCATGTCTTTGTTTCCTTATCTAAAGAAGGGTGGCCCAATGCATGAGCTCCCACTTAGTGGGGTCTGGGAGGGTTGATGTGTGCAGCCTTAATGTGACCTCATGTTTACAAAACAACAATCTTATTGTTGTGTCAAGCGTCACCCTATTTTTAACAAAATTCCCAAACATAGCCTTAATGGGTTTGAGGAGGACAAATGTATGCACTCTTATTCCTGCAAAGGGGAGATACTGTTCCCCAGGATTTGAACTCGTGACCTCGTGGTTACTAAGCAATAACCCTATCTATTTTATTAAAATTTGGGGAATGTTTGCAAGCGAAAATGTTAATTTTTATCTATCATTTTTAATGTGAAATGTTGAAAGTGGTGTATTTAATAAAGTTAGAGATTGATAATGTATTTAGTTTCCAGTGCATTGCTTAGGCCAGGGGTTAGCAAAACCCTTTTATGTATTATGTATTGTATTGTGGGTTATGATATGAGCAGTGTTTTAAATTGTGGTCACATTGTGTTTGTGTGGAAAATTGCCGCCCTGCAATATTTCGGCTCTAATTGCGGTTGTGGACCGCAATTTAAAACCCTGAGTATGGAGTTTTTGCATCTTGTTGGTGACTTCAGATATGAATTAAACGGGGCATGTGGAAGGTTTTGTATTTTGGTAAAGATGTGGGAGTTAAATGTAGTTTAGTTATGTATGTATCATTACTGAAAATAAATTGTTACATTTTTAATTGCAGAGATGCAATCATTTCTCAAGAAGATTTAGAAGAATGCATGGGAAACAAAAACTACTGCGCAATGTCAATGATTATGCAGATTTCCTGTTTCAGGTTCGTTATTACGCCTTCAAACCATGCCTGTGCACTGTCAATGCAATATCCAATATCCCCCCCCCCTTGTATGTGTTTTATGTGTTTCTGGCTTTGTTTCTTCACACTGGATGGTTAAAGTTTAGGATGGATTTCATTGAATGACAGAATCACACACTTTGATTTCTGTCATTGGTTTATTTTCAATTTTCAATCATTACGGAACAGTCTTCATATTTCTCTCATATAATATGTAATGTATGCTTCACTGGTTTGTTATCTTGTGATGTCAGAGGAGATAGGTGGCGAATAGCCTTTTACTTAGCACTTAAGATTTTGCTGCAAACCTGTCTATATTGGCTAAATCTCTTATAAAGTTTTTTGGGCAAAATGGTTCTTGACCAAGGCTACTATGTCAGTTGTTAGGTAAAACTGGCAAAACATGGTTATTGAGTGAATGGGAGTGTATATTTATCAGATAACATTCACTCTATGAATTTGATTCATTGAGAAAAAGGAGATATGAGGGATGCTTTTATGCTATCATATTTGGGTTTCAGAATTTCCCTTGAATTAGTTATTTCCTGATTTGGTTCCTATATCTGCTGATAGTAGCACTGTTTGACAACTTGTTGGAGAAGACTATCGAGTAACATGTTTGGGGTCTGCTCCTATGGATGTCAACATTGTAAGTTTCAGGCTAGGTAGTCAATAGCGGCGCGATAGCTTAGTGTGGCAGAGTTTCGGCTGTTCCCCGCTACACCACACTGGTCAGCGGTGCAGATGGCTGTAGCGTCTGTAGCAGGTCAAATAGTGGTAGAATTGCCAATAAATAGCAGGTCATAACCTGCTGCACATTTTGTTGCAACTGGAACCCAAACTTTAGAGAAGAAAAGTCTTTTTTTCCCTCTTTTTAATAGGGGGCAGGTTTCCCCTAAGGTTTTAGGTAATTTAACATTCTCTTTCTTTCCCTTCTACTTAACACATTAGTTTTCCCCTAAGGTTTTAGGTAATTTAACATTCTCCTAATTCAACCTAGAATAAAATTGCTAGGCTTCCTAATTCACAAAAATACTTCGTTTTTTCTCAGCTAAATTTTTCCTTAGCCTGTAATTGTTTGCCCTGTCATCTCTTTATTGATTCTCTTATCAAACTGATTGAACCCAATTTTGACATCATCTTTGTGTGGTTCAATTTCGTGAGATACAACTCTATTATGGCCTTCAACTTCGATCAGCTCTAGAATCTGTAATATTATTATCTTGACTATTAATTAGGAATGTGTCTTTGATATAATCTATTTTAGTATTTATATGTATGGACTATAAATTGCTTATATATTTTTCTTAGTTGTAACGGGTGTCTCGCTGTCCGCTATTGTGTTTTTGGGGTCGGCCGCTATCCACAATTGACTACCTAGGTTTCCGGATATGAATTTCCAAGGGTCTTCTTCATTTTGCTTGTTCAGCCGATTGGTCTGAATGAGTATCTGATTGTCAGTGGGTTGAGCTGTCGAAGCAATAATAAGAGAATAAAATGTACATTTACTCACAAGTCACAACTATTTGCTGGTCTTTATGGGCCTGGTGAAATAAAACTTTGTTTAAGGAGTGTTTTCTTGTCCCTGTGATCTTTTTGTAGAGACTTTAAGTTTTTAAGCTTGATTGTGACTGCTTTTGCTAGTGGGACTAAAGCCAACTCCACCTGCGAGGTTAGGTTGGTCAATGGAGTAATTTTGGCCCAAAATGGCTCATTAGAGTATTCTAGTCTTATTCTACTAAGACAACATTAAGATGTATTTAGAATGCTACTTTGTATACCACCATATATCTAGAAATTGGTTATTCTAGAATTCTCTTTAGTGTAGAATTCTTTTTGTATTAAATAGTCATCTCTAGAATACTCCTTCTAAACACTATAAATACCCCATGTACTCCTCATTTGAAACTAGTTGAATAAGAGATTTCACATTCCTACTTGAGTTTTAATCTCTACTTTGTCACTCGTTCAGTTTCTGAGCCAGGTTTCTAGAGGGTTAGGTCAATCCAAATACTTATGCGGGCCTGTGGTTTGCTGAGGGATGATCAGGGTAGGCTGGGGAAAAGGGTTTGTTTGGAATTTATTCCTTTTCCAAATCAAACTGTTGTGATTTCTTTTATGGCTTGAAGATGTGTGGGATATGGAGTTTATTAGGATTGAGGAAGAGTGTGATTTAATTTTGATGGTGTGTCATATAGGATGAGCTTTGGCGAACGGTAAGGTTCCTTGCCTTGTAACCTGTGTTATGTAGGCCATGAGTTCAAATCCTGGAAACAGCCTGTTGACTTGTGAGCGTAACGCTGCGTACATCTACCCACCCCTGACCCACTAGGTGAGAGCCTCGTGCACTGGGCCTCTTTGATGATTCCATCATACACGATTGAGTTGCGAAAACTTCTATATAGTTATCCTACATCTGAACTGAGTGCTTTTTGGTTAAAGAATTTCTTTCATGATGACACTTGTAACCTCAGTACCATATCTACATTCTTTATCTCCATGCTTGCATGGGAGCGTTAATGTGAGGATAATGGATGAGCATATTAGCTTGCTAAGCAAAGTCTGTCTATGTCATGTGGGTTTTCCATGCTCTTTGAGCTCTACCGCAGCTACTTTCTGTGATCTTTGATGATCTCAGTGGGGGTCCAGTTGCCCCATGCCCGTTGCTCGAGTTTTTCAGTTTTTCTGTTTTGGGCTTTTAGCCTTGTTTATCTACCCAAAATAGAGTATATGTCTAGAGCACTAAGGTCTCCTCTTAGTTCTGAAGTGTCAACAAATTTAGTATTCATGATATATTTAAATTCTGTTAATTTGGCTGTTTAAAGTGGTGTCATGATTATTTCATCAATTTCTTTAGAATTCCTTATTTAGGTTGGCAGTTTACACTTTAGACACACTCTCTCCGTTGAGTCTCCAGGCCTCCACACTCTTCCCCTGTCAAGACTGATGTGATATTTAGGTTCCTAAGTTTTATTAATTTTCATAGGTTCTTGTTCTTGTTCTCTATGATGTTGGCCATAAATAGATCCCTGCCTCCATTCTTTCATGATTTTTTTGGTCTTGACATGTAGCATATAAATTGCTTATGGTTGACTTTTTCTGCATGGTTTAGAGCTGGAAGGAAGGTATTGATGGGGATGATCCATCTTCAAGTCGAGACACCTCATGGTTTAAAAAACAATATTCTGCTAAGGACCCTGGAACTGGAAGGTACAGGAGCGGCACTCAAGGATCCAGTCCTCGGTACAAAAGTAAGGATGCACAACATACTTGTAATGTAATAGTATATATATGACATGTATTTTCTAGCACTATGTTGCTTCATTGGAGTCTGTGAGCTGATTTCTTCTGGGAAATCTAATAACTGAATCTTGTCTGGAAAAATTCATGCCTACTCAAGTAGGATTGATGAATATAATTTGCGGAAATCATGGATAAGATTTGAGTTGAACTTGCATCACAAGCTTTCTTAAATCGGCTTCATGTCTCTACTTGGTGTTTATTATTTTTAATACAAAATAGAAGACTCCGGGTACCTGTAAAGTATATTCTGGAGTAACATGCATTAAATGGCAACCAAATTGATATCTTTCAGGAGATCCTTTCTTTTGCGAAGATGATTTTGATGTTGAAACCATACTCCGTTCTGCCTTTGGTGGGAATAGATTCACCTATTGGTCCTTCATCAATGACGAAAATCCTCAGTGGAAGAGGTCTGGACGCTTTTCGAATTATGAGAGATCTTGGAACTGGAGAAATCGGAGCGAGAGTGATTATGACTCCTCATCCGAGTCTAATAGTTCGGATTCTTATTTAATTCATGATAGATTAGCCCTTGGATTGAGTGCTTCTGGTCCTCTAAAACTTGAAGATGTGAAAAATGCGTGAGTTCTTAATCCTTTTCCCACTTCCTCTTGACCAAATATTAGGAAATCAGAGTTGGTTTTTTTCTTCTTCATAATACTGTGCAAAGTTATTTTAATTCTGTGATTTTTATTTTATTTTCTGTCACCAGTTACCGGTCCTGTGCTCTAAAGTGGCATCCAGATCGTCATCATGGTTCTTCCAAGGTGTGGCCACACTCTAACCTTTGATTCTGTTCCCTCTCTTATATTGTTCTGCTCCTTAATCAAGAGTTTCTATCATTACTTGCAGAGCTTACTAATTATTATTATTTTTGCTCTGTTCATTTATAGGCTATAGCAGAAGAGAAGTTCAAGCTTTGCAGTGCAGCTTATCAATCTTTATGTGATAAGCTGGCCTTGGATTAAAGATGTTTTAGAATATGCTTATCCTTCTTCAGGCAGCTTTTAGCAAATGATTTTCTGTGCTAATTTATTTCACACATTGAACTTCCTTACATTAAGAGCGGGGAGTCTCGGCGCAACGAAAAAGTTATTGCTTAGTAACCAAGAGGTTACGAGTTCAAATCCTCAAAATAGTCTTTCAGTTTGCGGGGTAAGATTGGTACATCTATCCTTATACCCCAATAGGTGAGAGTCTCGTGCACCGAGTCACCCTATTTATTGAATTTCCTTACATTATACTTTGTACTTAGAGTAATTTTATTAGGCATTCTTCGAAATAAGGTGTATGCTATTTCTCAATCACAGATGTAAGATTAGTTTATTAACAATTTTTCTCCATAATGAATTCTGTCTGCACATGTTCTTAATTTACATTTTTGCCACATTAATCAACAGTTTATTCTGTTATCCTAATCGTTTTCAATATTAAGAAGTCATTTTAGAGTTCTACTCTTGTAGACACATTTGAGCTCATTATTTATTATTTTCATTTTGGTTGACAAGCCCATTTATTTGTATTTTATTGTTGGCAAATTATTTTCTAATGGATAATGAATAATGAATTATTTCATGGCTTTATAAGTGGATGAGTAGATATTCGTTTATTGTGATTCTTCTTTGGTAAATTAGTTGCAGATCTCTCTTGGTTTTAGGTTCTCAATCCAAAAAAGAGTAATTATATTCAAAACAAGTATGGTGGATCTATTTGTGGGGTTCTGTGTGTTGAAATTTTTTCTTTTTGTAAAACTGTAAAAAAAATGGTTGAAGAAATGGTTTCGTACATTACAGAAAGTGCATTAATGCTTGGAGTCAAATCTTGTAGGCAATATGTTCCATGGGAGATTATGGACAATTACAATATAAGCATGAACTTGGGTGCCTATGTTACATGATCTTGGTAGCATGTATGACTTGGCTCTTAGTAGTACTGTCAAATAGTGCAAAGGTTTTTGTTTCTTTTTTTACTACCAAGCATCTCTTATTTATGAGTAAGAAATTAGTCCTTTTTGGGTGCATTACTGTTTCTCCCAAAAGTGTTACTCTAAAATCAAACTCTTGACCTTTTGGATATTCTGGGGATCTGGTGAGACTTTACACCATTAGATCAATGTCTTGTTGGTGGAAAGGTTTTTGTTTGAGAATGAGGGATAATATATGAAGGATTAAAAATTAATAGTCATGTTGAAATTTCAAGTGACATTTATGTGGCTAGATAAGTGATTTGAATACAAGGATACTAAGTGGATGAACGCGTAAATAATACATTTTAGATAAAACTAATTGATTGATCTCGCAAGTTATTTTTGAGATTCAAATAAGTCATATAAGTTATTTATATTTCAAATAAGTGATGCAAGATTGAAACATTCTATTTTTTTTACCTCGCTTCCTTTCCAACGGTCTTAGTGATATACCTTTAATTAACACATGAAGTTAAAAACAATTAAAAATTCATTTTCTCTTCTTCTCTCCTCTCCCCTTTCTCACCTTTCTTCAACTTCCACCGAAGAAAAACATACAGGGTTTCAAAATCTTCCATGATTCTTTTAAGCTCTCATTCCTTTTTGAATGATCTAGGAAGAAATTTTCAACTTCTTTGTAAATTCATGTTAATTTTGTAGTGTTAGTGGCCATTTAAGGTTTTCATTGTATTATAACACTCATTAATGGAATACATGGATATAGATATAGGAGGGAAGTTAGTCTTCGCAGTCCATTTGGAGCAGTTTGTAGGCAAAAAATCACTCGATCTAAACACATAATCAATATGTGACTCAGACCGATATGATATATTTATATTAAGATGTTCGATTAAATTTAGTCTAAATATTATATGCGGTTTTAGTTTAGTTTGAATTAGTTTCTTTTATAAAAAAAATTAAAATTGTATAACCACTCAAAAACTTATAAAAAATACTAAATATTAAGCATAAAATAAAAAAATAGCGTTCAATAACATTAAAAAAAAATGTCCACCAATATTAAAAGTGAATAGCAACAATAAATTAAACAACAAGAGCAACAATAAAGTAAATAGCAACATAGTAACATCATTAACAATAACAAGACAACACTTCA
This sequence comes from Lupinus angustifolius, assembly GCF_001865875.1. NCBI lineage: Eukaryota > Viridiplantae > Streptophyta > Magnoliopsida > Fabales > Fabaceae > Lupinus > Lupinus angustifolius. The sequence continues at coordinate 15,122,347 of NC_032024.1, forward strand.
ACAATTTAGAAGTTAGACTTAGGATTAAGTGTGAAGGAAACTTAAAATGATTACACACTTAAACAATTTCGATCCGGTTTAGATTGATCTGGATCCATGAGGTGAAACCGAAAACCAGATTGGAATGAACAGTCTTTAATAAAAAAATCCAATACAGTCCAACATATTCGCTTTTGTGGTTTCGATCTATTTTGAATTGGTTTTTTATTTTATTTTTAGACTAGTCTAGATTCGAACACCCAAGTTGAAATAACGGATCATTTAATCGTAAAGGACTTCTTTGAAAAATAGTTACTTGAACCTTGAAAATGACTTGCAAGACCCATTAATGTTGTCTATATTTTAAATTTTGCATCAATAATAAGTGTTATTTCAACTTATTATATTAATTCTGGATTTCTCTTTTGCACTCAATAATCCTCACAAATACTGAAGCTGACAAACACTTGTATTTTTTTTTCAAAGTGATGATCGCATTAGGTTGAACTACCATTTCCATTTTCCATCAAAAGCATCCAAAATTTATATGAGATTCATATTATTCCCAACATTCATCTTAAAAAATTTATTACATAGATGACAAAATTTTATACTGATAGTTGGTAACACAATTTTCATTGTTTCTATCTATTTTAAAACTAACTATATATATAGTATTACATGTTTATAATGGAAGATAATAATTTTAGTCAATGTCATCTATGATATATATTGTTTCAAAGTCTCATTCACTTTTTATTATAATTTAAAAAGGTAAGGTGACAGTGAAACATTAACAACCAAACTATCAGCATAAATAAATAAATGTTTTTCATACAAAATTTAGGTTATCCTTTCTTTTATTTCTTGACTTCCATGTGATTATTATATTGTCTTATGATTTTGGATAAAAATAATATTTTTGGAAATAAATTTTATTTTATACAACATTTTTTTTTTGAAAAATACAAATGACAAGAAATTAAAATAAGACAGGAGCACTGAAAAACTAAATCCAATATAATTATACTTTTTCGAATATAAATTTATTTTAAGTTTATCATCATTAAAATTAATCTTTTCCTTAAAAATAAAGCAAGGATGATTAGTCAAAAAAAACTTCAATCAAAATTTGATTATTTCCGTTTGAATTTGAGAGGGCGTGTTCTATGAAATAAGTGGTAAGTGAAGAGTACTCATTAAATCAATAATTCTTCTTCTTATGCTATCAATCTCGTGTTGAGTTCGAAAATTAAAATGCAGAAAGCAATTCATATATCTGGTTTTTTTAGCCACCGTTGTAATTGGAAACCCTCTTCCATTTTAATCTCTTCTAATTCCAAACCCTTTTCTTCTTTATTCTCCCCTTACCCTTTTCTCAAACCCGTTCCCATCACTACCATCGATTCTCCAATCTCCACCGTTCGATTCATTTCATCTCATGCTTCATCGTCTTCACCATCATCACTTCATTTTGCTGTGAGTTTTCTTATTTATTGTATTGTATCCATCGAAATATTGTGTTTGTGATACTGTAGGGTGTGTTTAGGATGCAAACATGGGTTTATAATAATTGAATTATGTTTGGGGTACTTTTTGTTTAGAATTGGTTTTTGAAGGAATATTGTTTGGGTAATATGACCCTCTCTGATTCCACCAGCTGGGATCAGTTTTGATGATGTCGAATGGCGTTGGCCAAAATTCCATGCCATGGGCGACATTGTCGTGGCTGTTGACAAAAAATAATTAAAAATAAAATACATGTAGAAGAAAAAAAAAGATTAATAATGGCATAAGACACATGACAACATCATTGTAAGGCAATAAGCAACAAATGATATAATATGAAGTTCGATAGAATTCATCCAAGTGTCATAACTTTGTTAGAAGGTCTAAAAAATTAATGATACTAAGTAAAATGAACAGTACTAACAAGTCGAACTTGCTGCCTTGCTGGGCGGAGTATTTGAGGAAGTTCTTGCTAGTCTGCCACAGAGAATAAAGTTGAAGCGAATCAGAGACTACAGTGACGAAGTTGAAGCAGGTCGCGCTCGTGCTGGCTGCTAGAGTGAGAGATAGAGAAAGCGAAGAACGGAAGCAGACGGACAAGAGAGAGGAGAAGCATAGACAAAGCACAAAAGCAGAGAGGAGAAACACAGACAAAACGTGGAAGAAAAGAGAGATTGAGGTTCGATTCTTCAAGGCTGTCGAAGTACAGAAGCAGAGAGTGAGACAATTAGGTTTAATTTAGGGTTTATATTTTTTGGGTAAAATTCAAAATTGCCCTTAAAAACCCTAAAACCTGAAATTTAAACCGAAAACCCCACTAAAAGTGTCATGTCCATCACACACCTCCACCGCCATACTACATGGCGGTCCTAAATCACCAAATTGCAGACTTCAGCATTTAACGAGTATTTCCAAGTGGCAACAACGTTATCCAAATTGACATGTGATATGAATGTTGGAAGGATGAGGAAGTGATCAATTTTATGTGATTAACATCCAAATTGAGTTTTGGCTAATGGACCAACTGAATTTTTTTCCTTACCTGTTCTTATACCAAGGTTTAGAGCCCAAAACTAGCTGTAACTGACAGTTGAAGATGCCAAACATGTTGGAATAATAATAATCAAAATTGAGTTTGGAGGAACATGCATTCAATCATATTAGTCTTTAAATATTAAAAATTGCTCTCATTGTCCCTGAATATGCATTCCATCATTCAAAATAGTCCATATTTGGTGCTGGCAATGTGACTAACTTGAAGATATAATGCTAAATCGGGGACCTTGACAGTAATTCCCATCGTTCAGGACTATTATGACCATATTGTGTTTTGGAGATGCTAATTTAACCATTTAGGCATTTACGCAAATCTTACAATTATAGATGTGAGTAGTTCACTGAAATGTACTGCGGCGAACGATTAATGTAGGGAAATGTTAGAAACGTCAAGTTCTGCCAGTGGTGTGGTGGTCAAACAAAGCATGATATACCTGATGGAGACGAAAAGTTGAGAGCCATATGTACAATTTGTGGGAAGATTGCCTATCAGAACCCAAAAATGGTAACTGCCTACAATTATCTTAGCAGGCTTCTTTTTTATTTTGTTTAGGTGATTAGGCAGAAGTAACATATATTTTGTGAACTCAGCTGTAATTTGCTGGGATATGCATGTATTGATTTGGATAACAGTGTCTGCATGTCACTGACTACTGTATTTTAACTGTCATGTCAGATTTGTGTGTTATGCAAGATTACAGCTATGCAACAACTATGTTACTGACTTATGCCCCACAAAATTGGTTCTTTCTTGTTCATATGCTGAAATATTTTGACAGATGATTTGTATTTTTCTTTACTAAAAAATTGTACCCTTAAATTTTGGTTAGGACCTACGTGTGTCATAATCAATATACATAGAAGAATTTATTCTTTTTCCCCCTCTTATAATAATACTTATTCTTTTATAAAAACATAAGTTTTCTGTTGGAAGTTTTCTCAAGCAGTTTGCTGCTCTAGTTGTAATTAAGTGGAGAATAGTAGAGCGGTGTGAATACTGGATAACCTAAACATCAATCGAAGATCTGAATTTTGTTTAATTTTTATTGTGCATATACAATATAAACATATACTTTTTTGTTGCTCGTTATATTAAATGTTATGGCTTTCGCTGGTTTTTTAAGCTCTATCACAGGCAGATCTTAAAGAAAAAGGTAGTTTGGTCCTGATTTTTTCCAGTATATATTGATATGAGGAAACAAATTAGTTTTTATCAGCCTCAGTTTTTCTGTTTTAATATGTAATGCACGAATTTAAGCTTCAATATTTGATACTAACATGGTTATGGAGGTTCAGTATATGCATATAACTTGGTTTAAACTTTAACGTGGTACACATATATTGTTATTAGATGCATTCTTTGACTTTGTTAGGAAAATAATCCTGTAGTAGTCATATGCTGTTTGCATACTCCTCTCATTCAGTTAATACAAGACTTATTACTTTCTTCTAAAAATGGTATGATTTTGGTTGGCAAAGTAGGTAGCTGGTTGCCTCGTCGAACATGATAACAAGGTCCTCCTTTGCAAGAGAAATATTCAACCATCTCATGGCCTCTGGTGCGCGTAGATTTTTCTTTGCACTGCCTTGATTCTGCTTATGTACATGTTACATTCCTTTTCCCAGAACTATTTATAAAAACAAGATGCATAGCTAATAAGCTTATTGTAATGATGAATATTGTGTCTCCTTTCATCAGTTAGCTATGTTAATTTCATATTTTGGTGTCAAAAGGACACTTCCTGCTGGTTATCTGGAAATTGGAGAGTCAGCGGTGGAAGGTGCTATTAGGGAAACAAGGGAGGAAGCAAATGCAGACGTGGAAGTGACTTCTCCCTTTGCTCAATTGGATATTCCTTTAATTGGCCAAGTGAGATACAAACTTCGATTTTTTTTGTTTTGATGATATCTTGACTAGATGGAGAAATTTGATTATGATTATGGTATGTTTGTGGCAGACTTATATGATATTCTTAGCAAAGCTGAAGAAGCCCCACTTTTCACCTGGTCCAGAATCATCAGAATGCCAACTATTTCCATTTGATGATATACCTTTTAATTCTCTATCCTTTTCATCAATGGTTGTTACCTTAAGTTTGGTATGATTCTAATATTTGACAATCCCAGTGCTTTTGGGTTTCATTAATTTTTTTGGCAAATTGGTTCGGTTATTTTGCACTGCATCTTATGTTGTTTCTCATTGCGGCAGTATGTTGAGGATATCAAGGCTGGAAAGCCCAAATTCCATTATGGTACCATCCACAAAAGGTATTTTCTTCCTAAATACTATATTTTCTTGGATATTAATCTTATTCATTATTGAGTCTAAGGGAAGAAAACTATTGTTTATATTTTTTTAAACATTTTGTACTTGTGTTTAGGACAGAATAGACATTGTTAGCCAGCTTAACCACATGCATGCACTTGGTTTGGGTTGATTCATGATTGTCCAGGTCTAGTCAGTTCTGGGTACTGTGTGGGATTGGCAGCAGAGTGGGTTTTTCCTCAACCTGACCTCCATCCTGAACCATTGAGATTTGAGCCATGCACTTATAAATATTTGAAGTTCAATTTAGAAAATAATCAATACTATCTCAATTCACCATCTCATAACTTACAATATGTTTAAATAAACATTAAACTAATGGAGATAATCAACAAAATTAACTTCCGTACTTAGTAAACTAATCATATAATATTTAGGAGAAAATTCCAAAAATACCCTATGAACTTAACCTCACGTGCAATTTAGTTCCTAAACTTCAAAAAGCTGAAAAAAGGTACAACAAACTTAGGTTCAGGTACAAATTGGCCCGTGATCACAAACAATGCAAACTTTCAAGGATGTTTTTCATTGTATAGCTATCACCTTCCTCAATCACCTTCCTTTCTTCGCTTTGTTGATGCATGGAGTACTATACTGCTCTACGACCTTCAAGTTCTGAACATAACCATTGATACTCTTGAAAACCAAGTTTTGGATGATTTTATAGGGACTAGCTGAACCATCAGTGTATGTTAGGAAATTTGGTAAGTTTAATCTTTTGTCAATGAAGTGGTAAAAGAGTAAGACAACTTTATGGAAGAACTATTGTGGACTTTTAGGTTATGACACTCAATTTTCAAGTGTCTATCTAGACTAGGTGATAAGCTCGATTATCAATATAAGAAGATTTAGAGCAAGAAAATGAAAGGAAATGTCCTTAACCCACAATCAATTGGATTCATGGTAGGGTTCTAAGAGATTTTATTGAGAAGAATTAGGAATTACAAGAAGATGATGAGAACAATACAAGAATTAGGATCCCTCGACCCTTCCCTAAACTGATTCCACAATCAGTTTCACAATTTTCCTAACTGCCAACCTCCTAAGCTTTACTCTCTATTTATGGGCTTCTAACCAACCTAACTACCAATGCCAACTCTAATCGTAGTTAATTTTATAATTTGATGTGTAGCTTTGCCCTCACTCTCAAAGGCTCTCTACTTGTGTCACTGAGTGTGATTGAGGGAGATGATTGCTATAAAACCAAAAACACCCTTCAAAGTTCCATGCGGTTGGCCATTTCAAAAGTCTATTTCCGTCATTTTCTAAGAGTTTTGAGTTTGATGGACCAATTTGCACCCGAAGCTAGGTTTAGGGTCTTTTTGCACATTTTGAAAGTGCAGAGACTAAATTGCAAATGGGTCTCTGTTCAGGAAGCGTTTTTTTTTTTTTTTTGACTTTTCCCTAATATTTATTTATACTTAGGTTGTGGTAGGGGTGAGGCAGTTCCTATGCAGGTAAGAATGGCAACGGGGCGGATCGGGGTTGAGTTTGCACTTACCTGAACCTGAACCCAAAATTTAGAACTCAAATCCAAACTCGAAAAGTAGTCTATCTTTTGCACACTCCCAATTTTAGGATTGTTAGTTTGTGAGGGCGAGGGCCTGTGTAAATTATATAAATTGGATATATAACTTTTTTCTTATTAGCCATTGTAGGCATGCATAGGGATGTGAGTGTAAAAGATAAAATAAATACAGAATACAAACCAAGTGTAACACAATTGTTAAATATCCAGTTTTTTTTAACCATGTAGCTGTTATGGATTAGATTCTCATTGGGTTAGCAAAATGTTTTGTTAAAAGAGACAAAATTTAGTCACTAAGGACTCAAGAGTCCAAGTAGATTAGTTTCTAGTGAACAAGTATGATGTATATCCAAAAAAATGAAAATGGGTTTGGTCTGGTGATGACAATTTCGGGTTTGGGGCGGGTTCGGGGTAGGGTATTACCTTTACCAAACCCGAGCCCGAAAATTATACTTGGGTAAAATCCGAACCCAATCACAACGAATTTTCCCCTTAAATTTGGGTTCGGTTCGGACAGGTACTTACGAGTTCGGTTTTCATTGTCATCCCTATATGCAGGTTGAGTAACTACGAGCGGGTTCAATTTGCCTAGGCTAGTTCTAGGATAAATATTAGCAAAAATGCATACCATATAAATTAACTAGGGCACGATGAAACTGGTAGTGTTTATGTGAGTTTGCACTTAGCAGTTTTCATATTTCTGGCACAAACATAAGAAATCAATAAACTTTACTATCAGCATGATCCTGCATGTATAAGGTGTTTTATTGAATATTTCTGATTTATCTCACTGGTTGTTGCTAGGCCGGGTACAAGTCCTTCTGATATTCATGCTTATACACTGGATCATCATATGCACTCATGACTCATGATAATCAGGTGAGACCTGATGCATATCATGAAAAAAAAAACAAGTAAAAAATGTCCATGATCATGATTTTTCAATATTTTTCTGGTTGCAGTAGAGTACTGTATCTTACACAAGTGATCTCCTACAATAACTCTTTTGCTATCTTATCGATGACTTGCATGAAAAACCTGAGAATTAATGGCTTAAATTCCATATTTTCATAGGATTAATGACTCAAGAAAGATGTTAGAGTCTATGCTGCTTAATGCAAATCATGATCACTTGCAAATTCCTCAAGATATCGTATATTGAACATCAATCCATTTGAATTGTAAACAAACATTCATTAAGATTCTTTTTGGTTAAAAATTCCCATATACTTTAGACCAAGGCACTCTTATCCATGGTTTAGTTGGGGTGATTTTGAGAAGAAAAGTGGAGAAAAGGATGAGAGAGTTTCTATTTTTCTATACTTTAAAATTTATGGTGGGTCCCACCTTAATTTTCTTCTCCTCACTACTGAAGAAAGTTAAAAGGGGGATTTGGATACATGAAATGACTATTTTACCCTTACCTATGTAAGTTGTTATGACATTATAACAATAAAAAAATGGTAAATCATGGCATGTTATCTACTTCATGCTTGCATCGTAGCTTTTGTTTCTTAAAAATAGTATTTAATTTGTAACTATAATTAATTAAATTTTAAAACAATTTAAAATATGTATTTATTAATTTTAAAATAACACATGACAAACTTAATTAAAGTTTATATAATAAGGATATTATTATCTATTATATAAAATAACAAATAACAAACTTAATCATAGATAAGTTAAAATAGATTTTTTCTATTTCAACAAACTTATTTTGTTTTTATTAAAAAATATAGTTTGATTGACTTACTTGGTCCTACCATTTGAGTACTCAATTTTTTGCTTAAATGACTTTGTTAAATATGATTATTATGATTTTGATGCAAAAATGATTAGATGAGTTGTTCGAATCGATCAAGTGTTTGATTCATGGTTGTATGAGTCGGATTGACTGATCCAACCTGTTTTTATAATATTGACTATAACTATGACAAATAGAAAAAAAAATGATTGCAATTTACAAAAAGTAACAAAGGTTGAGAGAAGCAACAATCACTCATGTGACTATTTCTAAGCAACCTCTCAAGAGGGGACATTCTAGGTATATGAAGATATTGAGATTTTTGGTTGCAAGTGAGAAAAAAAACTCGGAAATTTGAGAACTTGTGAGAAGTAGGATAGGTGTGATAGATTTAGAGTTCATGTTTTTAAAAGTATTAAAATAATAACTATTTAAAAATAAGAAAAATGTCCGAAAAATTATAATTGAAGGTGAAACGTATCAGAATTTATGGATGAGTTATCAAAGTGATTTGTAGACGACCATTATGATAAAATATCAATTCATATTCATCATACAATGGATACAATATATCCACTCCTTCAATCTATAAATTGGTCTTGATAACAGTAAGGTATGATTTTATACCAAATATGTAACTAAAATGATCATAATTGTTTAAACATACTGATCAAAACCAATTTGTGTATGAATTTTTTTCATATTTTTTAAAATAACACATCAATGGTTCAAAGCTTCAATACCTTATAGATATAATAGTAAATGATATATTCTCAAAAAAAAAATTCTCATTTGATGTATAAAAAGTACATATGTTCAAATATTTCATTTATTAATAATTGGTTTATAAGTAACATTATCATTTTTTTATGGTAAGAGGATTTGGTAGAAGTAAATATGATTACTGTATTAATACCCTGAACCATTATGCTTTCAACCATAAAATAAGGTTACATACAGATTAAGAAAATGAGAATCTGTCACTAAAAAAATAGCCATTAATAACAAAAAATAGCCATTATCTATGGGTTTGGGCTCATTCTCAGAAACCTTCCTGGGCACTCAATATTATAGATCGCTAATTATAGTATATAATAGGTTACGGAATGATATACATTTCGTTGGAAAATAAGGTTTGATATATTCTAATAAATTTGTAAGAGTGTAATGTGTATCACAAGACACACATGTCAAGAAAATGATTAATTTTTTAGTATTGAAAAATGACCTATCAATATTCTTGAAAAGTAAAATATTGAGTTTTCTATAAAAACACACTATTAATAATTTCCTCAACAACTTGCACATGGAAAAATCTAATAAGAAAATTCATTTTGGGTTTACCTTGACTATGCGACTATTCCTGAATAGGTTTAAAGTTTCAGTGACACAATCACAATCATAACCTCACTCAATTCAATTCTATTGTTTTTTTCTCATTACTCTCTCATTTCAAATTCCTTTCTCTTTCCCATGGAACCCTTAATCGATTCGAATAATACTCGTAGCTCCTCAAACGACAGTGATTTAGGGTTCCGTAGCCCAATCAGCGATCGAAGATTCGCGTTTTCGCGCCAAGCTTCATTTCAACAACAGCGAGAACAGCAACCTCAGACTCCGATTTCAATCGATGGTTCTAGAAGGTCATTCCTTACTCGAAGCGATTCGAGCATCGATATTCCTACGAATCGAGGAAGCCACCAACATCATTATTGGTCTAGCCATGATGATGAGAAACATTCTGTGTCGGTTCAAAGATCGTCGTTTGTTTTGTCGGTTTTTTGGAATGTTTGGTCTGGGCATAGGTATATGAAGAGATTGTTTATTTTGATCTCGCTCAATGTTGCTTACTCCACTTCTGAATTGCTCATTGGTCTCTTCACTGGACGTGTTGGTAAGATTCGACTTCAAATGAATATCTCAATTTAATCCCGAAATGGGTCGGCTATATGGATCTAACAACATCATAATCATAATGATCATCGTCAAAAGTATTGAATATGGATACAAATATTTTAGGGACATATTAGTGTCTATCATGGACTGTTATGACTGACATTATTAGAATAAAAGTTGTGATATTTGTTTTAAAAAATTTCTGAGACTAAACTGGGGGAGGGAAGGATAGGGTGAAGCATATGCACAAAGGTAATCTTTCTTGCCTTGTGATGCGAGGTCATAGTTCAAAATCCGGAAACAACTTCTTTGCTTGTCTGCGTACATCTAACCCTTTCCAAGACTCACTAGGTGGGAGCCTCGGTTATTGGACAACCCTTTTACTAAATTAGGGAAGGAAGTTGACTCCACTTGGTGGGGTTAAGACTTCATTGTTGCGGTTGTTGTCACTAAATTGGGGAACGAGTTTGGATATTTGTTATTATTGTTATCATTAGGACACATGTTAGATAAAGTTTTTTTGGGTGCTCATGGTGCTGTCCTGAGGATAACAAAAAAAAAAACGTAACATATTTGATAAGCTGTAAGAAAATAATACATAAATTATGTTTTTATTTGGAAAGTTGCATCACAAGCATTTGGAGAACTTTCGAACTTTTGTTGTTGTGAAAGAAAGTTGATTATTATTGCTTGCAATATGATATGATTCAAGGCAAATATGTCAGGAGCTCAAATTTGAAGTCGAATCTCTGCTGACTTTTTAATTTATACTTATGCTTTTTCAGGTTTGGTGTCAGATGCATTTCACTTGACTTTTGGATGTGGTCTTCTGACATTTTCGTTATTTGTTATGGCTGCATCTAGGAAGAAACCTGGTCGAGGTTATACTTATGGGTGAGATTTTTTGTTTCAAATATTGTCTTTAAGACTTAACGATGAGATGAGGCATTTATTTTCCTACTTAATTACATGATTGTGTATTTTGTGACTGAATTTGATGTATATGAACTACGAAGCACAAAGCAGAGTCGTTTGATTGAATATGAATGACTAAGGTGTACCTCTTTTTGGTACATTTTAAAACATGAGTGTTTTCCCTCTTTTGAGGGGTATATGATTTTTTAGTTCTTTACTAATTGTCATTGCCAGCTTTTAGTAAAATACAAAACCTACCTTCACTGTACATGTCCCTGTCCCTTCCTCCCTTTTGTAATTTTCATTCATGAAATAATTATCCTTAATTTTATACTGAGAATTAGTTCTCACATATGTTAAGAGTTGGAGTTATGAAGCTTTTTTGAAGAAGAAAAAGATGAATTTATTGAATGAGGGGTGTGGAGAAACTGACATGTTCAGGATATTTTTGTGAGTTAATTGTTTCATTAATGTTACACTTGTATTTTAGCTTTAATGTTTAATCTGATAGACATGCATGTGTCTATGTATGCCTTCATGCATCTGGCATACTATAAGATAATTTTATCTGTATCCATTAATGGATGCACACATATCATAACTTGTGCTATATACCGGCATTATTTGAACCTATATTTACTATTTGATCAATCATTTCTTCCCATAACATTTGTTTTAACTAATTAAGTATAATTTTCAGGTATAAAAGGCTAGAAGTCTTATCTGCATTTACAAATGCTGTAAGTATTCCACATTTTCCTAACTATTGCAATTGTCACCTTGTATTAAAGTGATTCAGTTACAGAGTGATGCTTGTATGGCAAAACTAATAACTATGTACACAAAGTCATTATCATGTTAACAGCATGTGCATCTCAATTCTGAAGCAGTATAGATTATTGGTATTAATCTCAAATTATGTCCTATGATTATTTTATGAGGTTTAATAGTCTTAATGAGTTTAAATATGCATTTTTATACTTCGAAAAATCTATAAAACAATTCTTATATTGATGTAGAAATTGTTTACCTAAAAGCTCATGTACTGTTGTTGAAGGATCTATCTAGTAAAAAATGCTGGCTAGTTTTACATGATAAACGAAATGATTTCAAAATTGATATGCATCACTGTGGATTAAATTTCTCAGTTATTATTTTTACTAATGCTACACAATTTGTAAAAAAAGGGATAATAAATGACATACTGGTTGGGTATTACAATGTTTGTTGTGCCCTTACGTGACCACTTGTATTGGAGCAATTGAATTTGGTGGGATAAACTTAATAGTTGGTGGTGTAAGTAAACTGTGGTTGATTTATCTCTCTCTCTCTCTCTCTCTCCCCCTTCTCTCCCTCCACCCTGTTTGGTACATTTCATCATTACCATCATGGCATCATTCCTCTCTCCAGTTTGCTACATTGCGTTATATGCGCTAATATATTGAATTTTCTTTTTCGGCTGCTTGTGTAGACAGCTGTTTCTTATGTTTATGTCATTCTCCCTAGCAGTTGAAGCACTTCATGCCTTCATACAAGATGAATCAGAGCACAAGTAAGTTTGTACTAACAATGATGATTCGTCTTTCTTGAAATTTAAGTCTAGAAAAACATGGTCTTGTGTTTTGTGCACTAAGTCTTGAAATCTAAGTCTTCCTTTTGTGGATGAGTTGAGATATGTTTCATGTATGCCAAATTGGTCACTATGGGTGCTTTTATAGATATGTCACTATCTATTTCAAAACATGAATCCTTTTAACACTCTTTATGCCCTCTGTTACTTGACCAAGACTAATCTTAGATTCAGTTTCTTTTTGTTCTAAAATTATGGATTGTTTGTTTATACATATGTATTAACAATGACCTCTTTGATTTTGTTGCGTTTTATGGCTCAAAGTTCAAACTAAATGGTAAATAAGTAAGTGAAGGAAAAAAGCATTTCATCTATCTTGATGGTTCTTATGAGATATGTTGGAACATAATTGGTTTGTATTCATTTGGATGAAGGTTAAAGGGTCAATCAATGACTTATGTGGTACATTGAAGTATGAACAATTAGGATTTAGGATTTAATGAACTTATGGCAAGTTCAGGTAAGGAATAACCATAAATTTGACTAGTTGGAGGTTTAGTGCTTCTGTCAAAGGAAAAAATGTCAGTTGTTGGTCAAATTAAGAAAACTAGTGATAGAAAATGGAATGGAGCAACAGAACCTAGGCATACCTAGGGTTCGTAGGCATCACGCCCAAGATAGATGCATCATATGCTTTGCAGCTATGTTCTTGAAAATATTTTCTTCAATAAATGTCATTTTAATGACTTGTTACGTTGCTTATGTTGCACCATGCAAACTTGTCAATGTAGTTGTCAATGTAATTGAGAGCTTCAATAAGAACAATAACTTCTGGCAAAGAACCATATGATTATTGGTAACTCTTTCTCCTCTTTAGATGTTGTTTGGATAAGTCCCTCTTTTGACATCAGTTTGGGGCACTGCATAGGATGGTGGAAACACTTGGGGTGTGCCCTAAGGGGTAAGAGTTTTGTGGTGAGTGAGGACACACAAAAACAAATCGCCTCCGCGCGCACACCACCACCTCGATCGTCCGATTGGCTAAGTTTTGGTCGGGCTTGGGCCTTGTGGAATTTTTTTGGCACGTGTTGGCCAAGTCACCACACGCTTGGCACATGTGTTGACCAAGTCAATACATGTTGCCAACATCTAAGGGATAAGTAGAGACCTAGTCAATGTGGTTGTTGCCTTCATTTGGGCCGTCAGATCAATCTGGATGTTTTAGATGAGATATTTTCTGAGCTGTTAGATTAAAGTGGACGCTAGGGGCTCCCTGCCTATAAATAGAGGCGTCCCCCATTCATAAAAAATATCCCAGTTGAAACATATTTCCTCAACTTTTCTTCTCTCTTTTTGCCGAAGCATTTTCTGTTCCTTTCTACCTCTTTCTTTCCGTGGTACGAGAATTGGCACATGTAGTTATATTGTGGGAAATTCAAAAATTGACAATGGTAGCCATATTATGAGAAATTCAAGAATTGACACTAATAGCCATATTGTGGGTGTTTCGAGATCAATTCTCACAGTGCAGTGGAAAACAAAATAGAGAATTGAATTGTTTTATCCTGGGGACAACGTGATTGATAATCTATTTGCACATTTGGATAATATCATGAAATGTCTTAAAGAGAATGACATGATCGTGACTCAGCAAGTAATAAATCTTCGGTGCCATAATTAATTGGTACAAACCGTTTCCAACAATTTTAAGACGCTCCTTTTGCAATGATATGGACATAGAATATTAGTAGTTCAAATAAATTTGACTTTAACAAACCATTTCTGTTTTATGAGACTAATTTCAAATGTTGGCAATATAAAATGGAATTATTATGACCATGAGAAAAGTTATATATGTTTTGAATACTGATGTTCCAGTGGTGCCAGAAAAAGCTAAGAAAGAGGAAAAAGATAAAGTAGCTATAGAAATAGCTCTTTGGAATGAAAATGATTATTTATGTAAGAATTTCATATTGAATAAGTTGTCTGATGATTTTTATGATTATTACAGTTTATACAAGTATGCCAAATTGATTTGGTATGCATTTGAAAAGAAATATGATACTAAAGAAGCTAAGACTAAAAAGTATGATGTTAGTCACTATCTCAAGTATCAAATGACTGATGATAAATCAATCGAATCTCAATCTCATGAAATACACAATATTGCTCATAAAATAATATTTGACGGCATGCCCCTGGTTGAGCAAGTGGCTTTCATCATGGCTGGAAGGACTTCAAAATTTTTCTCAGACATAAGACCAAAAATTTATATTCGGAATCTTTAATCATTCGTCTGCATATTGAGGAAGAGGATCGTGAATAAGATCAGAGAGATGAAGTGTTGATTGTCTCGAATAACACTTACAAGAAATTTTCAAGTGGGATTCTGAAGCTTGTTGGCAATAACTTTATGAATCAGAGCCACAATGAGAATAAGAACAAGATACAAACCACAACTAGAATTGGAATCCCTAAAAGGTCCAATATGCAAAACCATCTGTTAAGAATGATTCTGGTGATATCTTCATTTGCTTCAACTGTGGTAAGTCGGATAATATTGCACGCAAATTCAGATTACTAGAGTGACTCGTAGTCTTGAACCCGTGTGTTAAAGGCCATACATGTTTATCCCATTTTAAGGGCAATAGTCCCATACTCATAAAAGTATTATGAATTTTCTATTTAGCTAATCATTTCGTCAAAGGTTATGCTTAATTATCATTAGTGTGTATGTGATTCACTCTAACAACTCATGTTGAGAGTAATTATCTAACAATGTCATGCTAACGACGTATTTGTCGTTTCTTACCGTTACAAAACGATTCCCAATCCTTGCAACAACCGTAATACTATCACAATGAATCAAAACAACTGATATCAGCTTTTCCCTTAAGGGAATCTCTAAGCTTTTCAGCAAACTTGCTTCTTTACTAGCTGTTGCTCGTGCTATCATATCAACTTCCTTAGTGGGTTGAGCCAAAATAGTATGTTTTTTTGACTTTCAAGAAACAACCCCATCAACTATGCTAAATATCTAGCCACTGAATGCTTTTGAATCATCCGAAAAAGCGTTCCAATGTGCATCACTAAATCATTCTTTGCAGGTGGTTTAACATATTGGACCTTTTGGGGTTCCAATTCTTGTTGTGGTTGATGCTATTGTTTTTATTCCCATTGCAATTCTGATTCTTAAAGTTATTGTAAGCATGGTTCAAAACCGCACTTGAGAATTTCTTCTTACTCTTGTTGTGCGAGACAATTAACATGCCATCTCTTTAATCTTGTCTGCGAACCTCTTCCTCAATACACAGACGAGTAATCAGAGATTCCAAAGAGAATTATTGATCTTATGTTTGAGAAGGTTTCTAGAGTCCTTCCAGTTAGGAAGCAGTTTGTCAATAATGACAACCACTTGAAATTGCTCATTCGGGGACATGCCCTCAAATTTGGTTTCATGAGAAATCTTCTATATCTCATGAGATTGAGATTCGACTGATTTTTTATCAGCCATTCGATACTTGAGGTAGCGACTGATTTATTCGGGGACATAGTTTTTAGTCTCAACTTGCTCAGTATCATACTTCTTTTCAAGTATATATTAAATTAATTTGACAGACTTGTATGAATTTTAATAATCATTAAGATCATCGGACAACCCATTCAATATGAAATTCTTACGTAAGTAATCATTTTCATTATAAAGAGCTATTTCTATAGCTAGTTTATCTTTTTTCTCTTTCTCAACTTTTCCGACACCACTAGGACATCAATATCTAGAGCATGGACAAGTTTCCTCATGGTCAGAAAGAATTCCATTTTATGTTGCCAACGCTTGAAATTAGTGCCATCAAACTAAATAGTTTGTTAAGGTCAAAGCTACTCGATCCAATGATATTCTCTACACATGCCATTGTAGAAGGAAACATCTTAAAATTGTTGTGTTGACCAAGTCAACACATTGCTAGCAGGCTTTAGAATCGTACTTGAGAATTTCTTCTTAATATTGTTGTTCAAGACAATCAACACTTGATCCCTTTAATCTTGTCTACGAGCCTCTTTCTTGATACACATACGAGTCATCAGAGATTGCAATAGTTTTTTATGAGGTGTTTATGGTAGACATGCAGAAGGGTTGGTATGATTTGCTGTGGCTCCACATCCTAGTTTAGCTGTTTATTTTTGTTCTTGCAAGAATGTCTTATTCCCTTCTTTGTATTATTGTTCTTATCTTATATACTTTATTATAAAAAACCTTCTAGATAAACTTCTGGAGAAGACTGTACAAACTAATGCTTGTAAAAGACAACTAAATATCTGGCTTTTGAGATCTTTAGCGTAAATTGCATGAATGAAAATATTACATTTAATCCCAATATAAACATTAAACAATACTACTGAGACACGTATTTCTTTAAAATTCTGATTTCGAGATTTTGCTGCTGTGTGCATCACAAATAAAATTTTCTTCGGGTATTTGGAAGAGGTTGTTTGTCCAAAATGTGAGTTTTATTCATTCTAATTTTGTATTTCTGCTCACCGTTTTTTTACTTGTAGGCATTATTTGATTATTTCTGCAGTGACGAATTTATTTGTGAATCTCATTGGTGTGTGGTTCTTCAGGAACTATGCTCGGATTAATCTTGGTTAGTATTATTTGGATTTTTAAGATTCTCTTGATGCAGCCTTTTTTCCATTATGAATAGGAGCATGCATCAACCGTTTCATTTGAGCTATGACATCTGATGATATTTGTTTCTTCTGGTTGCAGCATACAGGAATGCAGAAGATATGAATCACCACTCAGTTTTCCTGCATGTTCTTGCAGATTCCATTCGAAGGTAGATATGCTTGTATTTATTTATGCCAATGTGCATGTGGGTGATAGCAACACCACATCGATGCCAATGCATTTATATAATTCATATCAAGCTTAAATACTTCAGTGGTTTCTCAGTGCAGGTCTGATATTGGCATATTGGTTATTGTCAATCGGGTATATACCTCTTTAATTTTCTCTCCATATAATGTTGAGAGTGATAGAAAACAAAAAAACATCAGAGGGAAATGAAAAAAATAGTCATTTTCCTTAACTGATTTCATCAGATCTTGTGATTTGATCTTTTCAATTTCCTTCTTTACAGGGTTCAGAATGCAGAAGTCTTGTGTTCTGGACTTGTTTCTGGTGCAGTTTTTATGCTTGTTTTGCCGCTATTTAGGGCAGCTGGTGGTATCTTGCTCCAAATGGCACCTCCTAGTATCCCAACTACTGCTTTGAGCAAATGCTTAAGACAGGTTAGTACTTTTTCTAGTGCAGAAAATGTGCTTTGCTCCATGTGGCTTGGGACTTGAGTATATTAACTCACATTCTATGGTTTAACACAAGGATAATTTTTCTCAACTTAAGCTAGAAACACATCAACTTTGTCAAACTTCTAGATAATGTGGATGTTCTACAAATCTCACACTGAAACTACTCTAAGAAACTTTAGGTATTTCTATGTTGTAGAATTGTTGACAAAGCTACATGCTGCTCTTGCCAGTGACCACCCATTTGCATGGATTATTTTTTAAATTTCCTGGTTTAATAGTTTAATAAACTAAAGGATTTGTTAGTGTCACTAAATTTTTTGCTAGTAGTTTCTTTTTATCACATCAAATCTTGATCGGAGGTGTTTTTTGATGGCTTTAGTTTATATTTTTAAATTTAATATTTTTAATCGGACACCTATTGATGTTTGAACACTTAACTTTTAAGTATACTGTATTTTGTTTAGATCACTGCTCTAGAAGATGTAGTGGATGTTTCCCAGGCTCGTTTTTGGGAATTGGTGCCAGGTCATGTGGTTGGTTCACTCTCAATACAGGTAATTCATTCTTTGTTCTCCTTTTCATTACCACTGCACTTGTTTGGTGGGTGCAAAAACTAAAACTTGACTTAATAGTTTTATTTGTTGTATAGAGACCTGGGTTTTATTTTGACTTATGATAATGTTAATATGGCATGCTTAATTTTCCTTTTGACTGAGCAAATACAGTGTAGATGCTAAATTTTAGTGGTTCATGGTGACAGGTAAAGAAAGGGGTGGATGATCGCCAAATACTTGGATTTGTGCATGGACTATACCATGATTTGGGTGTGCAGGACCTCACAGTGCAGATTGATGCTGCATGAGATTATCTTCACAATTTTTATGCTAATGGTTATTGCTGAGGGATTTTTACTCATGAATGTTCATTGTTTATTAAAAGGGTAGTAAGAATAGTTCTTGTTAAAAGGGATAGAGTATTTTGGTCTAATTGTATCCCTCCCAAAACTGATAACTTTTGTTATCAGCCACATGGAAACGTTTTTATGTTCTCTACACTGAGGTAGCGCATCCTATAATAAGAAATGGTACATTTTTTTAATGTCAAATGGAAGCTCATGAGTTAGGAGATTCAACACCTCAAGGGTTTAGAGATATAGTTTTGGAGGGTGGTGGGAGGTCTTCATTCAGGGAATAATAATAATAATAAGAAATAGTTTTAATAGTTTTAGTAAATATGATAAATCTTGATTGCTAGGTTAATTGACTCAGAGTAATCACAATGGTTTGTTCTTAAGGTTCTTAATGGAATAAGAACATTCTTATTTTGTTTTCCACTGTGTCATTCTTGTTTTCTGATTTTTGTTCTTAAATAAGAACAACTATTGATTGTTTTTAGCCAAGGGAAAATGAGGAAAGAGATAGATGTTATGGAAAAAATGTAGATGTTGTGAGTCCCAAATAAGAATAAGAATGATGTTTTATATTGTGAGAAAAAAGTAGATAACTGTTATTTCATGGGGAGTGTCAATAAATTATAAATTAATGTGAGACCCAAATAAGAATGAGAATGTTAGTTTGTCATTGTGGTTGCTCAAATTTTTTACCATTTTCACTAGATGTCTCATTTGAATTTGGAAAATTGATTGAAACTCTTGTAATTCATTTTTGTCATTAATTAAATTGTTTTGTCTAATCAATCTCTAACATTAATGTTTGCATTTGGTTGATATTTGGTAGTGTTTGGTGTGGAAACCATAAGGAGCTAGGAATATGGAATTAAGTTTGATAATGGTTTACATAATGTATACTTATTTTTATCTAATTGTCTAGGTTGGGTGATTGAATAACTAAGATTTGAGTATACCTTACATTGTTAGAAGATCAAATGCCTTAGCTTTGGCATAGCTTCCTATAGTTGCATTCCCACCAATTTCACCTCATGACTTGAAATCATAAAACCTATTTTTAGTCAATCCTTAATGTTGAAATATTTGATTAAAATATTATACTTTTATTAGTCAATATTAAGCTAATAAATACAAATAAGAATTCTAATAGAATCCTATTTATATAATTTACTATTAGAATAGAATTATTAAATTAATATAATTTTGTAATAATTGATAAATTTAGCCAAGTAAATAGTTATTATTTGAGGTTTGGTCATAAGTGGATATTGGACCAAGTGACAAGAATATAATGGATTGGGCAAGTAAATCATATTTTTATGACCTGGTACACAAATAATTGGGTGTAGAATACCAATTCATTGTTTCTATGAGCTAGTGGCTACTATGAGATATTCTGACACTGAGAGGGAAGATGCTTATATGATGTTGTTTCCATTTTCCCTCCTTGGTGAAGCTAGGGAATGGTTGAAATCACATCCAACCCAAAGCTTAAACACTTGGAGCAACCTGGAAACTAAGTTTTTAACAAGGTTTTTCTCTCCGATGAGATATGTGCATCCTAAGTTTGAAATCTCTACATTCTGACAAGGTGCTGAAGATGCATTTTATGAGGCATGGGAGCGTTTCCAGGTGTTAGTGAGGAAATGTCCTAATGAAGCCGGACACTAAGATGATATTGGATGCTACAGCTGGTGGCATTATGATGACAGTTGATGTTGAGCAAGATCATTACTGCACTATCTGCTACAGATAGGCAAGCTCAGCACAATAGAAGGACGATGCAAAAGAGAGAGGTGTTGGATTTGAATACTTCTAATGTTATTCTGGCTCAGAACAAGATCTTGACACAACAGATTGAGGCCCTTACAAAGCAAATGTCCAAGTTGCCTCAACAATTGAATGTAGTGCAGACTCCTTCTGTTGATCAACAAGTGCTACACTGTGAATTTTGTGGGGGTGATCATGTTAATGGTCAATGCTTAATGCCTAGTAATACACAAGCTGAAGAGGTTTAGTATGTTAACAATCAACCTCGTCAGGTTAATGTCCCTAACAACCCTTCATTCAACAATCAGTTTTCACAGGGTTGGAGGGGAAACCAGAACCAAAATCAAAATTTTGGGTGGAGGCAGGATGCAGGACTATTTAATAGGCAACCACCATATCAACCATATTATCAACAAGGGCCACATCCACCATTACATGAGAGGCAAACGAAGTTGGAAGAGACATAGGAAAAGTTTATGCAAGTCTTTATCTCAAACCAGAAAAATACTGATGCTTCTATCATAAATGTGGAGACTCAGGTGGGTTAGCTAGCTAAGAAAATGGCAGAACTGTAACACCGCGAATTTTATGATTTTGAATTATAAGATTTTATTAATATTTTTTAATTATATTTTCGAAAATGAATTTCTGGAAATTTTCGGTAAAGAATTAGACGAAACTCTAGATTAGTTTTAGTCTTGAAATTCTATTTCCAATTTGGTGGTAAATTTTCATAATTTTCGGAGACAGTCGGTTCTGAACCACTGTCGGGGCCGAAATCCACTCGGTACGGCTAAAAAAAATGGTTTTTGAGTTCCGTAACTCGGAATCGAATTCCGACTGCGCCATTGGCTTTGTAATCACATTTCGAGTCAAGATAGACCCTGATCTGGTCTATAACTATTTTCTAGAATATTTTCACTTAGAATGTCGAAATTCGAAGTTCCAACCGTAAAGTAAAATTGGGCGATCATTTTTGACTACTCGAATATTGGCCGACAATACTCGTGCATGGTTTTAATCGCACGCGTTTCGCCGAAGTCGTCGCGTCGCATGAGTCACTTCACAAAATCTACCTACTAAATCTTATAGATTTCACTCCTTGATTTACTACCACCAAATCCCCTAAATCACTCACTTAACCCATGATTCACTCACTTTCTTAGATTTGCTAGATTTCCTTGGGAAATGGGTTTAGAAATCAGATTTGTCCCACCCCACAACTCTATAAATACCCATGTATCTTCATTCATTAACACCTTGCAAAAAGCTTGGCAATTTGAAGATTTGAGAGTAAGTTACTCTCATCATCTTTTCTTCTTCATTTTCTTCTTCTTTCAATCTTCAATCTCTTCACATTCAACCAATGGATGTTGATGATATTGAAGTATGTTGTTCATGAGTATGTCAAGAACATATTCAACCGTTGAAATTTTCTAAAACACTTTCTAACTCATTTTGGAAGCAAAACCGAAAATGAGTGTTCTTGAACTCATGAAAAATGTGTTTTGAATGTTTTGAAACCATGAACAAGTTGTTTTCAAGAAGTTATTACATTTTTTAAATATATGAATTTTTACTTGTTTAAGCCTTTAACCATGACTTTGGACAAGTTAGAAAAGGGATGGATGAAAGAGTTTTAAGTATTTTAATAAGTAATGAGTTTTGAAATATCGGAAAACTAATGAGTTTGTATTATGGTAGTTACGAAGATTTATGGCATTTGAACCTTGCAACCCAACCGAACCGTAGTGATTTCGTAAAGCATGCTTCATTAAGGTGAGAGAGAACACATCGTGACATAGTGGTGTCCGAATATGACACCCGAATCTCCTAAACCATCTCAAAGGTTTTGGGGTTAACTTGGGTTTTAAG
>NC_032024.1:15144837-15225557 GCF_001865875.1 Lupinus angustifolius
ATGAGTATGTAATATAAACTACTTTGGTACACCGTAATTGAATTAAAAAGTAAAGTATTCAAGGTGTTGGAATTAAATAGTCAAATTCGAAAATTAATTTTAAAGAAGGTAATCCGAGAAGGATGTATGATTTAGGGCGATGCCCAGAAAAGGATACGTGATACCACGGAGCGAGATCGTCTGACCGTAAGTGGCTTGGTCTGGGACCGTCCAGGGTGATTCAGCGATGGTCGTAGTGGTAGGGACGTTACCCTTTTGGTTATGATGTGATTTAGGGCGCTGCCCAGAAAGGAACCCAGGATACCACGTAGCGAGATCGGCTGACCGTAAGAGGCTTGGTCTGGGACCGTCCAGGGTATTCAGTGATGGTCTTAGTGGTGGGATGTATTTCCTTTATATTACGTGTTAACGTAATATCGGGACCCACAAGAAGCATTCCTGAGGGAGATGACTTAAGGTGGGCCGAGCATGGTAAATAATGATTAAAAGATTTAATCATCTAATTGTGGTTAGATTTCATATGCATATGGTTAATAATGGAGTAGCGGAGAGAAAATTGACGGGATGACTTAGAGCACCGTGATGTTGAGAGGGATGGCATTGTTGGACGGTGATTCATCAACAATGCCTTGAGGGAGAGTCTAGGTGAGGTGAGTCCCTTGTATTCCTCGGAGAGGATATCCTGTTGGATCGGACAGTTCTCACAGGCCAAACTAGACGATCTCTGACAACCCCTCTTTGCAATTTGGATCAATGAGAGGGATGCCCAGAAAGCGTTTGTTACGACACCGTCCTGTTATGGACTGTTCCTATGGAACTTATTGATCAATTGGCTTATGAAATGCTTTTTGGTGCTTACAAAGTGACTTGGTATGGGACCTGTACTCTTGAGAGAACATTGCAAATCCATCACTACTAGAAGTAGTAAAATCATTGGTAAGGGTATTGGTGAGAACTTGGCTGTTGAAAAAGAAGTTTTGAGAGAGACTGAAGTTGGAGGTTCAGAAGAAGTGATCAGAGAGACACAGAAGGGTAAAGCGGTACAAGATGAGGAAGGGGGTTATCACTAATGATGATGATAGAAGGGAGAACAAAGATAAGAGGAAGGGTGACCTACCTCAGTTGAAGGATTTCCCTTATCCAAAGAGACCTTCCAAAAAAGATAAGGAGCGACAATATGCGAGGTTTTTGGATTTATTCAAGAACCTTCAGATCAACATTCCATTCATGGAGGCAATGGAACAAATGCCAGTGTATACTAAATTCATGAAGGATTTGTTGACAAAGAAAAGAAAGTTTTCAGAAGAAACAGTGACTTTAGAAGCTGGGTGTAGTGCTATCATTCAGAAGTCTTTGCCTGAGAAGACTAAAGATCCGGCCAGCTTCACTATTACGGTCACTATTGGTGAAATATCCATGGGAAAGGCACTGCTTGATCTGGGTGCCAGTATTAATTTGATGCCCCTTTCTATGCTGAAAAGAATTGGGGATTTGGAGATCAAGCCTACCAGGATGACTTTGCAACCGGCTGATAGATCTGTTAAATATCCTTATGGAGTTGCAGAGGATGTTTTGGTGAAGGTAGATGGGTTAGTCTTTTCGATGGATTTTGTCATTATGGATATTGAAGAGGATAAGGAAGTTTCTCTTATTTTGGGCAGACCTTTCATGAAGACTGCCCGAGTTATTATTGATGTTGATGATGGAAAATTGAAGGTAAGAGTTGAAGACCAAGAGGTGAATTTCAATGTTTTTGAGGCTATGCAGCATCCGAGAGACAAGCAACACTGCTTTCAGGTGGATGTCATTGAGGATTTATTCATGCTCGATGACATTCATTTGAGTAGGAGTAGTCCTTTGGAGAAGGTTTTGAGGGGAGATCTAGAGGGAAAGAGTATTGAGGAGGAGAAGATGATCAAGACATGTGTGGCAGAGTTAGATGCACCCCGCAAGGTTGCATCTAATCATAATCTACTTGAAGAGTTAGGGAAAGAGAAGACAGTTGAAGCTCCAAAGGTGGAGTTGAAAATACTTCCTTCACATTTGAAGTATGTGCTTTTAGAATAATGAGGGCAAAAATCGGTCATCATCAGTAGTACCCTTACATGTGATGAAGAACAATTGTTAATTGGGGTACTGAGGAAGAATGCATGAGCAATAGGGTGGACACTAGCTGATTTGCATGGAATCAGTCCATCTTATTGCATGCATAAGATCCATATGAAGGAGGATTACAAACCGGTGGCACAACCTCAGATGTGTCTTAATCCCACTATGAAGAAAGTGGTAAAGAACGAAGTGATGAAACTATTAGATGCTGGGATGATTTATCCCATATCCGATAGTAAGTAGGTTAGTCCTGTTCAAGTGGTCCCAAAGAAGGGAGGTATGACTGTGGTCAGGAATGACAAAGATGAACTCTTCCCAACCAGAACAGTCACTGGTTGGTGAATGTGTATTGATTACCGGAAACTGAATCAGGCTACTCGCAAAGATCATTTTCCTCTGTCATTCATGGACCAAATGCTAGAAAGATTGGCTGGACAAGAATTCTACTGTTTCTTGGATGGATATTCTGGTTACAATCAGATCATTGTGGATCCCCAAGACCAGGAAAAAATAGCTTTCACTTGTCCTTTTGGTGTTTTCGCATATAGAAAGATGTCATTTGGACTGTGCAATACACCGACAACATTTCAAAGGTGTATGTTAGCTATTATTTTTTATCTTGTGGAGTAGTGCATTAGGTTTTTATGGATGACTTCTCTATCTTCGGGTCGTCGTTTGAGAGCTGCTTGGCAAATCTGGACATCATTCTGCAATGATGTGTTGAGACAAACTTGGTACTAAATAGGGAAAAGTGTCACTTCATGGTGACTGAGGGAGTGATTTTGGGACACAAGATCTCTTCCAGGGGCATCGAAGTTGACAAGGCTAAGATTGAGGTCATCAAGGACCTTCCATCACCACTTAATGTCAAGGGAATTCGAAGTTTCCTTGAGCATGCAGGTTTCTATAGAAGGTTTATTAAAGACTTTTCTAAAATAGCAAAGCCACTCAGCAATATTTTAAACAAAGATACCATTTTTCAATTTGATGCTGAGTGTGCCAAATCTTTTGAAACCTTAAAACAAAAACTGATTTATGCTCCTGTTATAGTAACGCCCGACTGACATCTTGATTTTGAACTTATGTGTGATGCTAGTGATTATGCTGTCGGCATGGTACTAAGACAGCGAAAGTCTAAAGTTTTTCATGCCATAAATTATGCTGGTAAGGTACTCAATGAGGCACAAGTTAATTATGCCACCACGGAAAAAGAATTACTAGTTATAGTGTATGCTTTGGAGAAATTTAGATCTTATCTGATTGGCTCCAAAGTTATAATTTTTACTGATCATGTTGCTATAAAATACTTGCTAAATAAATCGGACTCCAAGCCGAGATTGCTGTGTTGGGTTTTGTTGTTGTAGGAATTTGATTTGGTGATCAAGGACAAAAAAGGAAGCGAGAATTGTGTAGCAGATCACCTGTCAAGACTGGTCAATCAAGAGGTCACAGTAAGAGAGTGAGAGGTGGTGGAGGATTTTCCTGATGAGAAGCTTCTTTTGGTTCAAGAAAGATCATGGTTTGCTAACATAGCTAATTTCAAAGCTGCATGGGTCATTTCTAAAGAGTTGCCATGGCATCAAAAGAGAAGATTTTTGCGAGATTCTCGTCACTATGTGTGGGATGACCCTCATCTGTTTAAAACTAGGTTGGATGGACTTTTGAGAAGGTGTGTATCCACCGAAGAAGCTAAGAGCATCATATGGCACTGTCACAGTTCGCCATATGGAGGGCACTTTAATGGAGAGAGGACATCTGCTAAAGTCCTCTAATTTGGCTTCTACTGACCTTCTGTGTTCAAGGATGCACATCAATATGATAAGTGCCAGAGATCAGTCGGGATCTCCAAAAGGAACTAGATGCCATTGAATAACATTCATGAAATTGAGGTGTTTGATTGCTGGGGGATTGACTTTATGGGACCATTTACACCGTCGTGCTCACAAGTATACATACTGGTGATGGTGGATTATGTGTCCTAATGGGTAGAGGCCGTAGATGCACAAAAGGATGATGCTAAGACTATGATCAATATTTTGAAAAGGAATATATTCAGTCGGTTTGGCACACCTCGGACACTTATCAGTGGTGGAGGATCACATTTCTGCAATGCACAATTGGAGAAGGTCCTACAACACTACGGTGTCCGACATAAGGTAGCATCACTTTATCATCCGCAAACAAATGGATAAGCGGAGGTGTCCAATCGAGAGATCAAGAGAATTCTGGAAAAAACAGTATCAACTACAAGGAAAGACTGGTCTCTTCGACTGGATGATGCATTATGGGCCTACAGAACATCATTCAAAGCACCCATAGGATTATCCCCATTTCAGCTAGTATATGGTAAAGCATGTCATTTTCCTGTAGAGCTGGAACACAAAGCATTCTGGGCCCTCAAGTTTTTCAATCTGAACCCCAGAGCAGCAGGCAACCAAAGGAAACTTCAGTTACAACAGTTGGAGGAGATCAGACTCACTGCCTATGAATCCTCCAAGTTATACAAAGAGAAGGTCAAGCTGTATCATGGCCGGAAGATCCGTCAAAAAGACTTCCGAGCGGGTCAAAGTATGTTGTTATTCAACTCTCGGATGAAGCTGTTTACGGGTAAACTGAGGTCTAAATGGTCAGGACCCTTCCTAATTAAGGAAGTTAAATCGCATGGTACGATCGAATTGCAAGACCCAGCATCTCAGAGGAGCTGGGTAGTCAATGGCCAGAGGGTGAAACCTTACTTGGGTGGTGATGTCGAGCAGCTTACCACAATCATCAACTTATGATGTCATTGGGAAAGAACGATGCATTTCGATCCCAAATTAATTTATTTATCTTTCGTTCAATTTACAAATTTCATAACTAAAAGCAAATCTTATAAAAATTTCATTGTAAATATTGCTTAACTAATTCTTGTAGGAATTAGTGTAAATCCACTATGCTCCATGAGGACGATATTCCGGTACGTTACCGGATTTTATTACTTTGACGATACGGTGCGCTTGCCGTTCCACAAATATCTAACATATCTCCTCATATCAGAAGATAACTTATCTCCCCCAGCCAATAAAAATATGACATGTGTACTATTTTGTTTAATTTTAAAAAATATTTTTTTAGAAAATGATAAAACATGACAAATGTCATGATTTCACTAGTTATCTCCTTAGAAATACTTTATTTTCTAATAGTAATCTGAAAGTTCGATTTATTTTGACAAAGTTCACATAGACGATTTAACAATATAAAATAGGAATCGTATTTTGGATTTTTTTGCAATAAAAATATGGTGTAAATTTGTTTAAAGGATAAAAATGAACCATCTATATCTATAACTAAAGCTATAGCCTATGAAGCACAGATATGAATACGTGTATTGGATACGATATGTATCCGATACGTCGAAACACATTTTTTCTAAAATGTAGGATACGATACGTTCAGGGATACGTGTATAAATTAATAAAAAATACATAAAATAAGATAAAATTATAAGTGTAAATCAAAATATTCAACGTAAAAAATATAATGGAAATTGAAAATCATTGTCCTCCAAAATTCAAAGTATCAAAACTAGAAAATATAATAGAATAATTCATAAAATTGCTTATTGTTTAGCCCTAGAAACAGAAATAGTATCAATTTCATCTCCTCCATTACCATCATCTGTAAAGAGGACAACTTCTATTTTTGGTTCATCTAGAGATAGTGTGGCCACTTGAAGAGTTTCAGCACTATCAAAGTCTTCCCACGCATCTCCAGCAATGTCCCACATCTTAGTATCCCCTTTTTCTGTTTGCTCTTCACAACATACCTATGGCGGTAGAGGCAGTAACACTAAGCACCTGCCGACGACGTTATGGATCGGAAAATATCAGCTATTCAAGGGTCAATGTGGTGTGATGGTAAGTTGGTATGATCTGACCTTTAAATAAGTGAGTGTTTATTGAAAACAAATCTATCTTATCATAAAAACGAATCTATATATCTTATATTTTATTGAAAACGAATCTATATATCCTATATTTTATTGAAAACGAATCCGATACATGTCTTGATATTTTTTTTATTTTTGGATACTCTATGGACACGTATCCTTCGCGAATCTGAGCGTATCCGTATCGAATACGTGTCGGACACCGACACGCGAGGGTATTTGGCGAATCCGTGCTTCATAGGCTATAGCTATAGGAGTACACATTGGATTACGTTCTTAACTATAAAAAAGTAGCCAATTACCATAAAAGATAATGATAACCCAGAAGTCAGAACTCACATATAACCCACATAGATGTTACTGATTCAGTAGTGGCCTATAACATACAAGAATTTCTCTCTGGTGTACGGTCTTACTGACCACTGAGACCACCCTACAAGGCCACTCACTAACTGCACCAATGTCAAAGTGCGCCATTTAAGCTATTCTGGGTGCTTAGCCAAGCTAAAAAGCATGACAAAGGAAGCTTTAAATTAAGCTACTTTTAACTACAATCCAAGAGGTCTTAACTCATCTTCGGCTTTTTCATTAAGCCCATCTTGCTTATAAGGTCCCATTTCCTTGTGTGTGAATTATTTTTAAAAGATCATGGACTTAAGTATATGAGGAGAACTCAACCCAAAAGAATAGTCTATTAGGGGGAAGAGTCTCATGACTTAAATACCATATTGAGTTTGTTATTCTATACAATGTGAGACTCCTAACATTGTCGCCCCTTAAGGGTCGATGTCTATGACGACTTTCACTCTATCGACATTGACCCGACGGTAGCTCTTTCTCTTTTGACGACTTCACTCACATATCAGTATTTGGTAATGTACCTTAATGTTGCATATAGGTGGCACTTTCCGCAATACAACTCTCAATGAAAACACCAATTATTAAGACTTAAAGATATAAGGAGAACCCAACCAAAAAACTAGTTTATTAGGTGAAAGAACCTCATAACTTAAATATTATATTAAATTTGTTATTCTACTCAATATATGCTCATAAGATCACGCTATAATAATATTTTTCAATGAAGTACTTATATAGATATGCTAAGAAGGCACTCTTAGCTAGTATAATAATAGATATTGCTAATTATACCAGGAATCACATGCTCTATTTCATATTATTACCCCCATTTGTTTATGATGAAAATGGGTTTAACAGGAAGATTGTTCCTTAGTAATTAAGAGGTTACATGCTTAGTCTAAAAATTAGTTTTTTCACTTATAAAATAAGCCTGCACATATCTGAGTGACGCCAAGGTATCATATATTTATTGATATTCAAAATTTGTTCAGTTGTTCACAATAACTGAAAAAAGGCAAGCAATTATAGTGTACTTTCTGCACCCTCAGCTATATGATATGATGATCACAAATTAATAGTTCACAAGCATTGCCATCATTGAAGAAATAAGAGAGTCCCACCAATTCTCAATTCTTATTCCCCCATTTGAAGCACATAGTGCTAGGATAATCGGTTGTCACTGTTTAAAGAAACATCTGAATCATAAAGGGGTCCATCTATTAATTATTTTGTTCTATTATTATTGGCAAATTTACTAAGGTAGTGTGGTTTGACCAAAAATTTATCATAGCAGTGTAACTTTTGTACTTATTACAAAAGTGGTGCAATTTTATGGAAATCGGCAATCCCATGGTCGTTTTCCTTTATTTTTTTCTCTTGGACCCACATAAATCGGCAACTCAACAGGAGGTTTCTTATTTTATACTATTTTCCCAAAATCGTCTCCCACATGAGAGTTTTCTCTCCAAAATCGTGAGAGTTTTTACTTTTTCTTTCCTCACACCCTCTCTCCAAAATCGTCTCCCATATGGGAGTTTTTTGTATATATATTTTTTTATCTTCTCTCCTAAATCCACTTGCCTATAGGAGTTTTTCACTTTTTTTACACCTTGCCCCCTACATCAGCTAACCCATTGGAGTTTTTTGTGTTGATGTTTTTTGCCCTAATGTTAATCGGCAACTTTATAGGAGTTTTTGTATAATTTTTTGTCCAACACTAGCGCACATATTGATGATATTGTTGCTCAACAATAATATTATTAAAAAAAATATTACAATATTAAAATCCCAAAAAATTTAATGACGTCTATGTGATGAAGTGTCACATGGAGTTGATTTTCTCCTTCTTGGCAGTAGAACTCTTAATTGTTGTTTAGTCCGCTGCGAGTTCTCCCTCTGCCACGTGGAGCCAATTGTGGTTCCTCGTCATCCTCATCCTCATCATCAACATCATCAACCAGAACATCATCATCAGTCTGTTGCATACCAAAAAATGTTTGTAGATGACATAATAGGACAATAATACTATTGTGAATCGTATACCGATAATGGTGTAGTTGAAGTAGTAGCAAACATTGATGGTAGTGATAGTTGAGAACTTGATGACAAATAAATGAATGAATAATTATAATTTCCGAACCCATATGATTGTTGTTGTTGAGGCGTAACTGATGAAGTATGTGCTTGAGAATGAGTTTCCGCTTGAGTTTGTTGCGGGGACTCAGTTTCCGACATATTATAATGATGAGTTGGATGAGCTTCATCAATGTGGGTAGAGTATGCATATGGGTATAACACAGCCAATGCTCCCATCATTTCACGGCCAGATGAGAATACGTCACATAAAGATCGTATGAGATTTACTAAAGAAGTTGGAGGACGACTCTGATCATAAATTCTTTTTGCAAACATCTACCTTCGTCATATGCTTGACTCCACTTTTGTTTTGGAATCTGATCCAACCACGCACCAACCATGAGATGTTTTTGCCACAACAAATTCAACATTGCTCAAACCATGGTCGCAACAACTCATGACCTAAAAGTTAAATAAAAAAACATATCAATCCAGAACATCAACAATATTTATAAATTACAAATATAACTAATGCATATCCATTTGTACGACTTTATCTTTTAGATCAGAATCTCGGAATTCCTTATTGAAGTTACTAGCAAGATGCCGAATACAATAAACTGATTGTTCACTAGACCATCATGTCAACTCGCTTCGGAGTGTAGCTAACAAACCTGTTCCCCTATATGATATGATATAAAGGTTTGGTTGAGGGGTAACATAAGTCTTAAGATTGTAAAAAAACCACTCACAAACTTCTTTCATCTCTCCTTCAACAATGGCAAAGGCAACTGGAAATACCCGACTGTTTCCGTCTTCTGAATTCACTATAAGCAATGTTCCAATATATTTCTCAGTTAAAAATGTTTCATCCACTTATATAATTGGTTTGTAATATGCAAACCCATCAATGCATGGTTTGAAAGCCCAAAATACTCTACCCAAAATGAATCGACTAGGATCTTCCATACCATCTGTAACATGGTGACGTGCTTGATATTTCACAATCGTATCGGGAGAGAAATATTGTACAACATTCATCTAACGTGGTAACTCATTGTATGATCCCTCTCAATCACCAAATTTTTTGGCCAATGTCATTTGTTTTGCAGTCCAAGTCTTTCTATATGTCATTGTATAATCAAAACGACTAACAACCTCCTTAATTAGTACCTTAACTGGTATACTCGGATCCATAAATACCAAATTAACAACAAAGTCTGAAATAAATGATTAATTTAATTTGTTGTGATCTTGGAAAACCAACATAGATACACAATTGTATGTTCCATTAATTTTCTTAATCTCCCATATGTCACGCTTAATGTTAAAAGAAGCGCGAATTTACCACCCACATCCAGCACCAAAATGTATACATTTGTCAACATATCTATCTGGTCTAGACTCATCAACAACATAATCAAATGAATTTTGAATATGAAATTCTCTAATAGCATTTATTATGACTTCTTTATACTCAAACTGCATCCCAACAAATAAATCATTGTTATTATTATTCATTAAACCACTTGTAGGACCAAAATCATGACCAACTTCAAAATTTGTGTTACGAAAAAATGATGATGAAGTACTATATGTCATCCTAGAAGATGAACCAACATCGACCTCATCCTCATCAGTACATATTTCAATGTCTTCTTCACCACTAAAATCGCTAACAATATCTCTTAGAGTAGTCATCTACATTAAGCAAAATAATAATATTTGAAAAATTTAACAACTAAATATACTATAGTTGATAAAATATAATAGCTCTACTAACCTCTAATCAAGTAGCAAGCTGTGTGAGAAGAAAAGCTCCAAATGAGACAAGTGTAAAAGAGTGCTGGGAAGAAGTTTCAGAAGAAATGTATTTAGGAGAAGAAGATTGAGAACATATAAGTTTTTAGGAGAAGAAGATGGAAGTGTTGGATGATTATATAGGAGTAGGATACTGGTGTAAAAAATAATAAAGAAAAAACTCCTAACGAGTTAACAATTTACGTCACTAATTATAAAAAAAAATACACGAAAAACTCCTGCTCCAATGACGATTTAGGTTAGGGCAACCTAAAAAATGTGAAAAACTCCTATAGCATGGACGATTTAGGTCATGGCAAAAAAAAAAAAAATATATAATATATATATATATGTGTGTGTGTGTGTGTAAAACTCCTACTCTACTGCCGGTTTATGAGAGAAGAAAAAAAGGTTAAAAACTCCTACCTAAGTGACGATTTTGGAGAGCGGGTTTGAGGAAAAAAAAGTAAAAACTCTCATGTGGGAGACGATTTTGAGCAAATATTATAAAATAACAAAAATTTTGCGTAGTTGCCGATTTATGTGGGTCCAAGAGAAAAAAATGAAGGAAAACGGTCATGGGGTTGCAGATTTACATAAAATTGCACCACTTTTATATTACATTACTATAGTAAATATTTGGTGAAACTGCACTACCTTATTATTATTATTATTATTATTTAATAGCCTAAATATAGTATTCTTCATATCTCTACATCTTTAAATGGTATATTTATTATAGTTCTGCAAAAAAAGTATATTGTTATAAATATGATATTTTCTAAATACATTTGAAATATTTTTCCGATGCCTTTCAGACACTCATAATATCATACGGAAGCATTTAAGAGAGGAAAATGTAACGGAATCAATTAAGTAAAATAAAAAAACATAACTTTCAATCTATCAAGTGGTCTTGTAGTGAAAGAAAAGGACAAAACATGTATATTAGAGGAAATACATAGATTAACTGTGATTGATACTATTCATGTATGTAGGGGTACTAAACAATGATTTTTATGACAATATGATTTTCATTTTATAATTATATGTTTTTATGTTTTATGAATTTTATGCACATATTTTATATGTTTATTCTAATGTATCATGTCCAACATTTTTAAGAATATATGTATCAATGTATCAGATATATATCATATTTTATATTTTCAACAATATATATGTATATATATCGATGTATCATATACATATCATATCTAATATCTGTATCGGTATTAATTCTTGATTGGTGAAATAGTGTTCCATATGATATCAAATCTAGGTGAAAAAACAGCTGCCAAAAGCAAAATCCAGATGAAAAAGTTGTGATTATAATTCTTTCATGTAGTGAAGCCTTTTTGAGGTTGATCCCTGCAGGTCCACTCTGGCTGAAATCAAATCAATTATCAAATGATTGTGATTTCCATTATTAACCAGCTAGAGTTCAATCTCCCCCCTAATGCTCGTGCCTTTGTGCTATACCCACCAGCCTGGCCATGACCAGAACACACATTTTTTCCTACTAATTATTTGTAACAACTTGTTCTAGGTATCAATGGAATAACACAATTTTCAATTCCTTGACATGAATCTCATATGTTGGCTTATATTTCTTAATGTGTCAAAGATACTGAATTAGAGTGCAGATGTGAAAAATAAAGTGCAATGAAGATGACTAAAGTATTGTTGCTTTGTTTAATTTGGAACCACCAAGTAGATTATAAGCTAGTTGTAATTGTATAAGTGAGCTGAAATTAAGCTTATAAACTAGAAGTTAAAAACTAGGAGCTGATAAGCTAGCCAATTGAAATAGAACTATTTAGTAGAATTAACCATTAAGCTACCTGATAGGTGTACAATGAAATAAACCTCTCACTTTTTTAAGTAGTTTATCAAATATCAACTTATAAGTTAATAGTTTATTAAACAAGTCTTGTTCCAAAACCCAATCAAATAACCTTTTCTGATCAAATAAATCATTAGACTAACTTATAAATTACATCATATCCCATGCAATAATTTTTGTTTAAGGCTGACATAGGTTGGTATTGAAATATTTTCTTTTTTATCAAGAGGGTTATAACTTCTAGCAAAAGTTGGAGTTAGACTCATATCCAATGTTGGGGAGGGAAACACTCTGAAATACTAAAGAAAAAGTAATATATATTGATATTTATATTTTTTTTATTTAGATGAAATTACACTTTTACCCCTAAAACAAAGGAAAAAAGTACTCTCCTCTCTAGATACCCGAGAAAATTCTCATTCAAAAAGTTATCACCTAAACTATTAAAGTTATATTTTTAATAAGATAAGTTGTGTATATGTTGAGGTTTCATTTCAAAACCAATTGGCAATGAAAAGAATAATCTAACATGTATTTAGATCATACCCAAGACAATGAGGTAGACAATGTGAGACTTCCATGTATATATAGATTGAGAATAAAGAGAGAGATTTTGGATTGGTGCCTCATTTGTGGGCCGCATGCCACTAAATACATTATGTAACTGGGGTAAGAGAAAGGATGCTATTGCCTATGGCTAATTCTCTCCCATTTGATGTTTGGGCCCCTCACATCTCACTGAGCTTTATGCGTATTTACCCTTTTGTCTACTGACAAGTGCCCTTCTTATTATATCAATGGAAAGATTCCTTCAACTATTTCCACCAATAACAAACATGTTCGTGCATGTGAATTGTGATTATCCGTCATTGGCATTATTTTAAGACATAAAGCAACACGCAATATACATGACCCAAAGAAACAGTATATCTTAACAAATTGGAAGTCTACAAATTTGTTATGGTCAATCTTATGATTCTCTCTATTTTTACAATTGCATATTACACACTCTTGAGTAACTTTTTCTTTCCAATTTTCTTCTTCCATATTTAGTAATTTGGAATATCTTTTAGTACATTATTTCATAGTAGAAGAAACTTAATTATAATGGTTAAAACAATTAGAGGTTGCACTTTGGTAATTACCTTAGTCTATGTATATATAGGTCAAAAGCATTTTGTGGGGCTTTATGCAAAAGATGACTTAGCTAATTGTTACACTAGCAACCAAACTAATATATTACCTATTATTTTAAGAGATAAACATATATGAAGTGACATTGAGTTGTATATATTATTATTGAATCATTCACTATTCATATTCAATTATTATTAACTTAAAGTAAATCAAATGAATGATGAAAGATATAATAATTGTATATAAATTTTTAGCTAATAGTGTATAGATATTACACTTTTATTTTAATTGATATCAAAGTTCTAATCACTGGTTTCACAATTGAATCTAGCTCCACAAGCAATTCGTGTGGAGGGCATGACCCTTGTGGTTTGTGGAGATGTGTAGGTATAGGGTCTCTATCCCAACTGTTTCCATCCAAAAGAATCTGTCACATTTAATGTCTCAGGCACGTAGATGAGAACCAATTTTATGGTATTTTTATCCCAATTTAAAATTTTGAATTGTAATTTAGGAATTTTTTGACAAAAGAATAAATTGTCATGATACCAACTCACTTCTGGAATAATATTTAACACCCTTTTTTTACTCAAGTTGAGGCTTCAATACCCAATATCTCCCTTGAAGTTGAGACTTTAATAGTTGGTTGAGTCGTCAAATTATTAATTCTATACTAATTATTGAGATTTGAGAGTTATGAGAGATCTTCATCTATGGATTAAGTGAAAGAGACTTATAATTGAGATTAATTTAACATTTGTTGGGAAGTAAGTCCAACATTTTCTACCTCATTCTCTTTGGTTTAAATACTTTTTTAATACTTATCTCATTGCCAAATAGTTTTTAGATATATAACTTTAACATGATATTGAGACAGAATCCAACTTATTTCCAGTTTATTATGAGCCAAAATATGTTCTTCAATTACGAGTCAAAGGTAATCTCTCGCCGAGTTCGACATGCTTCTGTGGAGTGGACATGTTGGAAAGTAAATCTCACATCATCTATCTCATTTTCTTATCTCCAAATCTTTAACACATTAGATTCATAGCTCTATCTATTTTTATATTTTTTAACTCATCTACTTTTCCTGCCTATATTAGCTCACACTTAGACATATATGTGTGTGACTGTGTTTGCATGTCATTGAAAAGCACAACAATCGCTTGAAAATCATTTTAGCCAAGAGAAGTATAATATGCGCCATGAACAAGAGACATTATGCTGTCATATCCGAATAGTACACTTGTGTCTCTCATGTCCATATCAGTTTCTATATATCCTTATTACATAAGCAATCACTTGCTTCATATTTTATTCTTAGCCCTAATTAGTACCTCGAAATCAAAGCAAACAGAAAGTAATAGTTTAGCTACAAACTTTTAAGCCTAAAAGCATCTTGTTGAATTGCTTTTCGTTGCTGTGGACTTCCAATTCACATAAATTGAGCTGCATGCAATTAATGTACCCAAGCATTCATTCTCATGCTTGAGGATGGGATCACCTGTCTCATTTGATGTCCCATTTGGTGTCATCATCCAATCAAAAAATCTTATTTGATTAAAAGTAAAAATTATAATAACATAAATTAATATTTCTACACTATTTAATAAAATTTGATTGACTTGGTACATGGGGACAGAATTTTCTTCGACAGAAGATCCTTATCCCTCAATCGAACAGCTTCATATTAATTTCCTATAATGGAAACCAAACAAGCTCGGTTGTTGCAAATATATCTCAAACCATCTTTCACATTAATGAAAATATGTTATGTCAATAAAAAAATTAAATATTCATTTTTTTCTTCTATTTTTACTTTAATTGTG
The DNA here is from genome assembly GCF_001865875.1 of Lupinus angustifolius. Lineage (NCBI taxonomy): Eukaryota > Viridiplantae > Streptophyta > Magnoliopsida > Fabales > Fabaceae > Lupinus > Lupinus angustifolius. The sequence continues at coordinate 15,159,926 of NC_032024.1, forward strand.
GCCAAAATTGTACAGATAGTTCAGAAATTACTTGCGCCGCATGAGAGAGAACAAACTTGTTCCTAATTGCTTCACGAATCACTAACTGTTAGTGTGTAGTATTACACATTAAAATAATAATAATAATAATAATAAGTTGAAGAATGTGAATGAGTAAAATGGTAGGAGACATGAAAAAGGTTTCTTGATGAATCAAGAAAGATGAGAGAAGAGAATATTATTCATTGAATATTGAATAGATGGATAAACAAAATTACATTGAATCATTTATATAAAGGATAAGAAAACTAATTATCCAAACCAAACTAACAAACAAAAGCTCAACTATTTTAACATTCCCCGCAAGCTCGAATGTATTAAGCATTCCAAACTTGAAATAATTGTGTTGAACACGATGATATACTCTAATACCTCCTCTTGTTGGTGAATGATTCTTCATCTCCCAGTCTTGAAATTTGAATGTGAAGCAACACTAACGCTTGACCACCATAGGCAGAAGCAACTTCATCCGAAGCTTAATCACTGTCTCATTTGGTGTCATCATCCAATCAAAAAATCTTATTTAATTAAAAGTAAAAATTATAATAACATAAATTAATATTTGTACACTATTTTATTAAATTTGATTGACTTGATACATGGGGACATGATTTTCTTCGACAGAAGATCCTTATCCCTCAATCCAACAATTTTAGATTAATTTCCTATAATGGAAACCAGACAAGCTCTGTTGTTGCAAATATATCTCAAACCATGTTCCAAATTAATGAAAATATGTTATGTCAATAAAAAAATTAAATATTCATTTTTTTCTTTTGCTTTTACTTTAATTGTGGATAATTTTTTACGGATAGTCCAGAAATTACTTGCGCCATTGGAGAGAGAACAAAATTGTTCCTAGTTGCTTCAAGAATCACTAACTGGATTAATGTCAGTGTGTAGTATTACACATTAAAATAATAATAATAATAATAAGTTGAAGGATGTGAAGGAGTAAAATGGTAAGAGACATGAAAAAGATTTCTTGATGAATCAAGAAACATGAGAAAAGAGAATATTATTCGTTGAATATTGAATAGATAGATAAACAAAATTACATTGAATCATTTATATGAAGGATAGAAAAACTAATTATCCTAACCAAACTAACCAACCAACTAACAAAAACTCAACTATTTTAACATTCCCCCGCAAGCTCGAATATATTAAGCATTCCAAACTTGAAATAATTGTGTTGAACGCGATGATATAATCTAATACCTCCTCTTGTTGGTGAATGATTTTTCATCTCCGATTCTTGAAATTTGAATGTGAAGCAACACTAACGCTTGACCACCATAGGCGGAAACAACTTCATCCGAAGCTTAATCACTGTCTCGTGTCCCATTTGGTGTTATCATCCAATCAAAAAATCTTATTTGATTAAAAGTAAAAATTATAATAACATAAATTAATATTTGTACACTATTTTATTAAATTTGATTGACTTGATACATGGGGACATGATTTTCTTCGACAGAAGATCCTTATCCCCCAATCCAACAACTTCAGATTAATTTCCTAAAATGGAAACCAGACAAGCTCTGTTGTTGCAAATATATCTCAAACCATGTTCCAGATTAATGAAAATATGTTATGTCAATAAAAAAATTAAATATTCATTTTTTTTCTTCCGTTTTTATTTTAATTGTGGGCAAATTTTTACGGATAGTCCAGAAATTACTTGCGCCGTTGGAGAGAGAACAAACTTGTTCCTAATTGCGTCACGAATAACTAACTAGTTTAACGCTAGTGTGTAGTATTACACATTAAAATAATAATAATAAATTGAAGAAAGTGAAGGAGTAAAATGGTAGGAGACATGAAAAAGATTTCTTGATGAATCAAGAAATATGAGAGAAGAGAATATTATTCATTATATTGAATAGATGGAAAAACAAAATTACATTGAGTCATTTATATAAATGATAGAAAAACTAATTATCTTAACCAAACTAACTAACCAATTAACAAAAGCTAAACTATTTTAACATTCCCCCGCAAGCTCGAATATATTAAGCATTCCAAACTTGAAATAATTGTGTTGAACGCGATGATATAATCTAATACCTCCTCTTGTTGGTGAATGATTTTTCATCTCCGATTCTTGAAATTTGAATGTGAAGCAACACTAACGCTTGACCACCATAGGCGGAAACAACTTCATCCGAAGCTTAATGCAACTTCATCCTAAGCTTAATCACTGTCTCATTTGGTGTCATCATCCAATAAAAAAATCTTATTTGATTAAAAATAAAAATTATAATAACATAAATTAATATTTGTACACTATTTTATGAAATTTGATTGACTTGGTACATGGGAACATGATTTTCTTCGACAGAAGATCCTTATCCCTCAATCCAACAACTTCAGATTAATTTCCTAAAATGGAAACTAGACAAGCTCTGTTGTTGCAAATATATCTCAAACCATGTTCCAGATCAATGAAAATATGGTATGTCAATAAAAAAATTAAATATTCATTTTTTTTCTTCTATTTTTATTTTAATTGTGGGCAAATTTTTACGGATAGTCCAAAAATTACTTGCGCCGCTGGAGAGAGAACAAACTTGTTCCTAATTGCTTCACGAATAACTAACTAGTTTAACGCTAGTGTGTAGTATTACACATTAAAATAATAATAATAAATTGAAGAATGGGAAGGAGTAAAATGGTAGGAGACATGAAAAAGATTTCTTAATGAATCAAGAAATATGAGAGAAGAGAATATTATTCATTGAATATTGAATAGATGGATACAAAATTACATTGAGTCATTTATATAAATGATAGAAAAACTAATTATCTTAACCAAACTAACTAACCAATTAACAAAAGCTAAACTATTTTAACATTCCCCCGCAAGCTCGAATATATTAAGCATTCCAAACTTGAAATAATTGTGTTGAACGCGATGATATAATCTAATACCTCCTCTTGTTGGTGAATGATTTTTCATCTCCGATTCTTGAAATTTGAATGTGAAGCAACACTAACGCTTGACCACCATAGGCGGAAACAACTTCATCCGAAGCTTAATCACTGTCTCGTGTCCCATTTGGTGTTATCATCCAATCAAAAAATCTTATTTGATTAAAAGTAAAAATTATAATAACATAAATTAATATTTGTACACTATTTTATGAAATTTGATTGACTTGGTACATGGGAACATGATTTTCTTCGACAGAAGATCCTTATCCCTCAATCCAACAACTTCAGATTAATTTCCTAAAATGGAAACTAGACAAGCTCTGTTGTTGCAAATATATCTCAAACCATGTTCTAGATTAATGAAAATATCTTATGTCAATAAAAAAATTAAATATTCATTTTTTTTCTTCTATTTTTATTTTAATTGTGGGCAAATTTTTACGGATAGTCCAAAAATTACTTGCGCCGCTGGAGAGAGAACAAACTTGTTCCTAATTGCTTCACGAATAACTAACTAGTTTAACGCTAGTGTGTAGTATTACACATTAAAATAATAATAATAAATTGAAGAAAGTGAAGGAGTAAAATGGTAGGAGACATGAAAAAGATTTCTTGATGAATCAAGAAAGATGAGATAAGAGAATATTATTCATTGAATATTGAATAGATGGATAAACAAAATTACATTGAATCATTTATATAAAGGATAGAAAAACTAATTATCCTAACCAAACTAACTAACCAAGTAACAAAAACTCAACTATTTTAACATTCCCCCGCAAGCTCGAATGTATTAAGCATTCCAAATATGAAATAATTGTGTTGAACACGGTGATATACTCTAATACCTCCTCTTGTTGGTGAATGATTCTTCAACTTCGAGTCTTGAAATTTGAATGTGAAGCAACACTAACGCTTGACCAACATAGGCAGAAGCAACTTCATCCGAAGCTTAATCATTGCCTCATTTGGTGTCATCATCCAATCAAAAAATATTATTTGATTAAAAGTAAAAATTATAATAACACAAATTAATATTTTTACACTATGTTATTAAATTTGATTGACTTGGTACATGGGGACATGATTTTCTTTGACGCAAGATCCTTATCCCTCAATCGAACAACTTCAAATTAATTTCCTATAATGGAAACCAAACAAGCTATGTTGTTGCAAATATATCTCAAACCATGTTCTAGATTAATGAAAATATCTTATGTCAATAAAAAAATTAAATATTCATTTTTTTCTTTTGTTTTTACTTTAATTGTGGCCAAAAGTATACGGATAGTCCAGAAATTACTTGCGCCGCTGGAGATAGAATAAACTTGTTCCTAATTGCTTCACGAATCACTAACTGGATTAAATGTCAGTGTGTAGTATTGCACATTAAAATAATAATAATAATAATAATAAGTTGAAGAATGTGAATGAGTAAAATGGTAGGAGACATGAAAAAGATTTCTTGATGAATCAAGAAAGATGAGATAAGAGAATATTATTCATTGAATATTGAATAGATGGATGAATAAAATTATATTGAATGATTTATATAAATGATAGAAAAACTAATTATCTTAACCAAACTAACTAACCAATTAACAAAAGCTAAACTATTTTAACATTCCCCCGCAAGCTCGAATATATTAAGCATTCCAAATTTGAAATAATTGTGTTGAACACGATGATATACTCTAATACCTCCTCTTGTTGGTGAATGATTCTTCATCTCCCAGTCTTGAAATTTGAATGTGAAGCAACACTAACGCTTGACCACCATAGGCGGAAACAACTTCATCCGAAGCTTAATCACTGTCTCATTTGGTGTCATCATCCAATCAAAAAATCTTATTTGATTAAAAGTAAAAATTATAATAACACAAATTAATATTTTTACACTATGTTATTAAATTTGATTGACTTGGTACATGGGGACATGATTTTCTTTGACGCAAGATCCTTATCCCTCAATCGAACAACTTCAAATTAATTTCCTATAATGGAAACCAAACAAGCTATGTTGTTGCAAATATATCTCAAACCATGTTCTAGATTAATGAAAATATCTTATGTCAATAAAAAAATTAAATATTCATTTTTTTCTTTTGTTTTTACTTTAATTGTGGCCAAAAGTATACGGATAGTCCAGAAATTACTTGCGCCGCTGGAGATAGAATAAACTTGTTCCTAATTGCTTCACGAATCACTAACTGGATTAAATGTCAGTGTGTAGTATTGCACATTAAAATAATAATAATAATAATAATAAGTTGAAGAATGAGTCTTGAAATTTGAATGTGAATCAACACTAACGCTTGACCACCATAGGCAGAAGCAACTTCATCCAAAGCTTAACCATTGCCTCATTTGGTGTCATCATCCAATCAAAAAATATTATTTGATTAAAAGTAAAAATTATAATAACAAAAATTAATATTTTTACACTATGTTATGAAATTTGATTGACTTGATACATGGGGACATGATTTTCTTTGACACAAGATCCTTATCCCTCAATCGAACAACTTCAGATTAATTTCCTATAATTGAAACCACACAAGCTCTGTTGTTGCAAATATATCTCAAGCCATGTTCCAGATTAATGAAAATATGATATGTCAATAAAAAAATTAAATATTCATTTTTTTTCTTCTGTTTTTACTTTAATTGTGGGTAAAATTTTACGGATAGTCCAGAAATTACTTGCGCCGCTAGAGAGAGAACAAACTTGTTCCTAATTGCTTCACGAATCACTAACTGGATTAATTTTAGTGTGTAGTATTACACATTAAAATAATAATAATAAGTTGAAGAATGTGAAGGAGTAAAATGGTAGTAGGCATGAAAAAGATTTCTTGATGAATCAAGAAAGATGAGAGAAGAGAATATTATTCATTGAATATTGAATAGATGTATAAACAAAATTACATTGAATCATTTATATAAAGGATAGAAAACTAATTATCCTAACCAAACTAACTAACCAACTAACAAAAACTCAATTATTTTAACATTCCCCACAAGCTCGAATGTATTAAGCATTCTAAACTTGAAATAATTGTGTTGAACACAATGATATACTCTAATATCTCCTCTTGTTGGTGAATGATTCTTCATCTCCCTGTCTTGAAATCTGAATGTGAAGCAACACTAACGCTTGACCACTATAGGCAGAAGCAACTTCATCCAAAGCTTAATCTTCTATTTTGACAGAAGCTTAGCCAACCAAATCAATCATAATAGATGAAAGAGAGAAAATAAAATGGACCTTAATCTTGATCCTAATATGTTGTTTCAGAGAAGAAAAAGTACACACTTTAACAATGTTGTGTGTTTAATGAGAGATATGGGTAAAGAAGATAAAGTACTATAGACAAGAAATAATTGAGGGTAGTTGATGAAGAATTAGAAGAAAAAGATGTGAAGTGACCAAGAATCTCAAGAATTCTGAAAGATCTGAAAGGGGAAATTGCATATTGCTTGATAATGTTCATATACTAACATTACCAGTTTGATAAACATAATTGAATGAAACTTTTTTCACCCTTCTTTGCTTCTGAGTGTTGTTACTTGTTACAGAATTGAAAGCAATAAGATAGTAGAAACTTTTGAGAAGAAGATATGCACTAATCTTTTATTACTTTGCAAGAGATGAAATGAACATGCCTCTTTGATTAATAAACAACACAAAGGTCCATACAAAGTTGTTGGCATGAATTTTCTTGGGAATCTGGAAATGGAAGAACGCTTGATATAGAACGACACAATCATCAGGTGCCTCAACTAGGGACTCTAGATGATCAAGGAAAATGGTGATGAGACTGTTGTAACTCTAGTAGACATTCTCCATTCTTGCTCCTTGTACTAAGTTGAGATGGAAGTGTTTCATAGAAGCATAAACACGGAAGCTAAAAAAATATTAATTACGCTTTGATACCGTGTTACGAAAATATTGCGAAAGCGTAAAATGAATATCATGATGAATTCTCATTATTTGATCAAGGCATAAGACCTTATTTATAGTACATGAATAGGTAACAAACTTACCTAAACAAACTAATAAAACACATGTGCTAAATGCATAAAATATATAAAATATGTAAAATATGGTAGTTTTGTTCTTCAATAAGCTAGAAGACCAATACAATGAGTGGGTTGAACCGTTGGATTAAAAAGGGGAGAAGTGAAGAACAGAGATTTGATTTCCAAGAAAAATCATATCTATATGTCCTTAGCTAATTCTTAGGGTACAGTCAAGTCCATAGTGGTCTATAAGAAAAGGACTCATTTAAGGGTTGAGATCCTCTCTAGTATTGAAAGGTTCAATAATGGAATGTGATGTCTAAATTTATTTTGTCATTTGTAATAAGTTTTTGCCTGAAAATATTTTAAAATCTGAATCATCAATTTTTTAAAGTTCATGTGTCAAAATCTTATGTAATATTGAACCCTCTAGAATTCAATTTCTTCTAGGATAATTATTTGAAAGTGTAAGAACTACCAAAGTTAGTACATTGACTTTTCTCAAGGTTATGTGCACATAGTAAAGAATCCATATTAGCTTTGAAACTTTCAAAACTGGCCAATGCATATCATCTTTTGTGTTTTATTTGTATCTCATTTCAATTAAAAAATATTATCTAATTAAAATAAAATAAAATAAAAATTTATTTTTTATATTATTTGTTAGAATTTCATTCATTTAAGATATAAATATTGAGAATAATTTTTTAGGATATTAGATCAAGTTCTTTGTCCTTGTTATTATAAATTCTTACAAGAAGGTGGCATGGAAATCAAATAAAATATCAAAATAAAAGTAAAGAACTAATCACAATATTGTGGTTGTTGTGATCGCTGCAATAATACACTGACACAATTGCATATTGAATCATAATGCAACCACGTTGAGTTACATAGACTGCAAAAATATTGTTTTACTCATAAATTAATGCAACCACATCTTAAAACATTTAAGCTATAATGTTAATTAAGATGTAATATTATATCTTACTATTATGACATCAAAAGCATTAATCAAAGATAAACTTTATTGATCTAGTCTTGCTGAAAATTCTGCTGTCTGCATATGGTGCTAAAGAAATTTCTACTACACTACCAGGCATTACCAAAGTACCCATTATATGGGTCTACCTTTATTATGCATGAATTGACTCATGTCTCAAGCAAAAGCGATTATGTCCTCAACTTTATTCTCATAAAAATTACAGCAAAAGTATGCATGACGCTAAACTCACGAAGTGACTCTTGTTAATACGGACTTGTGTGACTTTTCTGGCTTAGTTATGTGCACCATTATTTGTTCATGGACATCATCATACATATCATGGGGTCTACGTTCTATTGCTTTTCATAATGGCTTGATGAAATTAAAACTTTTACCTTTATTTGGCTGAATAACTTTTCTCACTTGTGAAGTTGTTCACAAGTTATGTTAATCTATATAACAAATGTATTTTTTCTTTGAAGAGAAAAAAAAAATCAAACTTGTACACTGTTTTCATTTGTTAAATAAAACTATAGTTTAATTTCTTCACTATTAGCATTAACACTTATAGAGAGACTTAGAAAAGTGATGGGGATCCGTTATCTTAGTCAAAAGCTGCTGTTTCCTATGTAGCTCTCAAAACCCATAATTTATTGTTTCTCATAGACAGTGGAGACGAATTTACACTATCAGATGGTACACAAGTAAAACATATACTAGTTGTCAGATACATTGCAAAATGGTGTGTATGATTAACTTGTTAAAGAAATTTATCAGCATAGGAATTTTTTTTATTAGAGAGTACCAAAAGTACTTAAAGATACAAGGTCCTCACAGGATAGGTAGTTTTTTTGGGTTCCCCACAGTTATACTCGCACGGGAGGCAATTCTGTCCGAATTAGAAACATCCATAAATTCATGAAGTTAACTCGATAGCTAGTGATAAAGGATAATACTAGATCATGAATTATTATTACAATAAATTATTACATTTGGTACAAATTATTCCAACTAAATTCACATTATTGATGATGCATTAACTATTAGAAAATAAATGAGTTTATGTCAAATTAATGACAGAGATGTGATTATGTAGAAAAACTTCAATGCACGGAATTAACACATTATATTTGGAGACACATATATTTATGTTTGTTAGTGTTATCATTTAGCAATAAATTTTAATTAGAATTGAATTTTTAACGTGTTGTCAATCATCTATTGGTTTAGTGATGTAAGTCTCGCTAGATCCCAAGAGACCAAAAGGTCATACATTCGATTCTTGGGAGCGACACTAGTTAGGATGAGCAGTCACATACCCCAAAAGAAATTCATTGTCTAAAAGGGTGACAAGATACCCTTTAATTTGTAGTACAAAAAATCATTTATTAGTTGTCTCTATATAGATACCTCTTCACACATGTCTGTTTATGGTGATTGTGACCATTTGTCTCATAGTATGTAATAATTTTATGTTATATGGGTTTCTAATTCTCAGTTCTTATCTAGACCTGTAAAGCAAAATGAAACAAAATTCTTGATAGTGCAAAACCCTCTATGGACAAAATCAACATTTTTAGTTTCTGATTTTTTCATCACAAATAGGTCTATTGCCTGCTTGTGAAACTATATAACAATAATAAATTCCTCTTATATGCATGTGCACTTCTGTAAAATAGCAGCACAAATAGAATACACAATTTCAGTCTGAAGCTACAAATTTTTCTTTTTGCAACTTTTCAAACTCAACTACAATATTATTATTAAGGATAATGACTTGCTTCTACTAGACAAAGATGTTAGTAAATTCCCATTGTCACAAAAATGAAAGGCTTCAATTCAAGAGAATGTATATGCATGACTAACTTGACTTCACCACCACATTTGGATTTGTTAGAAGCAAATTCTTGCAGACCAAAAATTCCGCATGGTTGTTGTTAGGAATTAAAAAAGTCTCGCATTAAATACAATTGAGCAACTAGAACAACACATATAAATCAAATGTACGTGTCATTTTTTTAAAGCGAAAAAAAAAGTAGTATATGATAAGCATAAATATAATCACAATCTAAAGCTAAAATCATAACTAAATATTCCCATACCCATTTAAAAAAAAGGAGCAAATATATTGTTCCAAAAAATGTACAACTCCATGTGTCATTAATATTAACAATTAGTGAATAAAATACTTAATTAATAAAATTTAAATTTAAATATATTTTTTACCAATCATAATTAAGAACACAGATCTTAAAGAAATGTTTAGGAGGGGCAAAAATATAAAATTAATTAACTAAAAATATTGATAATTGTTTAAAATTTTCTAAAAAACATTTCATTTCTAAATAATAGTAATTAACAATTAAAGATGTTAAAGAAAATGTACATTAATTTAAAGTGCCGCTCTTCGTTAAATACTTCGACTCATCGATAATTAAATTAAGGATAAAATTTATAGCTATTTATTTTTAATATAAATCACCATGTTGTCTACAAAAAATTCATCTTCTATTTTATTACATAGTTTTGTTTTAATTTGTTGTCTTTGTTGCTGAAAATAATCTTCCTATAGTAGCTAAATCACAATAGTTAAGATAAGATTATAACTTGATCAAACAAATAATTTATTTACTTTGCACATATTGTCAATGTTCAAATTAATTCAGACATGGTTGAGAGTTTCTATTTTCTCAAACATGAATGACCAACAACATTAACAATAAAATATCGAAATTAACACATAAAGTATTTCGCCTCTTACTTGCATTGAAATTCATATGATAGAATTTTTGCATAATATATATATATATATATATATATATATATATTATGCAAAAATTCTATCATATGAATTTCAATGCAAGTAAGAGGCGAAATACTTTATGTGTTAATTTTATAAAAATCCATTGAATCTTAAGACTTTTGGTACAAATTTGACAAAGACAATATTTATCCTAAAAAATATTTAAAAAAATTTGAAGAAAAAAAATTGAGAGGGACAGTTGCCGTCACCTGTCTCCAATAAGTTTCACCCCTAATAACACATAAAATGATATATTTTTTAGATAAGAAACTTGTTCCCATTAAAAACCTAAAAGATGCTGCAAAATAGTTGCCCTATTTCTCAAGTGATATATATCTACTATATATATTTTCACTTAGTTCATTTAAAAAAGACCAAACTTATTCTCAAATGTGGCAATACTTGGACATGACCCACTAATAAATTTATAATAATTGTTACAATCGACAATCAATATAAAATTTTATTGAATTTTTATGATATGGATAATAGTTGTTGCACCAGATATAATAAAAATTAAAGTTTAGGGTTTAATTAATTAATTACTTGATTTTTCCCGAATTAGATTATGCATGTAAATCTACTTTTGTTTAAAAGAACAACTCCGTTTTCTAAATACCAATTTTTGACATTGCACACATGTACCTTTATCTTCTATCCATAGCTGTTATCTAACTTCTTTATATACATATTTTCAAATCTATATGGAAAAACATTAAACAATGTATCCTTGTACTGGAGGCAATCCTGTCCGAGCCGGGAATATCCACAGGTAAGTGTGGCTAACTCTCCCAACGAGCATTTTTCCATCCACAAGACTCGAATTCGGGTTCTTGCTTAAGATAATCAAACATTAAACAATGTATGGTTGTTCATATTTTGGTGTCAGTAAAATATTTTTCATAAAAGAAGACGGATACGGAGGATATAATGAACCCGCTTATAGATACACATTCCTTATCAATTTTTAACTCATCATCTATGTGTGCAAGAATGGCATTCACCATTTATCATCCATTTTTTCTTTATTCGTAAGTAACACATTCGGAAATATTTATTGAATGGTCATAAGAAGTATTCGATTGGGATAACGACTTGCATGTAAGCTCATATTATATCAAGCTAAAATGTTCATAATATAAAAATTTAAGGTGAAATATATATAGTGTGACATACTAATTATTGATGCACTATCAAGAATTTTGATATGATAAAGTTGGTTGTTATTTCCTTGGTCAAAGGACACGCGTTCGGATCTTTGTTCTCATGATACAGTCCAGTAATAATATCTGTTGAGTAATTTTAACCAAATGTGTATAAACTATAAAGATTAAATTACACTGCCAAATCAGAACGTACACAAGTCTAATAATATAAGAATCCATAAATAATTTAAATGTTGAATACAATTTGATTAAAATAATCTTTAGAAAATGAATTAAAAATAAATAGAAACTGAAGAGGAAGAAGAGAAACAACAAATACGAATATAATTAGAAAATACAATATAAATATGTATTTAATTCCTAAAACAGTAAAAAAAGATTGAAATAATATGAAAAACTTAAAACACTAAGAAGAACACATTATTTAGAGAAACACATATGACCAAGTAACATAGAATAACACAATATTTAGAAAATGATACCACATATTATTGAATAACATAACACACATTAAGCAAGCGGTTGCACCACTAAAAGTATATATGATTAAGTACTAAATCATACATGAAATAATAATAATAATAATAATAATAACAACGGTTCATGCACACTATTATATAATATTTCACCTTACTCGTTATCCTCATGAACCACAACATTGTTCTTCGTTTGTCCCAATAAGCTACTTATAGATCGTGCTTTCACCATCCCAAGCTTCATCCTTCTCTTGGTAACTATCACTGATTTCTTCTCATCATCACTCACCAAAGGATAATCATCACTAACACTAATACACTTAGTTTTCTTTTCAGGAATAGATGAAGCCGCAGATATAGGTTCACACATGTTATCATGCACATTCTTATGATCTGATTCAGTAGTAGAAGCAATAGATCTGTTTCTAACACTTGTCATGCTTCTAAGTCTTCCTTTTCCTAAGTGATGCTCACATAATGAGTAACCTACTAGTGTTTGTTGACAACACCTCCATCCTCTTCCATTTACACGACTGCACCTTGAACCTTCCATCACTGCACTTCCCTTTGCCTTCTTCTTACCAACATTATTATTTACTCGATCGAGTTTTTTAGTCTCGCGACTCTTATCTTCTTCGTCAACCCAGTCAATATCATCCTCATTATCATCATTCCGAGTTGAACACTTCTTGTTCATCTTAGTCTTCATCTTTGCCTTCATCTTCTTATTACTATTACCATTATTCTCAAAGCTCCCCCTCCTTTTCTTTAACGGAATAGCCTTTTCTCCATCACACCATCTTCCATCTACAAAGCATACATAAATAGATACATTAAACTTACTACACTAAATTCAACACACTTGCATGCATTGAATAAAGCAATAATCTTTGTTTACCTTGAGTAGAGGAAAGACTTGAAGGTGGCAAGACTTCATGAGCTACAATCTCTGAACCCAAGATAACTCCTTTCCTACAAATATAACAGTCCCAGAAAGAGCCACATACATATACATATATACATGTATATATGTATAAGATTTAGAGCAAAAGAGAAAGAAAGAATAAAAGATAAATAAAAGGGGTGTAAGATTTGAAGGAACAAAATGTTGTAGATGGGGACCAGCATTTTTTGGTGGTAGCTAATTGTGCACTTCAAGTGCAAATGGTAGTTGGCTAATTTAGAGAAAACAACGATGAGATGCATAGTTATTAGATATATAATATAGGAGGGTATATATAGTGGCTATATATGGTGGCTACACACAAATTAAAGGTCTTATTTAAAACATAAATATTTTTTTTGAATGGAAGCTAGTTAAAAAAATCAAGTCATGGGTCTCCAATATTTTCACCTTTTTTACTACAAGATTCATGAGAGAATAGAAAAAATTTCTTAATTACCTGAAATGACTATTACCCTTCTCCTTTGAATCACTACTCTCTTGCTTTCTTTCATCCTCATCCTGCAAAATCAACCACACATAGGATCCACTCATTCATCACCAAGAGTACTCTTTCCAAATTTAAATAAATATAAAAAAAAACTATCCAACTAGAAAGAAACGAATTTGACAGCAAGTACTCGCTAGAGATTGGACAAAAGTGCACTTGTAATAGCTCATATAATGTAAAATTTCGAAAAAACAAAACAGAAATAATAAAAAATTAAAAAAAAATTATGTGTGTTCTTTCACTAACCAAAGGTTGTTGCTTGTTGTGCTGTCTATGTGGCCCACACTCACCGATGCCGGAGAGATCATAGCCATTGGTTTTTTCTCCGATCGTTGGTAGAATCTGATCAAACGGCTGATAATGATCCCAGTTTGATGGTGCTTGAACAGAAGCTGGAGAATCATGGTGTGGGGTGGTAGTAGTAACATCGTTGAGTTGCACCATGACCGGTGACCGGTTCACCAGGTTGGGATCTGAAATAGGCACAGTTGAGGAGAGATAAGAAGGGAAAAGACCTTGATTTTTACGGATCCTCATAGGTGCAAGATAGAACTTTGATATACAACTTCACCAGATTCACTATCCACAAAGACCCAGAAGATAAATGATCTTGAAGTCTCAGATTTCAAAGGAAAATAGTTGAGAAAACGAGATATGAAGAGAAACCCATCTACTACATGCTCCTAAAGACCAAGAAAAATTTAAGCTTTTATGAAAAAACTCTCACTTTCTCACTCTTTTTTCAACACAAATGAATACAATTACACACACCCACTCTATATATTTCTACTTATATATGCGTTGTTATATATAATACTGTGGTATGAGTTTAATTCTCTCTCTAACTTTTATTTGTTGCACCACAGCATAGAAGAGAGTTGTATGGGTGAAAGATGGCACGTGTGAAAGAGGGAAAAGCACGTGCGAGGGGGGAACCGGGTAAGACGGTAGTCGGTGGAAGAGAGAGGGGAAGAGAAAGGGACAGAGTACGACGAGGAAGAAAGGGTGGAAAATGGAAATGAACGAGTTGTATATAAAATTACAAGAAATGAAAATAATAAAAAATGAATTGATAAGAATTTAATATAGTTAAGATAGATGAGTTTTCATAAATATGCAAAAAGTATAGTTCCAGTAAGTTTATTTTATTGTCTTCAATATCATCTTTTAACTTTATTGTTTTCAAAGTAATATTTATACATTAGTGAGACTAACGCTTCCATTAGTAATTTATCTTCTTCATCCACATTCTTATTTTTATATAGAATGTATTATTTTTATATTATATTATTTAAGAAAACTATAGTGTGATATACGCTAGAAGTTAAAAAATAAAAGTAAACTGTTATGACTAAATAATTTATCCACATTTCAAATTTAATGTCATAATTAATATAATTCACTTATCCATTAAAAAAGTCACATCAACTTAGAAATGAGAGGTTTAAAAATTGATGTGATAGTTAAAAAGGAAACATTAATTTACATTAAGAGATGTATAATATTTAGAAACATGAAATTTGAATTACTCCATAGAAGTTATTTTATATTTTTCCTTTATCTATTAGTATAGAAGATTAGTATAAATAAACATGAAATTAAGAATTATTAAAGATAAAGTAGGGAAACATAAAATATTTCAAAGGCGGTTATTTTATGTTTTTCTAATTTATATTAGTATTAGTATAGAAATTTATATAAAATACTTCATGGTAGTTATTTAATGTTTATTAATATTAATTAGTATAGAAGATAAAGTATGGAAACAAAATATTTCAAGAGTAGTTATTTTATGTTTTTCTAATTTCTATTACTATTAGTATAGAAATTTATATAAAATACTTCATGGTAGTTATTTAATGTTTATTAATATTAGTATATATAAAGATGAAAGTAGAAGTTATAAAATAAAACTAGAAGTTATAAAATATGAAATTAGGAAACATAAACTACTTCATGAAAGTTATTTTGAGTTTTGTCTTTATTAATAGTATAGAAGTATAGATAAATATATAGTTAGTATATTGTTCATCTTTGATTTGTTTTAGGTTAATAATATTAATTATTCATTATTGATTTATATTAAGTTAATAATGATAATTGTTCATCATTGATTTGTATTACGTTAATAATGACAAAATATGAATGATAAATGATATAATGATAATATATAAAATTCATTGTAGATTTCCCTTATAAAACTCAATAAATAATTCTCAACTAAAATTCATTACTTTGATATTATTAAATCCACGAATGATATGCAATCTTAGAGTTGTAACGATAACTAAGCTTAGCCTCTTATTTTTTAGTATCATTGAATTTATAATATTGAGATTTAGGAAATTCATCTACTTACTTTTGAGAAATTGCACCATTGAAAAAATGAATTTTGAGCTACAACTTTAACATAAAAGTAATTTACAGAACTAAATTGAAACATAAAATAATTTAAATGATATGAAAATAGAAAATAATATAGAAAAATTATTTAAAACAAAAAAGCTTATATCAGTTATATATGAGCACCTTAAAACAGAAAGGAAAAAATCTTAAAAGGTCAAATTTAGTAGTTTTTTTTGCCTAAATGATATAAAGGTGTCTTGTGTAAAAAAAGGTTTATTCATGGCGAAATCTAGGTCAATAACTTTTATACCTCTAAAAAAATTATCCTTGAATTATATACTAAACACACTCTTCATATAAAAATGAAGAACAGAAAAAGAAAACCTGATAAGAGAAAAAGTTGGTGGGTGTTATCGTTGATACTTTTAAGGAGAGGGACTGTGGGACCCACAACCCCAACCCTCCTTAACATTATATTAACAACTACCTCTCATACATCTTCAGTTCTTCCCCAATATGTTTTCTCTTCTTTTTTCCCATCCTTCATAAATTCGTTATTCTTCTTGCAATTACCCACTACTATACAATGCATTAGTTTAGAGTATCTATCTATTCAGAATCACTTTTAAAAACTTTCTTACTTATAGACAATTTAATATAAAGAAAAAACATTAATTTTACTCGCTAGCTCAAGTCCAAAAACAATCCCAAGGTTTAATAATATATATGCAAATATGATACTGGGGTTAATATAAAGTGTACTTTAGTGTATGCATTTTACAAGTAATTGTCATCCACTATTTTTTATATAAATTACCCTTCAAACATTATATGTTGGTAAAACTAGTCACCGATAATATTAAATTACTAATAGATTAAAAATTATTGTCATTAACCTTACAACAGTAACAATACAACAATGCATACTAGTTAGCATCGATGGTCGGAGGAAACCATTGCCAAAATACAAATTAATTCAGAAGAAGAGAATACATAAATTTTATGGTTAGATGGGACAATACAATAATATTGTTATAAGAAAATTTGATTATAAATAATATGATCTAACAATTGAGATTAAGACAACATGCACCATTTAGAAATTGTCAGTACCTTGCGAGAACCAATTTTACCGATATTTAAAGTTTAAGAGGCAATTACAAAAAAGGTTTATAATAATTACTTGCAAAAAGACTAACATTTCGGGGAGGGTAATGAACTTTCCTCTATTTTAAATTGAAATAATTATCTTCTTATTATATAATATTAAAATAAATATTTTATTAGGATTTGAACTGAAGAAGGCAAAACCACAACGTGTGAATAACTAAAAAAGGGGTATACTTATCCATTAAAATGGTCATCCTAAACATGTAATTTTCACAATTAGATTTAATACTCTTTTTAACATAAGGTTCAACTTATACTGTGTATAAGCTTTAGATTTAGATTTGCTCATTATTAAACTTTAGGCTTGGATTTGCACATGACCTAAAGGGATTAAAGTGCTTTTTCCATAATAAAAATGTAAAAAGTTTAATGGATATATTTCAATCCAATTTTACAATAGTACAATTATTTTAACTATTTGACCTACAAAAAAGAATCATCTCCAATATTGAAGAGACAAGTTTTTTATTTTACCTTTATATTTAAGAGTTCAAGTGTCATCACTTTATATCTAAATGATAAAAGTATCACATCCTATAATATTTTCTTTGTTTTTTTATCCACTTTCCTCTCTCTGGATTCTCATTCTAAGAAGTGTTTCTCTACAAGTTTTAAACTTTTTTACTCCACATATATATTCTTTTTGAGACCCCTCTCTCCCATAATAGAATTTCCCTCAAGTCTAATACATTGTATTTAGCTGGTGATAGCAAGAATAAGAATGTATGAAGAGAAAGCATATATGGGTGAGGGTGATGGAGAAGGTGGTGGTTAATGTATTGCTAAAGAGGGTTGGGTTTGAGGGTCCCAGAGTCCCTCTCCTTAAAAGTATAAACGATAACATCCACCCACTCCTTTCTCTTATCAATTTTTCTTTGTTTTTTCTTTCTCTTTTTTTTACTCGTTTTGTGTAATTTTCTATTCTATGATAGGCATTCTTCCACTTCCTTAATTGACTTAAACAAATCCAATATATATATATATATATATAATCACTTAAAAAGATTACGCTTATGGTGTAGGTTTATTTTCAAAACATTTAAATATGCATGTTTATATTTAAATAAGTTAATGGATACACTTTTAAATAATATTATTTAATACTAAAATTATATTACATTTTTTTAAAAGTAAATTTCACATACATTTGGGGTACTTAGATCTACACCGATCGAGAAATAAATAAAAAATCAGTCCAAAAAATGAAACTGTAGAAAAAGCTGAAATTGTTTGGAACGTTTTGAACTGATTTTAAAAACTGATGTTCCGATTCAATTTTTTATTTCAATTTCAGAAACATACCGATCTAGATTGAACAAATACAAAGTATACATGTATAGAAATGAAGACGATTTCATTTCTAAATCTAATTAATTGAGAATGTAAAATGTATATTTTTCATATTTTTTAATTGCTATAAGTGTTATTACTTATTATTTCTTATTTTTCATGTTGTCTTTATTTTCATTGTGGTTTTGTTCATAGTTCAAATAAATATTAATATCCAATTAAATGTTTAATAGCATACTTTATACTAAGAGTCTTGGAGTAGACTTATTATTATTTTTTATATGAATTTCACACTTTCCAAACATACTAAACTTATTATTTAAAATAGACATGATTTTTTAATGTGAACTTTGAAAATAGATTAGATTTGTTATTTTTTATTCAAATAATTGAACTAAACTACACCAAAATCACATATAAATTTTGGAAGATATTTTTTATTGTAAATCAATCAAACGAGACCCCATATTATTCATATATTTGAATTCATCAATTTTTATCAAAAAAACCAATTCAAATCTGTTGTGAACACTCCTACGCATAATAATTTAATTTTGATTAAAATAATGTACTACATAACATAATTAAATTAAGTAGAGTTAGTATTAATAGATGAACCTATTAACCTAAATAAGCTTTTTACTTAACCTACAATAATAAATTCTTAACCCATTATCGGCAGCCAGGCATATTTCTAACCCTATTTCCACCGTTCCTTCCGGTCGTACTCTGTCACTCTCTCTTCCACCGGCAGGTCCCACCTCACACGTGCTTCCCACTCCCACAACTATTTCACACGTGCCGTTTCTCACCCATACAACTCCCTTCCTTTCTTTGGTGCAACAAATACAAGTTAAAGAGAGAACAAAAACAACTCATTCAACACCAATATATATGAAGGCACATATAGAGATAGATAAGAGCATATACATAAAAGATAGAGTTTGTGTGTGTCAATTGTATGTGTTCTTGTTTTCACTAAAAGCATAAGTTTTCTTGGTTTTTGGGGTCATATAATATATGGGTTTACCCCATTTTCTATCTTCTTCTATAATTTTCTTCTGAAAATCTAAAACTGTAAGGTCGCTTCTCTTTGTGGATAATGAAAAATCTGGTGAAGGAGTGTGTCAAATTTCTATGAGGATCCGTAAAAGTCAAGTTATTTTCCCTTCCTATTTCTCTTCCACTGTGCCTCTCTCAGATCCCAACCTGATGAACCGGTTACCGGTAGTGGTGCAACTCAACGATGCTGCTACTACTACTATCACCACACAACATGCTTCAGCTGCTGCTGAAGCACCATCGAACTTGGATTGTTATCAGCCGTTTGATCAGACTCTACCACCTATCGGAGAAACAACCAATTGCTATGATCTCTCCGGCATCGATGAGAGTGGGCCACACAGACAGCACAACAAGCAACAACAATTGGTTAGTGAAAGAACACAAACATATGTAATTTTTTTTTGTTTTTTTTTTACTATTTATGTCTTGTTTTTTCGAAATTTCATGATGTGGGCTTTTACAAGTGCACTTTTGTCCAATCTTAATCCATTGGTGGGTGTGAAATTAGTTTCTTTCAATTTGGAATTTATGTATTTTAAATAGGCACTACTCTAGAGGGGATATATATAAGTGGATCCTATGT
The DNA here is from genome assembly GCF_001865875.1 of Lupinus angustifolius. Classification (NCBI taxonomy): domain Eukaryota; kingdom Viridiplantae; phylum Streptophyta; class Magnoliopsida; order Fabales; family Fabaceae; genus Lupinus; species Lupinus angustifolius. The sequence continues at coordinate 15,180,263 of NC_032024.1, forward strand.
ATATGGTATATTTTTCAGGACGAGGATATTAGAAGTAAAGAGAGTGGAGACTCAGTAGAGAAGGGTAATAGTCATTTCAGGTAATTTAAGAACTCTTGTGTTCTTTCCATGATCTGATTGTTTAACCATCTTCCATAATAATAATAATAATAATAAAACAGTTTAAAAAGAAAGGAATATAGACAAGATGAAAACACTGTTTATGGTTGGTGTTTTAAATATATAGCTTTTTGTGGCACCATATATAGCATCCTATCCTATTACATCTAAACCAAGACTCCGTATGTTGGTTTCCCTAAATTAGCCAACTACCATTTGCACTTGAGGTGCACAACTAGCTACCACCAAAATGCTGGTCCCCATTTACAAACAACATTTGGTTCTTTCAAAATATTACACCCCTTTTATTTATCTTTTATTCTTTCTTTCCTTTTTGCTGTAAATTTTGTGCATACATGTACATGTATTTGTATGTGGTTGTGGCTCTTTCTGGGACTACTTTGTTTGTAGGAAAGGAATCATTTTTGGTTCGGAGATAGTAGCCTTGCCACCTTCAAGCCTTTCCTCTACTCAAGGTAAACAAAGGTTATTGCTTTTTTAGTTTATTCAATGCATTTCAATGTAAGTGTGCACCACTAGCTTGTGTTGACTTTGGTGGGGTCAGTCTAATGTATCTATGTATGCAGATGGAAGATGGTGGGAAGGAGAGAAAGCGATTCTGTTAAAGAAACGAAGAGGGATCTTTGAGGATAATGGTAAAAATCTAGGTAGTAGTAAGAAGATGAATTCAAAGATGAAGACTAAGATGAACAAGAAGTGTTCAACTCATAATGATAATGATGATGATGATGATATTGACTCGGTAGAAGAAGATAAGAGTCATGAGACTAAAAAATATGATCGAGTGAATAATAAAGTTGGTAAGAAGAAGGCAAAGGGGAGTGCAGTGATGGAAGGTTCAAGGTGCAGTCGTGTAAATGGAAGAGGATGGAGGTGTTGTCAACAAACACTAGTAGGTTACTCATTGTGTGAGCATCACTTAGGAAAAGGAAGGCTTAGAAGCATGACAAGTGTTAGAAACAGATCTATTGCTTCTACTACTGAATCAGATCATAAAAATGTGCATGATAACATGTCTGAACCTATATCTGTGGCTTCATCTATTCCTGAAAAGAAAACTAAGTGTGTTAGTGTTAGTGATGATTATCCTTTGGTGAGTGATGATGAGAAGAAATCAGTGATAGTTACCAAGAGAAGGATGAAGCTTGGGATGGTGAAAGCACGATCTATAAGCAGCTTGCTGGGTCAAACGAAGAACAATGCTGTAGTTCATAAGGCTAACAAGTAAGGTGAATATTACATAATAGAGTGCGTGGATTGTTAATAGTATTTCATGTATGATGTACTACTTGAGGTTCAAATAATTTTTCATAATAGAAAATTGTCATAACCATATATACTTTGTGGTGCAACTACTTCGTTCTTATTCAACTAGTGGAAGGTGTTCTATTTTATTCAATGATTTTGTGGTGTAATTTTCTTCGTACTCAATGATGCTTTACATGTGTGCTTTTAGTCTTTAGTATCTAGCCCGTGATGGCATTATCATTATTAATATTGGACTCGGCCATGGTGCAATATTAGGTATTGAGGGGTACAGAGATCAATGTCTCATTTTTTTTCTGACCAATGAAAAAGTGACACTTCATTAAAAAAAATATAAAATAACATATTTGCATTATTTAGAGAAATCTTATTGGTTAGGGACATGAGGACATACTCATTTTGGAACAGCTAGGATCACTTGTTCCAAAATGAATATGTCTCATGTCCCTAGCCAATGAGATTTTTCCAAGTAATACAAATATATTATTTTATGTTTTTAAAATTTTTCTTTTTAATGAAGTGTCACTTTTTCATTTGTCTAGTACAAGAAAATGGGGCAGGTGATCTTTTTCCTCAAAAATCTCCCTCACTGTAAAGTACTAAGATTTGCGGTTAAATCTTGGTAACAAGAAATGTTAGTACTTGGTTACATTTTAGTGACCAACAAGTTCCAGATTCAAATTTTGGTAATAATGTCTTGGTTAAATTCCGGTTAATGGGGTAAATATATGTAAATCTACCTTTTTTTTCAAATCTCAATAAACGGAAGCTTAGTGTATTAATTCACCCTGTATTAGACTGGGCACGTTCTAATCTTGCTGTGGAATGAGAAGGTTGTACATGCACTTGGTTGAATTATTCAGATGATTTTATTGGTGGATTGGATCATGACCACTTTGTGACATACGTCACACTCCTCTCCATTAATAGATGATTATCTTATCATAATAAACATAAGAATATAAGTATAATTACATATTATATTTTTTTGTTTTTTGGCCTCACTTTTCTCTCAAGTTCTCATTCTTATGACATTTGATCAACTAAAAACTACATGAACCCTATCATTATATCAAAATTTGTTAGAAATATTATCACGTCTAGAATCTAAATGATATCTCACTCATACTTATATGCTTATCTTTTATTTATTTCAGTTTTGGTATCATATACTACTCTCCTAAGAGTTTTGAGTCAATAATGATCTATCCGATTTGACTAGTATTTTCTTCAGTCAATGAAAAATACGTGATTTAAATCAATATAATATAATACTTTTAAATGTATCTCATATCAATGAGGATAGTTAATTTTCGTAATGTTTTAAAAATACAAGTTGACATTTACCTTCATAAATCTCTTTTGAATATTTACAAATTTATTTTTTTATTAATAAGAATAGAATAAATAAAAGAAAAATAACAAATGTTTTATTGCAAATTGCTTGGTTTGAATGTCAAAGAGGACTACATTAAAAGATTGGTTGATTCTCTTCATTGCAAGCTTTCTTCTCCTTCCCTTTCTTATTTGGGACTACATGTGGGTGTTAATCATAGACTACGTGAAACCTGAAAACCTCTATTTGAAAGGCTCCAAAACATACTCTCTTCTTGGAATACGAAAACCATTCTCACGCCCCGATTTTTGGCTGCACGATTTTGTTTAGAGTCGCCACCACATTTTATAGTTAAAAATGTAGAAAAATCTTTTAAGCTCAATTACCTTGGGCTTTTGGATTTTTAATATTCAAGTTTGGGAGTCGGTTACAAGGTAGGGAATGTATTAGCATCCTACCCGCCTACCTTAAGCACCCTTCTATAAAATATATGACTTTATTATTATTATTATTTTTATTAAATTGTTTGATTAATTAACTAATTATTAAAAGGAAAAAATATTTATTTTTATTATGGTGCCTGACAAGATTGACTCCGGTCCTACGTATCCCTATTAAGGAAATCAAGACTTACGTAGTTCTTTATATAGAAAACGGTTTACTGGTTGAGTGTATTTTAATTAAAGAGAATATATTTTTTTATCAAAAATATTTATTTTGCATATTTATTTATTATGAATAAATGTTTTTTTTATTTGGTTAATTTTGTTACTTAAAAAATGGAACTAAATTGATTTTGAGATTTAATCGATTGAAAAGAAGCGGCGTAGCGCGACCTTTCAAAGATGAACTGAGAAGAAAGAGGCCTCCAAGGCGACCTTCTCTCTATCTTTGATTAAATCTCAAAATTTATTTATTTTTGAAAAGTGCTTATTGGTCTATGTTTTATTTAAAAAATATTAAATTTTTGTAGAGATGTGATTTGCAATTTTGTTATCAAAAAATAATTTTTTATGAATTATTAAATAATTAGGATAAAATTAGATTTAATTGAAGAATGCACCATGTATTTTAACCACTTACTAAATTATTTTAGGATATTGTTAATTTTTATTAGTAATTACTTGATAATTGTAGAAAACCAAAACAAAAATCAATTGCTAAAAATGTAAGAAGAATAAAATAATAAACAGATTAGTAGTTATTCGTTAAAAATGATGAGATTTTATTATTTTTGATGATTACCATTATCCTTAAAATTCTGGTATTTAATGCGTACGATAATATTAAAAGTAAAATTTATAGTTTAATGTATAATCCAAACAAAATAATATCATTGAAAAATAATTAGATTACAAGATAAACAAGGTAGAATAACATACTTGATTAAAAAGGTGAGTTTTCTTTACACTGTGAGGGTCTGGATCCTGTGTGATAGCTTGGATGAATGGAGGACACATTTCAATCGTTGATTGGATGAGTGGAGGAGGACCTTAAGCGAATGAACACATGGCGGCTTGTCACGCGCTGGATGGGAGGTGCACAACACCGTGATGTGGGATCGTCTGCAGGGGATCTCTCACTGGTGGGCTAATCCTGTGTGGCACGGTACACCGTATCACAGACACGTTTCGTGGCGTGATTGGTTGACGCGGAAGTCAAAGGGAAGGTGTGATGGGTTATCAGATCGGACAAATGAGATTCAAAGGCTAGGGGCGAGTGCATGAGAACAGCGTGTTCCCGACTGCACTGGATCACTCTCAAAGTAAAAGAATGTTTTTCTCTCTCTTACTGCAGGTGGCTTTTTTACAGAGCTTTTTTAATGTTTCCAATGTCGTTTTTATATTCAACATGACCTCTATTTATAGCAAATAATATACCAACTGACTCCGATTTTTAGGGTGTTTAAAAATAATCTGGTAGCACCTTTTTTAACAAATCAGATTTGACCATTTCTACTTTTATTATTTTAATACTTTTCCTTTATTTCTTTTTTAAATTCAAATTAGGTCGCTAGATTTGATTATTTAATTTATTTAAATTATTTCGAAAATTTTATAAAATATGGACAAAAATTAATTTAATTATTTCCTATACATTAAAAATTTTAAAAAATTAAAATAAATAAATAAATAATGTTTTTCTCTCTCTCTTTTTTTTTAAAAGAGTTTGGGCTCAATGGTGGCTCATTCCTAATTCAAAATTTTTATTTACTAAAATTGTTTTCTTAATTTATTTTAGTTTTGAACCTTGGTCAACCTAACCACTTGGGTTAGGGAACCCTAACAACCTTAATTTATCTATTATTATTTTTGAATTTTCAGTTAACCCAATCACTTAGATTTAGGAACTATATTTGTTTATAATTATTTTTTTTTGAATTTTTAGTTAACCTAATCATTTAGATTTAGGAACTTCATTTGTTTATTATTATTTTGTTTTGTTATATTTTTATTTTTGAAAAGGAAGCTTGTAAAATGATATTCTCACTAACTTAAATTTAATTAATTTAATAATTTCGAAAATAATTATAAAAATTTCATAAAAATAGTTTATTGTTTTTATTCATTAAAAATTCTGAAAAATACCGAAATAAATAAAAATGAAGTTAATGTATTATTTTTATTTAAAAGTGTTTGGACTTTTTCTGGGCCGGACAAAAATGAGTGTTCACAACCATATTTCTTTTGGTGGTCGGATCATTTTGATCTACTCTGTTCTTTTGCTCTCCATATGTACTACTTGTCTTTTTACAAAGCCCTTCTAGACGTTGTTCGTTCTATATAAAAAATTCAAAGAAACTTGCTTTGGGGAGGGGCGAAGAGAAATAGGAAGATTAATTTGGTCAAATGGGATCAGGTGTGTACTCCTAAGTCTAAGGGTGAGCTAGCCTTTCTTGGGAAGTGGAATTGGCATCTGATTATAGAGAGATATAATTTTTGGTGTAAAGTGTTGTGTTCTAAGTATGGTAAGGTTATCACTAATCCTTCGGCGGCTGGGTTGCGATCCCCTCCTTTCAATCAATCTGTGTGGGTTAGGGATCTAGAGAATATTCATATTAGGGGTATCGATAACACTCACAAGTTTTCACGAGGTATTCTTCGTCGTGTTGGGGATGAGACTACTACTAGTTTCTGGCATGATAACTCGTTTGACCCTTCAAACTTTTTATCTAGGCTTAGGAGACTCTATAATCTTAATTTGCATCAGGATGCCCATATTAATAAGTTAGAGAGTTGGTTGGGGGGGGGGGGGGAATTTGGAACCTCACTTGGCATCAATTTTTTACCTGGGAACTTGAACTAACTAATTATTGATAAATCCAAACAATATTTGGTTAGATCATCCTATGACATTCTCATTCATCAGCATCATCGACAAGTCTCCAACAATCGTCCTCTTCATCTTCTTTGAAAATCAAAAACACATTTGAATATCACTTCTTTTGCTTGGCGGCTCTTCTAGGATAGGCTACCAACAATGGAGCTGCTTTTGAGGAGGGGGCTTTTTATATCTCATGGAGGAGACCCTTTATACCAATTTTGCAACAAGCATTCCATTTGGCAACTTATTTACTAATTGTTGGATAACAACATCGCTCTACCTCTTGATTCATTCATCATTTCATTAATCACATGGACATGATATCTCACAAACTTGGTTCATGACTTTGGAGTGTCATTTGGGTAGCTACTACTTGGGCTATTTGGCTAACTAGGAATGATTTTATTTTTAATTTGGTCAAACCTTCTACTTAACAAACTATGGAATCCACAAGCGTTAAATCTTGGCTTTGAATTAATGGACAAAGGGGCAAAAACTCAGTAAATTATTTGGATTGGATAGATAAACCCATAGCATGCCTCAACATCGACTTGTAATTGTTTCTTTTTTTCTCTTCTTTTGATTCTCATGTAACTCTAATCATTTTTTAAATTTTATTACCTTTTGTCGATAAAAAATGAGGACATAAAATGAGAGAGTTGATCTCTATTCCTTCGTGATATTATTGTAGTGGAGTTTAAGGAGAAGTTCAAACACACATGCTTGTGATTGGGACGAAGCATATATGAAGTCATTGGAAATAGAGGAGGAATATGGGTTTCATTGCTCTCTTAGAAAAGATGGTTTTGTATCTTCTAATTGATGGGTACTCAACAAAGGTGATAGGAATCCTACTAATATAGTTTTTTATATATAGTGTGTTAGTTATGGATAGCAACATAAGTTAAGACCTTATTGTTCCAAAACTAATTAAGTCTAGTAGCTATCAACTAATTAATAATCAGCCCACCAAGTTTCTACACATTATACCTCACATTTATTATTAGATGACTAGAACCACTTACTTAATTACATCATTCTAGTAGGTTTGTATAATTTATGGTAATAATGGACATACCATTAGGGGTGTCAAAATGGGCCGCCCAGCCCGTTTAGCCCGCGCCCGCAAATGCCCGCAATAATTTAAGCGGATCGGGTATGCCCGCAATTGGTTAACGGACAAAAAGTCATGCCCTGCCCGTTTTAAAACGGGCTAACGAGCGGCCCGCGGGCATTAGGCAGTACATTAGGCAATGATGAATGCTAAGTTATCAAGTACATTAGGCATTAAATCAATAGATTTTACATAACCACATTACATAATAATTAAGTTCTATAATAATAATTCAAAACATGTCTCTCTAACCATATTAGATAATAATTCTCTCTAACAAGTCTGCAATAATAATTATAAAATAATCAAGCAGTAATAAATTCTTGGATTAAAATTTTAAAGTGTAGAATGTAATGCCCGCGGGCAGCCCGCTGAGCCCGTTTAAAATGTCCGCTAATAAAGCGGACAAACGGGCCGGGCAATATGAGCTAACAGGCAAAAATACCATGCCCTGCCCACATTTTTTTGCGGGCAATGCGGACTGGACCGCGGGCAATGCGAACTGGACCGCGGGCAATGCCCGTATTGACACCCCTACATACCATTCACCACTAGTTACATCTACATTTCCTAATGAGTATAATAGTGCTCATACACATGGTATAAAGCCAAAAATCTTACAATTACCCACTTAAACTAAATGATTAAATAACTATATACAAATTATCATCAATACTTAAATATTACCCACTTAAACTAAATGATTAAATAACTATATATAAATTATCATCAACACTTAAATATGAACACACAAATAGAATGATCAAAATAATCTCGTTTATAGTCTACTCAACACAGAAACTAGCGTTCATCGTAATAATTCCATGCATGACAATTATACTCACAATGAGCAAAAACTTTATTTCAACTAAACCACATAATCAATGTAAATGTGTAGCATGAAAATTATGTGTTAAATATAATCTATACATGTCTATTTCTAATTGGTCTATCTTAAAGTCAAATGAGATCCAAGTTCATACTGCACTATAAACAAATCAAACTCACTGATCTATCATAATTCATAAATAATCCTATGACATTAGTATGAGTTTTCAAAAACAACACAAACTCTAACTAATCAAATGAGATTAAACTAACAACTCCTATATGACGTGCATGCTCTTGAATGGAGTTTGTTGTTAAAATAGTTGAGCATTGATTAGTTGGTTAATTAGTTTAGTTAGGATAATTAATTTTTCTATCCTTTTATATAAATGATTTAATGCAATTTTGTTATAAATCTATTCAATATTCAATGAATAAAACTTTTTTCTTTCATCTTTCTTGATTCATCAAGAAATCTTTTTCATGTCTCCTACCATTTTAACTCTCTTATTCATGCCTACTACCATTTTAACATTTGTTCCTACTAACACAATACTGCAAAAGAACAAAGAACTCAATGTTTATACATTAAGACATGAATGGAGTCCTTTTATAGGTAAAATAGAAGACTTCACTTATGTTGTCATAATATTAGCTTAAGTAGCTTTATAAACCTTGAACAACTTGCTATCCATAAATAAAGTTGTGCTGCCAAATAACAGAAATGGATACCTCACAACATGCATCAACGAGGTCCGAATTAAAATATCCATTTATCTCAGTTGATTTGTCCTCCCAAATGAGAGCATAAGGTCTTTAGGTTCATGCAAATATCTAGACTCTTTTTGGCTACAAACAACTATTCTATATCTGAAACATTCAAGTATATGCCAAGGGCGGACCTAAGCATAGGTAAGGCTCAAACACAGATCACTTGATCCGAATGACATCCCATTCCTTGTCCCGAACCAATTAAAATATTACTTTTTATTATTAAAATTTTTATTTTATTTATATGACAATATGTGATTGACCTAAGATAAGAAATGAGATATTATTAGAGAGATATAATTCCTCTCAAGTAAGGTTCCCACCACTAAGCTTAAGGGATATCTTGCTTAAACTTGGCATCAATATCTGTTTTGGGACATTGGTTGAGAATAAACTTATCTACTTCCTACATGAGTGTGTCATTTGGGCTAGATTTTGCATCTCGAAATGTCGCATTACCTTTTGATAAATCCATTTTGTCATAACCCAAGAGTTATGAGCAAACCATCAAAGTGAATTTGGATTCATAATGCAAAAATGATTCACCAAGATATTTCATCCAAAGGTCCCTTAAAAAATCTATATTGCTTCTACCAAGTAAAATATCATCAACATATACGATTAAAAAATATAAATATACTCACACTGAACTTGTGATATAACAATCTTCCATAGCATTCCCTTCAAAACCAAATGAAAGAACTAACTTATGAAACTTAAGTTATGTTTGGGATAGTTATGAAGGAAAGAGAATGAGGTGAATCATAGGGTTGAGAAGGGGAGGAATGGAAGGGAAAGAAATACAATCATTTTTCTTGTTTAGAAGTATGAAATTTAGATGGATAGAGTAAACTTATGATAATAGAAGAATATTTTTTATTTTTCCTTAAAAATATAATTAACAATGAGAAATAAACAATAATATATAATTTTATTAAAAATATTTAAGTATTATTACATTTTTTCTAAAAATGTCAATGTGAATAAAATTGTTAATGAGTGAGATTTGAACGTCATTTTATTAAGTCCTTATACTTAATAGTAATAATTAGTATACAATTCATTGTTTACATGTTGAAGTATAATACTCTCCAAAATTCTTACTCTTGCATAAACTTTAATCAAATTATCTATTTTAAATGGATGATAATCAAAAGGGTATTACTTTACAAAGACTAAAAATAATTTTAAATCAAAATCTTATATCAAAATACTGCCAATGAAATCTTCATGGACAAATTAAGTAGACTCCAGAAATATTTTTTTCTAGAGACACATGGACGATGGCCCCATATATGGCTTTCTCCCCATCGATTGCGGCGATGCTTTTAAGAATAACAATTACACTTCGTGACTGCAAGTTGTACCTTAAATTTTTATTTTCCCACAATGACTTGGATTTGGTACCAGCAAACAAAGACGGAAAATGAAGAAATATATGAAACGTGTAAATCGTTTGTAGCATTGGTACCATTAGAAAATAGACTCCAAAAAAAGTTATTTCCTTTACAATTCAGATAGGATCTCTAATCTACTCTATGCATACTACTATTATCTAGCTAAAAGATTTTTGTTGTAGTATTTTTAAGACATTTTATGTTTTTTATATAACAGTTATTTTCATTTTACTCTTATTTATCATTTGTTGTGAAAATTTATATTTCTGATCTTTATCAATTACTCTCTCATTTCTTTATAAATATTGACTTTTACTCAAACGACAGAAATCATTATTTTATTTTGTTTTCATCAAAGTTGTTATTATTATTTTTATTATTTTCAATTTTCTTTCCTACTTAACTTCATTATTATTTATCTCCACAATAATAAGGTAAGGATATAATTACTAAAGAAATTATAAATACTATTTTTAACTTTGAGAATAACAGTTAAATATGATCAAATAATTTCTAAAATGTATAATATTTTTTAAATCGAGAAAAATAGTGTCTAAATCTTCCCACTTATGTACAAGGATAACATATATTATAGGGTGATATTTTACTTGTTAGTCATTAATTTAAAAATGATTTTTCCTGTGACATGAGAATTTACATGAAGATATCTCATAATCTATAAATGATGAAAGTGAGTAACCAACTTTCTGTGTTTTCTTATGTTCAATTTTTATTTCTTATTTCATATTGATACCTAGTTTCTTTATAAATAAATCAAGCTGATAGGTGACAAACTTTTTTTTGAAGGGTTTAACGCTATGTATTGTGTGAGCAGAAGCTCCATTACTATGGTATGATAAATTTAAATAGTTTTTTTATGAAAAAGTTAAGTAGGTTTTTTATTTGAAAGTAATGCATTTATAATTTTGAGAAATGATATTTATCTTCTTTATGCATATGAGAAAAAATCTTCTAATTTTTATGAAACAAACTCTAAGCTAAGCATGAATCTATATTGCACGTGTCAGTATAAATACTTAATCATACCCTTTGAATTTAGTATAGACTTGTTGGACATTTCGATTTTCTACTTTCTATCATCACCACATTCCACAAGTTGCATACCATTAACTTAATGAATAATTTCTCAGGCATGTTTGTTTAAATTAGACTTTAGTGCTTGTTGTTTTTAGTTTTTACTGGTATTTAATTTGTTTCTAGCTACCTTGCTTATAAAAAAGTTAGTTCCTACATTTGTTTTCTTTTGAAATCAATAACCTTACATATAAACATTTTCAGAGCTATAAATTTTTATTATGATGACACAGATCTAATTAGTAAATGCCTGACATTTTACAAAGAAAAAATGTCATACTCTATTCAAAGATGTGAGTTTGTAACTTTTCAAAATTATTAGAATCGTTATGTAAACAAAAATTCAAGGTATTTGCAACTTTTAAAAAATGAGTTTGTAACATTTGAAACTAGTTTTTAGAATGCTACTTGAAATAATGTTCAATTTACCCTTCAAAATATTTAAAATTACATTTTTATCTCTAACTAAAAAATAGTATTATTACTTTTTAGTTATTTTTCAAATTCTAGGCTTCCAACTAATTTCATAGCCATAAGATACAAGTTCATAACTACTTATAGAACACACCTTAAATATTGCATTTGGGATATTATACATATTTGTCACAATAAGTATTGTTCTTCGATGTCAAATACGGAATTTTATATTCCGGAGCCTACCTTCACTAACCATTAAACAAATTATTGGTTGACCAACTAGTTTAAAACATTTTTAAATATAAGAATTGATATAAAAATAAAATATACAATAATTTAAAAGTGAGTATGATAAGGCTTAAATTTAATTTTAACATAAATTTTAGGTTGCCAAATTATTTTACGAAAAAGTAAGACAAGGTAGTTAAGTGGCAATCATTGCGGTTTGAATTTTCCTTTCCATGTCCCATTGGTTACCTAATGAGTATTTTAAATCTTCTAATTTTTTAATACTATATACATAGCTTAAACTTCTAAGTAATAACCAGTGAAAAACTTTAACCTTAAGCAAATTATAAAGTATATTATAGACATAAGTTTCTTCTCTCTATATATATATATGTCATTCATATATCAAACATTGAACCCAACATTCAGAAAGATTTAAAGCCAACCATGCTTTGCTATACTCCTTGTTCCCTTCTAAAGGGTACCATTTTCTTAGCTCTAACCTTTATTTATCAGTCAAATGCTCAACTGAGTTCAACTTTCTACTCCAACACATGCCCTAATGTGTCTTCCATTGTGAGCAACGTTATTCAGCAGGCTTTGCAGTCTGATACTCGTATTACTGCAAGCCTCACTCGTCTCCATTTTCATGATTGCTTTGTGAATGTAAATGCCCCAAACAATTTCTCAACAAGCTTATTTATATATAACTTATCTTGTGTTTTAAGGTGTTGTTGTGGTTACATTGCGTTTAAACAATTGTGGAAATTTGCCGTGAAAATAAAATACGGTCGTCTAGATGTAGTTACCACAATTTTGCAGCCATAATGGGTGCTTTAAAATTTAAATAGCAAGTTGTGGTTATAATTACTAAAATTTAAACAATTTTGCAGTTGCGATATTAATTACTTTAGGATTAAAAATATTTTTGAATTCAATTCGGTTGATGTAAGCTAAATGTGATGCAATGTGGTTGCGCTGTAACCTAATGTGACCACATCATTTTGGTTCTTTTTTTTTATAAGCAAAATAAGTAGTGTGATACAGTTACAACAGTTATTATAACTATAATAATATTGCGATATCACATGGTGTTGTTTGCAATTTGAATCATCGAACATAATTTGTTGCAGTCTCAAACCCTGTCAGATAATTAAGCTTTAGAGGACGAATTAATAAGTATTGTTTCTTGTGATTCAGGGATGTGATGCATCACTATTGTTAGACCAAAGTGGCAACATAACACAAAGCGAGAAAAATGCAACTCCCAACAATAATTCTGCACGTGGGTTTGGTGTAGTTGACAGCATCAAGACCGCTGTTGAAAATTCATGCCCTGGTGTAGTATCTTGTGCTGATATTCTTGCCCTGGCTGCTGAAGCTTCTGTATCTTTGGTAATTTTCTAGTACCCTTATGAGTCTCCTTTTCTTCTTTCAAGCAAAACAGTGTCATTTTTTTCTAAAACATAAATGCAATACTATTTTGACAATACACATTCCTTTAAAATGTTTTTAATATCTCCATATTTGGATTTAGCCCCTTTACAATGATGTAAACTATAAGATGCATTTTAAAGATTATACTACACATTTATGAAAATTGATTAAAAAATAGAGAAATATGATTATAAATGTGTATTTCACCTTTAGAATAAAGCTGCACTCTTGGAAAGCCATCCCTCAAAAGTCAAAACTCACCCATATACTTAGATAAATCTATTGTTGCCTTGCATGATATATGTGCCTTTGTGGTTGTTTTCAAAATAAAAAAAGAATCTTTAATTTAAGAGTAAATATTATTATGATATATGTTTTGTCTTGAACCAACACCTCCAACTTTAGTAACAGAGGATTTGATACCATCGTTTAATATATTTGCAGGCAGGGGGTCCTTCATGGAACGTACTCCTTGGAAGAAGGGACAGTTTAATTGCTAACCAATCTGGTGCTAACTCCTCCATTCCCAGTCCAACTGAAAGCCTAGCTAACATCACAGCCAAATTCTCTGCAGTTGGCTTAAACACAACTGATCTCGTTGCATTATCTGGTAATTATAATAAGATCCCGTAATTATAATAAGAGTTTAATATATATGCATTGTTGGTGGTGCATTCACATCCATTACATTTGCATTATTTATTGTTTAAGAATCTATGATTATCAACATATGAACCTTGCTAATGTGAAAACTAGTTCTACATATATATTTAATCCATTTTTTAGTCTAATATAGAAGAGGAGAGTTTTTGTTTAGCATTTTGCTTTCAACGGTAAAAAAATTATTTCATTGTAAATAAAATGGTAAAAATGTCATCTCTAAGTAATACTACTAAAGAAGATTCTTAATCCTTTAAACTTTGTGAAAATTAGGTTTGGTAACACTTCTTTTTAGGGGTGAGCATGGGTCGGGTAAGGCTAGTCCCTTATTCAACCCTAAATGTTGAACGGGATATTTTTTTAACTTGGGCTCAGTCCTAGATATGAAGCTAACTTACACTAAATGTTGATCGGGTCAACCTATGAACTCGAATCCGACTCTATACATGATTAAATATAATGCATAATCTTTTTATCTCAATATTATTGAGTATTATAAATATGTAATTTGACATATGAAATAATATGTGTACATACATTTTTAATCTTGTATATATAATAAAAATTATAGAATCAATGATACTTTCGACAAAAAAGATAGCATTACTCTGTACATAATTGAATAGAGATATCTACAAATATGATTAGCGAGTAACATGTTAGGCTCTAAACATTGACTGAATCTAAATTTTAAACCCTCACCCGACCCTAGATCTGTTGAGACCCAATCCTATTTGGACCCGATCATGATCGAGCCAAGCCAGATAAGCAGGTAAAGTCGGGTCCTGCTCACCCCTACTTCTTTTGTTAAGAAAAATTTAGTGACACTTGTATTTTGGATGAATAATTTAACAATTTACTCTTGATTTAGCTATATTAGTAATTATTATTTATTGATTTTTAAAATGGTAGGAGTTATGAACAATCTTGATAAAACAAGAAAGAAAGAATGAGAAAATCATTCATTGAATGATTATTGAATTGATGATTTGTAAAGTTACATTGAATCCTCTATATATATAAAGGGAAGAAAAAAATTAACTAACCTAACACCAAAACTAACTAACCAAGTAACCAATATAATATCTCATATTCACATACATTATTATTTATTTAGATGATACAATATATTTCAACGGCTCATCAAGTTGAAGAATGAAAATTTTAAACTCTCAGCTTGGAATTGATTTGAAGCAATAACAACACTTAACCACCTATTGCAGAAGTTATACCATCAAACGCTTAACCATTTATGACAGAAGCTATATCTTTGCTTAACCACCATGGAATATTGATCCTAATATGCAGCTTCAATGATATAAAAATGCACTATAATGATGTTGGGTGTGTGAGGGGTAAGAAATAGAGTATGAAGAAATAAAATGGATTGGTGGTAGGCAAAAAATTAAAAGGCTTATTTACTAAATTTAATCTACGTTCTTCTGATCCAAAAAAAATAATAAATTCTGCGTGTTGTGCTTGAAACTATAGTAACTTTGTCTTCATGTTTGCAATTTGATTGTCTGGGGAGCTTACCTCAACCAAGCCATTTTCCATGTAATATATATGGGCAAGCTCTCCATAATATTTATATTCACATGTAAACTTCATATCCTGGAATTTATTTAGGACTTCAAATACACTTTAACTTGATTTTGATATCATAGGCCTAACTTTTGAACAATCTTTGAATTTCTTGAGTTGAAACCAAACCAAGAGTGGCCATAAGAAACTCCATGAAGAAGGCCAAGATACATACACCTCTTCCTTGAAACATCTTCCACTGAAATCCATAGACCTTTAGTCTTGTTGTGAACAAGAAGGGTGCACCATATATTCTTCAAGCTCTCCACATTCTTGAATAAAGAATGGAACGTTTTGACGGAAAGGACTAGAGGGAGTGATAGGAGAACCAGGGTCGCCAAAAGAGTTGAACCTGAAAACTTTTGGGCTTTTTCTTACAAGTTTTGGTGGGAGAAAGATCACAAAGATTCCATCTTTTCTCTATGTCATTGTTTGCGACACCATCAAGCTCCTGCATCCTATTTGTTTGCATCATCTAGTGTTGTGAGAGGATCAAGGGCAAGCTTTGGACTTATGGAGGAATAGAAGTATGAAGTATAAGCGGAAGTCAAATAATTATCGCTCTGATACCATGTTAATTAAAATGGTAGGAGTCATGAACAATTTTGATAAAACAAGAAAGAAAGAATGAGAAAATCATTCATTGATTGATTATTGAATTGAAGATTTGCAAAGTTACATTGAATCCCGTATATAAAGGGAAGAAAAAAACTAACTAACCTTACACCAAAACTCACTAACCAACTAACCAATATAATCTCTCATATTCACATACACTATTATTTAACATTGATCATTGTTGCCTGCTTGTGTTATAACTATATTGCATCATTGACATGGACATGAAGGTGCACATACTTTTGGTCGCGCACAATGTCGGTTTTTCAACCAAAGGCTATTCAACTTCAGTGGCACGGGTAGTCCTGATCCAACATTAAACTCAACCTTTCTATCTACTCTTCAACAAAAATGTCCACAAAATGGAAATGGCACTACTTTGAACAATCTTGATCCTTCATCCATAGACACATTTGATAACAATTACTATGCCAATCTTCTTACCAACCAAGGTCTTCTTCAAACAGATCAAGAATTGTTTTCTACTAATGGTTCTGCTACAATCTCCATTGTGAACAACTTTGCTAATAACCAAACAGAATTCTTCCAAGCTTTTGCTCAGTCCATGATCAATATGGGTAATATTAATCCATTAACAGGAAATCAAGGAGAAATCAGATCTGATTGTAAGAAAGTTAATGGAAGTTGAAAGAGAGGGGATGCACAATCAAGCTGGAAGCACTTGTTCTTGATAAAATAACTCACTTACCATTACCAATCAATAATACTCAAAGCTATATAGCTTTGCATTATAGTATTATTTGTGTCATACATATTCCAAAGATAAATTGGTTCATATAAATGTAATAGTGTTATTTGATTAACTTTTTTGAACAAATTAGTGACATCTTTGCTCTCTATAAAGCAGATTGTCTTATATATAGCAAAATGGTTGAGGAGTTGTTCAAAATAGTTGTTCTTTGTTAACAATAAATATACCTCTTGTTTGTACTATTGTTTTGTCCCCTTTGTCCAGAGTAAATTTTCTATATATATTTATTGGTTTAGTGTTTTAAATTATGGTCATGATGTCGGTTGTATTTCCTCCAAGTTAAAAATTATAGGAAAATGTGATTAATACAAACTCAATTGTTATTGTTATATTATTTTTAAATCAACCAGAAATGTTACTTTTCCATCACATATAATTTGTGTGTTGCACTAGTAAAGGAAAAACGTAATAAAATTAATTGGATTCACTTATAAGATCAAAAGAAAAGGAGATTTACTTTTTCACAATAATTCTTCATATACTAGAAATCAATTCATAAATTTGGAAGGAGCAAAGTTTGTCTGGGACAATGATAGTACTGGTTACTTCACGCATACAACCATTATGTATAATACAAACTTTTGACCATCTAGATATGAAGCTGACCTTATAATAACTACACATTTTTCTCGCAGCATTGAGATTGGACTGCGCAGCCTTTAACTATCGAAGAGTTTCATTGTTACTAAGATATAAGAAGAGTATAAAGTCACAAGTGAAACATTACGTCTTAGACCAAAACCTTAAGATATTAGTTTAATAGATCTTTCTTACTTATAAAGTCTATAACTCTTCCCCGCAAATATAAGGTGAGAGACTTTACATTTGAATAAACAAAAAAAAAAGGAAATTTACTACAATAATGGTTTCCATAAGAAAATAACTTGAATATGAAACTTACATAGTAGTTTTAAATTAAATAAAAAACACACATTCAAATAAAAAAATACATATTTGATAGATAATTGGATTATTTTAAATTTATGGTGTTCAATCCATATGGTGTGTACGAAAAAGATTCTACATTATAGGCAAACTTCACTTGGATAATTTACATGCTTTAAAACAGATCGATCTTCGACTACGTTTGGGAGAAACTTATGGTGCATGCCAAATGCAAACAAAACATTAATACATTGAAAACTAATTTATTTTTCCATTCATTACTTTGGTTTCATGAACACTAGTGCTAGATCATGGCTTAAGTTTTTAGTTAAATAAAGGGCATGTATTAATTAAATAATACAATATAAATATTAAAGTTGTATAAGTCGAAGCAAAAAATAGTCATGTAAGTCAAAATTGTTACAATACAAAAGCATAAAACACTTCTATGAATCAATAATTTAAAGTGATAAATCTCAATGATATAAACAATATTGCTGATGTTGAATCTCAATAAATCAAACTTTATTTTATCATGAGGTTCAAAATCTTTCTTTTGCATAATTGTTTTTATTTATTACATGTGAGGACTTCCAATAACAAAATGTAACACCGTGTTTTTTTAGCACATTTAATTAAGTAATTATTTGTTAATGAATTAATTATAGAAATTAATTAGCAATGTTTTAGGTTAAACCTCAGTTGAGTTTTAGTCTTGTATTCTAATATTATTGCTTTCCCTATTTTTTCAAGATTTTTGGAGAATAAAAGTTTCCGAGACGATTTCCGGTCGTTTTATCGAGTTTTCGCCCAGTTTTTGAGTTATGTAACTCGGAATCGAATTCCAATTTCACTTTTGGCTTCGAAATATTATTTCTAGTCAAAATAAACATCAATATTGTCCGTAACTCATATCTAGGTATTTTTCACCTCGAAATTCAAGTTTCGACGTTTCGGGCAAAAAACCTAAATCGATAAATCGTATATTTCCGGACGAAGTTAACCGGTAATAATTGGGCACAAATTCAATTGTGAAATCATGTTGCGTTAATCAAGTCGGAGTATTAATCACATCATGAGTCAATGACTTATCAAACAAACAAAGTCAAAGCTTCCATAATCCCTTAAATCACTCACCAAATCTCCTCGCTCCACTACCATTAGATACATCACCTAAGCTAGCCTAAAGCTAGATTGCCTCTCATTAATTTTCAGATTTGAGAGAGAGTGAGGCTCTCCTATAAATACTTCACCACATACTCTCATTTTTACACTAATTCTCCTAAAGAAAGTTAAGGTATTCTTTTTTTCTTTTCTCTTCACCATTTTTCTCCACATACATCATGAGAAAATTATGATCTCTTAGTATGTTATTCATGGAGTTGAGTTTATGTTTGTTTTCTTTAAATATTTTGTAAGTCATGAAACTTAAATATCTCTTAGTTTTTGACTTATGTAAAACTTAAAATTTCTTCCTTGTTCTTAGATGGAAAAACTATATCTTTGGACAAGGTTAGATGAGTTATTTGTTTGAAAATATTAGAAATTATTGTTAGTATTTGAATATGTTAAATTATTGTTAGTATTTGAATGTGTTTAAATGTGATGATTAGAACATCAAAGGAACCTTTATTGTGTTTAAGAAAAGTTTGTCTATTCTTGAAAGTTCAAAATATTTATGAGTTTTGTTGAAATTTTTTCATTTTTAAAAGGTATTATATATAAAAGGTTGTTTAGCATATGTTATTCTTTGATTTCCAAGTTAAAGTAATGATTTGGGATAAAAGATGATTTACTAAAGTCTTGACTTCATAAACTTAAAGTGTTATGAAGTTTTGGAAGTAAAGTAGTAAAAGTGTTAACTTATAATTTATAGTTCATGACTATGAAATCAACGCCTATTAACCCTTGAGGTTATCCTAAAATTTGGAGGTGCTGAGATGATCATGAAATCAATTGTGTTTTCTTTAGTAGCATACTTTAAATGAGGAGATTGACCTAAAAAGTCTTGACTTTATAAACCTAAAGTGTTATGAAGTCTTAGATAGAAAAATGATTTAAAAGTGTTGATCTTGGTTAAGTTAGCTTACTTTAAAGTGGTAAGATTGACTTCAAAAAGTATTGATTTAAAAGTATTGATTTTGTTTAAGTTGGCTTACTTTAAAATGGTAAATCTAGCTTAATAATCTTACTTAAAAATGTTAATCTTAATAACAATGTTTTACTTGGAAAAGATAAGTTTTATGAATAGTTATCATTACCGGAAAAATATAATGAAGTGGAAATACATGTCTAGAAGAGTTATGTCTAAGGAAAGACTTGGTAAACTTGGTATCTAAGTGTGTCTTTACGACCCACCTCTTTTTCCTAGGAACTAACCTGGTGTATATCCACAGATTATGACATAAACATTGTGACATAGTGGTGTCCGAATATGCTTCAGGACCTCCAAACTCCCTCACAAGTTTGGAGTTGTCTTGGGTATTAAGAAAGCTTGTACTTAATCAATTATTTGTTTTGTTTGGATTAAGTACAACAATATATCTTATGCCGAATTATGTTAGATTATGTTTATGTATGAAGATGCCATGATTATTCATGTTTAATATTGCTCGGATTTGTTCTAAGAATTATATGTATGAGATAATTGTTAAATTCAAGACTTAAAAACATGTTTTATAAATGAGAAAACTTTTCATTGAGAAAAGAAATTTAACTAAGTTTCAGGCTATTCTCGCTTGAGTCTGAAATATGCACAAAGAAAACTGGTTGTTTTCTTGCTTAAGCGAGACAGCTCTCGCTTGAGGCACACGTGCCTTATAAAAATGGTGATTCCCTTGCTTGAGCAAGACAGCTCTCACTTGAGCGAGAGGGCTTCATATAGACAAGACTTTTTAAGTCGTCTGAACGATAACTCTCACATGTGCGAGAGTCTAATGGCACTTTTGCCATCAAGAATTCATTCACTTCCAATCTTATTCAATAAAACCTAAAACACATTTATTGGAGATAATGTTCTTTCAATATGTAAATGTTGTAAAGATGAATAATTATATGAAATTCTTGGAAATGATACAAAGAAGAGTTGTCATATCTAAAGTGATGTATGTAAATAATTGCATGGTTAAGGACGAGGTCCGCAAGTGTTATATTATGTCCAAGCAGCGAGATCGTCTGACCGTAAGAGGCTTGGCTTGAGAGCCGTCCAGGGTGATTCAGCGATGGTTCGTAGTGGTGCTGAGAAGTATTATATGCCCAAGCAACGAGATCGTCTGACTATAAGAGGCTTGGCTTGAGAACCGTCCAGGGTGATTCAACAATGGTTCGTAGTGGTGCTGAGGTTTATTCTTTGTGGTTTAAATGTTAAGATTGGGTCCCACTAGAAGCATTCCCAATGGGAGATGTCTTAGGATGGGCATCGTTATAGAAGATGGATTAAAAGATTTAATTTGCTAACTTCGGTTAGTGTGCATATTCATTATGAATAATGAAGTAGGGGAGAGGAAATTTATGCGAGACGAACGAGCCCCGAGATGTTGAGATGGACGGCGATTGCGGTGATTCGTCAGCAAAGTCTTGAGGGAGAGTTTAGGTGAGACGAGTCTCGTGTATTCCTGGATGAGGTATTCTATTGGATCACACAGTGCTCACAGCGCAAACTAGACGATCTCTGACAACCCCTCTTTGCAATCAGGATCGATGATAGGGATGTCCAGAAAGTGTTTGATATGACACCATCCTGAAATGGACAGTTCCATTGGAACAGATCGATCATAAATATATCATTGCGAGGAATAAGTTTTGGTACCATCGAATCGGCGTGTTATGAGACCTGTACTCTCGGTTATTTCCGAATAGTTGTTGGGAGGATAATGGTATAAGGATGGTGGACATATGCATAGCATGCATACATAGTTTTTATCGATATTGATTCTAAAATCATAAGTTGTATACTTCATTCTCATTAATACATGTGTGTATGATCATATGATATATATGTACTTATTCTTTGTCTTGGGGTGATATAATGTGTAATTCCACGATGTCAATGATAAGTTTTTCATTAGATGTTTTACTCTCTCTCTTTCTTTCTGGTATACTCATATACATTCATGTTTAGATGGACAAATCGGTGATGATCAGGGGTTACCACTTTACCATGTCCCAAGAGGGGGCATGGAGCGTTGAAGGAAACATATACACCTACACTTGTCCCTGCGATTTGGAATTGGATCTCGTATGTGATGGCTTTGTGTTGCATCTCCCAGCACATTACGCAGTTCGGGAAGCATCGTTCACCCTACTAGAGCGAAGGTCCGTACCTACTAGTCCATCCGCACCAGTTGAGGCACGAGTCAGATTGGAGGTTGTCAGGACCTGGCCCCAACCAGGATTCTCATCTACTGACTCAACGCCAAGATGGACGGAATGAGCAGGCATGGCTCCTTCATCTGGGCCTAGGGGGTACACCTCGGACCCTTCGATGGATTGGGCAACAGATGAGGTGGTGGAGGACGAGAGCGATGACTGTGTAGAGTTAATTTGCAGAGAGGATTCAGTGGAGGTTATAGAGATCTCTTCAGACTCGAAGATCGAGGAAGACCTGAGTGAGGTTTCTAGTGCACCACCGGTCTAGGAGCTCATTTCTTTCTTTTGATAGGGAACCTGTGTATGGTACTTTTGTAATGCCAATGCCTCCAGCGTTATTTTATTTTTATTTGTATTTTTAGTCTTTGTTATGAGCGAAGAATAGATATGTCTTGTATTTTGTAAATCATGATGTACGTATTACAATTCAAGAATTGATCAATGAGAAGTATTCAGAAAAGAATTGTGTTTCGTTTAATTACATTTTAAGTATTAAGAAATTATTTCCGCAAAGGTTTGAAAATGTGACGTCTTGAAAGAGAATAGATAAAATGGAAAAAAATGATTTGTAAATTATATGTTACATAAAGGAAAAAAAATTACCCATTTTTTCAAGAGATTAAATATAGTAATTGTGAAATGATTTTTGGGGCGTTACACAAAACATATGAG
Organism: Lupinus angustifolius; assembly: GCF_001865875.1. Lineage (NCBI taxonomy): Eukaryota > Viridiplantae > Streptophyta > Magnoliopsida > Fabales > Fabaceae > Lupinus > Lupinus angustifolius. The sequence continues at coordinate 15,203,155 of NC_032024.1, forward strand.
AAGTTCACGACACATAACAATATAAACAAAATAATAACAAAAATTATTATGTAAAACAATTTTGTCTTAGTGATACACAAAAACTATTTTATTGAATAATTAAAATTTTATTATAACAAAAAGAGTACAAATTAAAGATGACAATGAGTCTGGATGGGTTCGGGTAATAAATTATTCGGATCCGCCTCATTGCTTAGTTTTTGTATTTAGGCCCATGTTGATACCTGTTAGGTACACAACGGGTCCTTGGGTACCCAACATATTTTTGTGTGAATGCCCATAAATTCAAAAATATTAAAAATGATTTGTAAGTTATATGTTACATAAAGGGAAAAAAATTACCCATTTTTTCAAGAGATTAAATATAGTAATTGTGAAATGATTTTTGGGGCGTTACACAAAACATATGAGAAGTTCACGACACATAACAATATAAACAAAATAATAACAAAAATTATTATGCAAAACAACTTTGTCTTAGTGATACACAAAAACTATTTTATTGAATAATTAAAATTTTATTATAACAAAAAGAGTACAAATTAAAGATGACAATGAGTCTGGATGGGTTCGGGTAATAAATTATTCGGATCCGCCTCATTGCTTAGTTTTTGTATTTAGGCCCATGTTGATACCTGTTAGGTACACAACGGGTCCTTGGGTACCCAACATATTTTTGTGTGAATGCCCATAAATTCAAAAATATTAAAAATGATTGCGAGTAATTTATGTATTTATGCGTTTGTTTCCTACAATCTTATACGTTATTTAGACAATCAAAAAGAGAAAAGATATAAACATATCTCATTTTACTCAAACAAACACACAAAAACAACTTCAATATTAGGATGAAAAATTCATTTAATAAGAATTCTTCAATAAACATAACATTACATCATACATATGAATTAACACCATATTTAACATCAATGTTTAACAACATAACATCGCAGTTTAACAACATAAGAATCATATTTATGAATTAATATGATATTAAATTATGGATTAACAATATAACATTACAATTATCTCATCACACAGACCCATATTCATTCAATAACGAATCTCACTTACCTACACGTCCAAAAACATGGTTTCATGCTCAACCCATTGTAAATATTATTTGCAGGTATCTGTAGGTCCAAATACTCGTTGTCATCCCTAGTATAAAATATTAATATAAATATGAGATCTTATTAGAAATAGGAGAAAATAAAGAATAGATTGCTCCTTGAAAAAATCAAAATTATTTTAAAGTTCAACAGAAACATAATTATAGTACTTAAGTCAATAATCACTATATTTATTGCTCCTTAAATAATAAATTATTTCAAAGTTTAAACCAAACATATTCATAATTTATCGCTTCTAAATTTATTTATTTTCTTATAGTTAGTTGATTTTTAATTTCAATTATATATAACTTAAACATATTAAGCGCTTCATTTTTTATTTTTCATAAGATATATACATATATAATCAGAACAATCATCAATAAAGGTGATAAAATAATGTTTACCATTTATAGTTAAGGTTCCATCTAATTTACATATATCAGAGCGTATCAAATCCAAAAGCTCAAATTCTTGCACTACATGATTCTCAAATTTTAAAATCATTTTTAGATAACTTTGCAATTAAACCTAAGCTACTCATGTTTGAAATTGATCAAAGTCTAACATGTCTAATATTAAAATCACACAACATGTAAACTGAATCATAAATTTTACTCATCAAATATACCATTCCTAGCAACTTTTTTAAGAAGAAAACCATAAACTAAATTTTTCCTTTATCTTTCAAGTGTGTATTACATCTTTGAGAATCAAAGTCTTTCCATATGTGAACTTCAACCCTACATCACCAGTTACAACAACAACAATGGTTTGAGAATCACCAAATAACACTTTCTTGTCAACAACATTCGTGTATGTTTTGAACATAGCACAATCTATCAAACATGGCAGGAGGCACTAGTATCTACTAACCACCCATCAGATCTTCCAACAATATTAATCTCATATAACACCGTCACAAGTGGCTCATCAATCATGTTGGCTTGTGGAGGGCGATACATTAGTGTATTGGTGGTTTAGTATATTCGACCTTTTGGGATTTCAATTATTGTTGCGACTGGTGTTCTTGGTCTTGTTTCAATTGCAGTTCTGATTCTTAAAATCATTGCTAGTAGACTTCAGAACTGCACCTGAGAATTACTTCTTAGCGATGTTGTTGGAGACAATCAATACATCATATCTCTTATTTTGTCTATGAGACTCATCTTCAATGCGAAGACGATTGATCACAGATTCCAAAGAGAATTATTTGGTCTTGAGTCTGAGAAGGTTTTTGAAGTCCTTCCAACCATGAGGTAGTTTGTCAATAATGACAACCACTTGAATTTGCTTATCTAGGAGCATGCCCTCGAAGATGATTTCATGAACAATTCTTCACATCTCATGGGACCAAGACTCTACTGATTTATCATCATTCAGCTCATACTTGAGGTTATGACTAACATCATATCTTTTAGTCATAGCTTCCTCTATATCATATTTTTCTCAAGTGCATACAAAATTAATTTGGCAGACTTATATAGGCTGTAGTAAACATAGAGATCATCAGATAACCCATTTAGAATGAATTTTTTACAAAGGTAATCATTATTATTCTAGAGAACTATATCAATAGTCATTTTGTCACTCTCCTATTTTTTTTCCAGTTTTTTCTAGCACAAATGAGAAATCAGTTTTCAGAACATGGGCAATTTTCTCATTGTGAGAAAAAATTCCATCTTTTGTTGTCATCGTTTGAAGTTTTTCTGATCAAACCAAAATGGTTTGTTAAGATCAAAGTTGTTTGGCCTAGTAATATCCTCTTCAAATGCCATAAAAGTAGGAAACGTCTTAAAATTGTTGTTTTGTAGCTTGCAACAATTCTAAATGATGTGAAAGAATACTTATTGGTTGAGTCATGACTATATTGTTCTCTTTAAGACGTTTCGTGGCACTGCTCAAAATGTTCAAGTAGACTATCAACCACGCCGTATCCATGATAAAATAGTCCATCTCTTTGTTTTTCGAATTCATATTGCACTATAAGAACGAATCTCGAATACACCCATAATATGATTATCAGTGTCAATTCTTAAAATGCCCACAATATGGTTACCCTTGCCAATTCTACTTTCCCACGATCTGACTATCAATGTGAGTTCTCAAAATTCTCATAAATTGATTGTTTGTGTCTATTCTAGTACAACGTAAATAAAGAAAGAAAAGTTTGCAAGAAATGTTTCGGTAGATATAAGGAGAGGAAAAAAAGAAATTGAGGAATTGCATTCAACTTGGGACAAGAAAAGATGAAGGAAGAAGGTGTATATATGTTTATACTTTATAGCATGTGTTTTTTTTTCTAAGAGTTTTTTTCTTTCAAAATTTCTCATATGTGAGACTTGTGAACTTTTTTTTAAAATTATGTCTAATGTCCTCAAAAATTCAAAGTTCCAACAATGTTTCATGAATTCCAGTACCTAATTGTTTGTAGACAAAATTTGAGTTATTATCCATTAAATTTCGGTTTTTATCTAGAATCACTTATTCACTTCCTTCTATCATAATATTAGGATCATAAAAACATTTTTTTTAAATAATAACCTAATATTAATAAAATGTTGGTTTTGTAGAAGTGTTAAGACATATTGAATCCTAAAAAAAATTAAAATAATTCAATTCTTGTAAGTAACACTTAAAAAGATGAGATATTTTTGCTAGTATTAAAAAAACTACTAAAAAAATAACAAAAATATTCTTCATTAACTTCTTGATAATAATGATTGTACACAACACTAGGATGCAGCAAGTGATGCTGTTCTAATATAAGCCACTCGTACTTCAACCTATCGATCAGAGCCGTCCATTTTCATCATGCATTTTCCTCTCCAAGTGAAAGTGCAGGTCTTTCCCTCTCATTCTCTCTCTCATTCATATTAGATCGAACCCACTCGCACCTAAGCCACACCTTCAAGGACAACCTCTCACGCGCCACAACTCAGGCCAGTACCAACTTTAACAAGCTCCAAGGTGGTTTCATCTTCTCTTTCTCTCCCTCTACCACTAAATTAACTTTTTTATTTTTATTATCTTACTTTATTAATAAAAAAAGTTATATTTTTTTCTTTCTTTTTCGTAAGTTTGGTTGTTGTTTAGTGACCACAAGGTGATAAGTTAGATTCTGGAAACAGTCTTTTCCATCTACGGAGTTAAGGTTGCGTTCGAGATTCGTATATTGGGTCACCATTTTTCATAAGCTAGTAAACACGAAACCTTTGTTGGTAAAACACTTTAACATGACTTAAAGGTCAATTTGTTATGAACCCGTTCAATTCGAGTTAGATTGAAGTAATTCACTACGGCTTTTGCTTGTTATTTTTGTCAACCTTGTTTACTAGATCTGGGGTCGTTCATTTTAGGTATGAAATTTGGGTTTTCTTTTCCAATTGGTGTTGATTTTTATTTCTGAATGTTCAATTTTATCAGCATGGACTTGTTTTTGTGGAATTATATTGCTGATGAAGTTAGGGTTTTTCTACCAAATTTTGTTGATTTTTTATTTCTGAATGTTCAATTTTATTAATACAAAGTGATTTTGTAGAATTTCAACCTGGGTTTCTTTGATTTGTGTTAAAATTTTGACCTTTATTGAAAACGAATTAAAAACCGCTTCTTATTTTGGTATACCCTAATTTGTGTTATTTGAAATTTGTGATAAAGTAAGCTTCTTGAGATGGGGGATGAGACTTCCGACGCAATGAACCTTGATTTGAATCTGGGTCCAGGTCCGGAGCCACCAGCTGGGTCCACGATGAATGAAGCTATGAACTTGGATGATTGGATTATTGAGGAGCCTCTTCATAGATTTGGTGAAGGTTTGAGGCTTAGGGCACGACAACGGTGGAGATGGCGGCATCATCTTCCCATCCCTCCTCCTCCTGCAGTTCATGTTCATATTCCGGACGTGCCACAGCATTTGCATTTTCATATACCGCCAGAAGCTCGGAATATCTCTATGGAATTGGACCAGTTTTTGATCAATTCTAGTAATGGAAGTCCCTTACAGGCTGGTGAAGGCAGTGTGGCTGCTGAGGAGAGAATGGAGGTGCAGATGCCCAAAGCATGTGAAAACAACAATGGTATTATGGAGGATGAGACAGCAGCAAAGAAGGAAGATGTTGAAAAGGGTAGTAGCAATGATGGGGATTTTTTCGATTGTAATATATGTATGGACCTGGCCAAGGATCCTGTTGTGACTTGCTGTGGTCATTTGTTTTGTTGGCCATGCCTATATCGATGGCTGCATTTACATTCTGATGCTAAGGAATGTCCAGTTTGCAAGGGAGAGGTGACTCTTAAAAATGTTACCCCGATATATGGTCGTGGAAACAATGTTCAAGTTCCTGAGGAGGACGCCACTCTTAAAATCCCTCTCAGGCCCCATGCTAGGCGTGTTGAGAGTTTGAGACAAATCCTTCAAAGAACTGCACTCACATACCCTGTCGAAGAGATGATTCGACGTCTTGGAAGCAGAATTGATCTTACTCGGGATTTTGTTCAGGCAGGTGAAACGCTTGAGAGAACCAGTTCCTTGCTAAGTAGGTTTTTGACATCTCGAGGTATCCGGAGAGAGCAGAATGCTGGGGCACCCCCAGATGATGTGGTGGGTTTGACTCAGAATAATTCTCTTGAGGCAGGGGATAGCCGAAGGCTCCAATCCCTTTCACTTCGAAGAACACAATCAAATAGAGCAAGATTCACCTCAGCACTGAGTAGTTCTGCTGAAAGGTTAGTGGATGCATACTTCAGTAGCCAGCCATTTGTTAGAAACAATGAACAACCTCCACCAGTTGATGACAGAGATTCCTTTTCAAGTATCGGTGCTGTCATAAATTCAGAGAGTCAAGTAGACACTGCTGTAGAAATTGATTCCATGGTATCCTTGTCAACTTCTTCCTCTAGGAGGAGAAATGATGCTTCAAGAGTTTCTGATGTTGACAGTGGAGATTCTCGTGCTCCAAGGCGTAGACGTTTGAACTGATAGAGAAGTCCTCTAGATCGAGTTATTACTATTCTGTCATGTAACACATATGATAATAATTTTCCAACACCTATGTAAGTGCTTCTTGCTTTGGTATGGCCTTATATTTATGAAGTATTTACCTTTTACAAGTTTTGGTAGATTTAAGATGTTTCGGAAGCTATAAAGTTCTGTCTGTTACAGTATAAGAATGTCCTTTAAGGATCAAGCAATTTATAGTTTTATCATTTTGAAAGTAAGTTTTGCAATGGAATACCAAGCTACTTAAGTTTTATTGCTAGAATCCTTCATGAAAATAGAAACTTTCTATAATGAATCGACTCTTCTAGGCATTCTCATCATTGTGGTACTATAGAATTTCATTGCTTGGATTTAGCTTTGAAAATGTTAACTTTCTTTACCTTCATTTTTCAAAGTACTCATATTTTTTGTTGGCATCTAAATCTGAGTTAGATATACTTTTCTTTATACAGGCCTATTTCACTGGGCAAGGTCAACAGCAATTCAGGCTCATTGTTTTCGTTGTCAATAATGCAGGTTGTGCTTTCAGCTAAGTTGTCTTAGAGTTAATATAAAACATGCCAGGCTAGTAGCTACTCTTTGTTTTTGTAATCTAGTATAATAGTATTACTGATTCTATATTCTGGTGATATGCTTCTCCTTGCTGCATGAATCATAGTGTTACCCTTGTATGATAGTGTCAAGCATAAATTCTCCGAAAAAGGATTTAAGCTGTAATATGAAAACACCTGAATGTTTTTACATTTAACAAATAAATATAGTCACAGACTTGTTTTTGTAATCATATTAGCTTGTCAAAGCCAGAGATGGGAATGTGGCTATGGTTGTGTTAACCTGAGAGGCGTGTCTTTTTTCCAATTTCATTTACTAAGCATTATTTCCTGATTTGTTTTGTGGATAGTGATTGGATGTTTGAATTATGGTTAGTTCAACACACTCATCTTATTTTGTGGATAGTGATTTATTTTGTTCTTGCATTATATTCAATACCCATAAACAACCAAGGTTAGTTCAACACACTCATCTTATTTTCCATGATCTCAGATTTTGGTTTAGTTGCATGCTTCTCTCAATTTTGTTTTTGGTTTGATTGCATGCATCTCTCAATTTCGTTTTTCATGGTATACTCAATTTCGTTCAATAGTCAGTTCTTGCATTTCCTTTTTGTGTGTTGTCTGTTATGGGGTTTCGATTTTGGTTGCATGTCTATTGTGCCGGGTTTTTTCGAAACTTTAGCTACATTCACATAGCCTTCGTTATGAATGTGTTTTTTCTGAAGAAATAAATGCATGTGACCTTGGTTACGTGCAGTCGTGCATGTAGGCCTTGGCCTTGGCCTTGGTCACGTGCACGTAAGCCTTGCCATTCAAACATGTGTCCTTAACATATTGTAAGATTTCTAGACAATCCTTACATGCTTCATCAAAATTAGCAACACATTGAGGATAATCATCATGTAACCTTGGCTATGTGTACATAGTCTTGTCATTCAGATATGTGTCCTTAACATATTGTGAGATCTCTATAACCCTTACATGCTTTATCAAAATTAGCAACACATTGGGGATAATCATCCTCATCCACACATTAGACAACATTGTGCACCATGCTTCTGTGATTGGATCAACTTTCAAATCTCATGCAACAATCTTCTAGCACGGGCCTTAACATTCTTAATTGCATGACCCATGATCTCAAGAAGGGTAGTTCATTTTCGTTAGTATTATGTATTGTCCATGACAAGCACAATACTCTAATTGAATGCAACAATCTAATGGCACTTTAGGGTTTATTTGCGTGATGGATTTTGGAGGGAAAGAGAAGGCTTGGGAGCCCAAAAATACACTTGTGAGATGACTCTCAAACCTTCATTTCTCATTCATTCCCTTCCAAAATCAAACTCTCAAACAGATTCCTAGGGGACCTAGAAAATGTCATTCACAACAGTTTTGTCATCATCCTTTCTTTTCCATGTCTTATTCCCTTTATCCTTAATGAGCCTCATTAAGTGTTGCATCTATGTTCTTACTTCTTCCGTGTCTTAGCATTTTAGATTGACAACTAATATTGTACAATTGCTATTAGTATTGCAATTGTCAGGCTTGTCTTCTCTCGGTGTATTCAAGATATTTCTTTTATGGCCCAAATAAAAGAAATAGAACAAAAGAACTTAGGTGTGGGATACTTCCCTTTCTATTTGTCATGCCTCTTTGGCTGCACAAGTTATCTTCAATTCTCCCACAAACTTGATTCAACTTGTTTGGTTCCATTGGTATGAATCAAAGAATCCTGAAAATTATCTATTTCTCAACACAAGAACCCATCGGTAGGTTCACAAAATCAAATCATGTGCAAGACTCCCCCAAACTTGATCTCAACTTGTTTGATTCTATGGGTATGAATAAAGAATCTTGAACCCATTACTAGGTTAACAAAGTCAAATCATGGGGAGCACATCTGTTGCCCTACACTTTGTGCCACTCCATGTACTGTGAGTTTATGATTTGTCAGAAAAATATTTAATAATTAAATTTTAACTTAAATATATTTTTCTGATCAATCGCATGCCCATGGGACATGGAGTGATACAAAGTGTAGGACAACAGATGTGTACCCCAAATCGTGTGCATGGCTTACAAATAAACATAAAAATAACCTCATGTACAAAGCTCCTATTATTAAGCATAAAAACAAAAATATCAAGGAGAACATTGGGATAAAGAACTCCCATCCAGATCTCATTGCATGTAGAACAAATTCCACATGATGCATAGAGCATAAAAGTTTTCTCTTGGGTCCCATGGCTTAAAGCATGGGTATCAGAGAGGTAAGTACAAAGTGATTCCATTAACCTTTTTAGACGTGAAGAACTCACCCCACTTGGGTCAAATGGCAAGCAAATTATGCCTAATCATGGTGCATTTTTGGGTTCATTATAGCCTAACCAAGGCCCATATTGAATGACATTTGAAGGCTTTACATAGTATAGGGAAACAGTATTATTAAACCAAGCCCCATATTGAATGACATTTCAAAGAATAATTTTTAATTGACTTGGTCTGTATATCCAGTCCGACTATCTAAGTCACCAGTTTTAGGCTTAAATCGATCAAGTTGAACTGAGTCAATCCAATTTTAATGCAAATTGGTTATATGAGAGGCTCGAACCGGTTAGATGTTCGGTTCATGATTGAACCAGGTGGACCAGCCAGCCCAAAACGAGTTTTATAACACTGTACGGAATTGGATATCTGGTGGCATCCACACGTGCATGTAAACAACAAAATTTCATCTAATTCATCATGCATAGTGGATTCATACTCCTGCATAGGGTACTTCACCTCATCTCTTTCCTTTTGCTTGATCTTTTCATTCACATTGTACGCAATTTGAAATTCTTTTACATATGTTTGGAGTTCGCATTTTGGAAGAACAACTTTTGTGCTAACTTCTCTAAAACAATATCCACAATTTCTATCTCGCTAGTTATTGATTGTGCATAACATGGTGGAGGACGAGAAGACAATAAATTGTAGTAGTTCCAAATCATCATTGTTGGGCATGTATTACATCCACCTTCGGTAAACAAAACTACACCAAATATTAAAATAGTGAAAAATAAGACATAAAGTTGTATACAAAATTCCACAAGAAAAACCATGGATAAGTACCAATAGTTGCCTAAAAAGTGGAAATTTCTGGCAACTGTGTCAAACAGATGTTAACTTAGCTGGGGGATGACAAGAAAACCAAATTTGTGGGTACCTGTCCGAACTCAACCCGAATTTAACGGGTTAAACCGTTGTTATTGGGTTTGAGTTCGGATTTTATCTGATATAAATTTCTGAATTTGATACATGTGATACCCTATCCCATACCTGTCCCGATTAATATATGGAAATTGAATAAATGAATATACTAAAAGGCTGATATACACATTTCATTATCAATTGCTGCAGTTTGATAATTAAAAATGATATTTTAGATTATTAGTTGTTGCTCTTGATTATTGTTACTGTTTTTTGCATTTGGTTGTATTATTGTTACATTCATTATCAGATGTTTCTTAGATTGTCAGCTGCTCTTGGTTCCTTGCCTGTGATAATCAAAAAGGACTTTTTATATCATCTGTCCAGCTAGGGGTGTCACATGGATGGAGTTGGATTTGGATGTTAATGGATGAATGAAATTTCATCCATTTAAGCTACATTTTAAGTTATACAGTTTATTCATATCCAATGGATGTCAATCCATTCAATTTATTCATGACTCATTTTTCATGGATTTGGATGAATGGATATCCAATCCATTTGATTTTTTCATTGGAACTAAAAAAATCTATCGAAGATAATCAGTATTTTAAAAACTATTATTTCAACTAAGCATTTTTAAAATCACCTTTTAAAAAAAACACTTCTGGAATCATTTGCAAATCATTTTTAAAAAAAAAGTGATTTTTTGAACTTTTATAGAAAAATAATTTTTTTTTTTAAGTTCGGGGTTGGATAAACATAAATCAACCCTAGATTTACTCTGTTGTCATTCATATTTCCTTGAGTTTAACATGGCATTCGAGAGGAATTATGAATTATATGTGTGTGTATATCCATGTTAACTACGAATTCCCCATCATAATAATTATCAATTCCTTAATTAATCACCCTTTATCGAAAATTAGGATTACTTAATTCTTTCAGTAAAAAACCAATTGATGGTGTTTCACAATTCATAAGAGTGTCCCTTGAATTGTAAAACTGAAGATTGATCGATGGCATGTTCTTCTGGAATATTATCATTAATATAGCTATATATTTACCATGTCTTTCAATAAATAAACTTTTATACAAATATAGTTTTATTATCTTTTGTAATATTATGAATGATGATATGGAGCCATAATCGGAAGTATTTCTTATAAAAGATCTCCTTGAACATAAGCAATCAGGTCTCGGGTGAACTCTAGTGATGGATCTGTGCATTTGAAAGAAGAAGAACAGAGCATTAGTGATATAGTTTGAGAGAATAATGAGTATTCTTGATGGTTTTGAGGAGTCAACAACAGTGATTAAAGAGGATGAAAAAAGAAGCTACACCACTTCAACAAGGTAGTCCACCTACACCCCTTAATTTACGCTATTATAATCACCATCTTTAGCCATAGTGCAAGATTCTTCACTTTGATGATTAATGCATGATGATGCTTCTTTCTTGAATCTTGGAACGATACAAGCATAAGCGAAAGCGGTCGAATAATTACGTTCTGATACCATGTTAAAATATGGTGAAAGTAAGGGAAAAGAAAGCTTCTTGATAAATCAAGAAGTATATGAAAGAAAATTAAAGAAAGAAGAATGAGAAACAAAGAGTAATCATATTCTCATTAATGAATTAAATTCTCATTACAAAATTGAATTGAATTGAAAATGAGTTACAAGGAATAAGGAAATCACCATTTATATACCCATTTATATACTACAATGTCTAATTAATAACTAACTAGTTAATCAATTAATTAAACTCTCAATCGATTAACGAAAATAATATTACAACTAACAAACTAAAATGGACTAACAACTTTAACAAATGATGCTATATATTCAGAATTCAAACATACCACTAATGATTAAACTGTGCCAACATGCTGTAAGTTTATTCTCATACAAAATAAACTAAACAGTATCATATTATAACACAAACCATAACCTTTTTAAAATCACCTTGTATATTTTTTAATAGAGTTTAGTGTGAGAAGTCGAAAAAGAAGAATGGGAAGACAAATTGATGCATTGCACTAAGAGAGCATGATTGACTACACGGGTGAGTATGTCTCAAGGTTTCTCATTTTATCGAGTGGTTCATATTTTTGTATAATAATATATGGTATAAAAGTTATTAATATATCATTTTAATATATGTAATAAGTTCATCTGAGATAAACCAGTAACTGTTTAAAAAATAAATATACCAGTAAGCGGACTCAAATAATTTAGTGGTTTTCACGTAAATTTGATCAAATAAATATTGAAGAGATCATTATTATTATTAGAGAATATCATAAAGAATATATTATTGACATCTATCTATACTATATATAAAAGGAAAACATGGTGTAACTACTATTATGATATAATTTTTCTTTTCGTATTTTGCTCTTAGCAATTTTTAATTATACAAAAAAATCATATAATTATATGTAATCACCCCCACATATTCACATTTCTCATCTTAAATTGATTATTATAATAATAAAAAATAATAAATAAATCAAACACAAAAAATACATTCTAATTCTAAAAAATGAAATATATAGAAATTGAATAAATAATACCATGCAATATTGATCGGCAGACACAAAGTATCTGTCGACACACTAGTTTTTATAATGTAATAAGTTAGACAGGATTTATGGATAATGACTCTCATTAATATAAATTAATGTGTTTTTTCGTAAAACATATAACATCACATTAATATTTACCACATGCACAAAAGTTAAGTGTTATCCAAATATATCTAAAAACATTATGAAAATATTGAAAACTAACCGATGCCCTAAAGAATCGACAACATATATGTTTGAAGTTGTATGGGTTCTTCTACCAAAAAAAGTCTCATAGGATCTATATATGTAGTATGAAATAATAAAAAGCTAATGTTTAATTGTATGGAACAACATTTATTTTAAGGATATTCACTTATTTAAAAGAAATTATTATTTCTTTATCTATAAAGTGAAAATATCTTTACAAAAATACTACTATTGTTAGCAAGACCTGAAGAAATATTTCTCTTATTCAACCTGGTTAGTTTCATTTATTTCTACATGTATTATACAATTATTATTCTTATATTATTATTAAAATTAACTTTTTCTCGTTTTTTTTATAAACATTTTAAATTCTAACTCTACAACATTTAGGTAATGCTAAGCAACACCAACATTAATTAAGTACTTTGGATTTGTTTTATTATGAAATATAATTATTTATTATATTAAAACTTATGCTTTAACTTTTACTATAAAAACCTATATTTTTACTATTTATTCCACGAGCCTTCAGCATGTCACACACTCACAATAGCTTTGTTGCTTTCGTTTCTTCATTGGATATGGTCAACAACTCTGGGCTGCCCTCATCATTACAAAACATCATATCCCAGAATGCTTTTATGATGAAATTCAATAAATTCCCTATCATCTCTGCCATCAATAATTTTGTGGACAGTCTTACTTTATTGTTTATCATTATTATCATAATCATGATTGTTATTATTAGAAGAGGATGTAGGGCAATAATTGATGAAGTAAATAAGTATTTTGCCTAAAAATTATACATTATAAAATAATTAAAACTTCATTCCCAATATTTTTTTTTCTTATTATACTCCTCTCCTACTCATAGAACTTTGATTGACTAGAGTTTTACATTTTATTATAATATTCCTTACTCTACCAATAATTAATTAATTCATTTTAAAATATATGTCTATTCTTCTTAATAATTAAGGGTGATTTTCAATAATCAAACATTCTTATTAAGCCTTATATAATGTCTGATAATCTAATAAAGATTTGATCCATTTCTAGTCCATGATGATAAGACTACTATATTCCTTATATTACTTGGTTGAAAAAAATAATGTTCCTTAAGAATTTGAAGAAAGTTTTAATGAGTAATTTTCAAATTAAAGAGGAAAATAAGTTGTAATTGTACAAAGATAAATACTATATTATATTAAAAAAGGAGCACAATAAACTTATTGAAAATCAACATGTGTATTACTTCTTGAAGTTTTTTTGTGGTAGGAGAGATAAATTAAAAGGGAAAAAGAAATTACATAATAATGATACATTTGAAAACTCATCACCAAAAGAGGACTTTGTTGAATGACAACAAAATATAAAATGTCAAGTATGATATAAGATTTAGAGGAGAGATCCATTTACTCTAAAAGTAAGTTTTCTATGCTAACTATCAATTCTAGGGAAATCTAATAGTTTGAATTAGCGAGTAAATCTAAACCATTAGATGTACATAAAATTGATGGCTAAGATGAGTAATAAATTTAAAAAACTTACTCTTATAGAATAAGTGGATCCTCACTCTAAGGTTGTGTTTGGTACTGAAGAAAATGGAAGGAATGAAAAGGGGTGGAAGGAAAAAAAGGAGGAAAAATAACTTTTCCCTTATTTGGTTCACAAAGGAAAAGAGAAGGAGAAGGGAAAACGTGACCCCCCCCCAATGTGAGTGGAAAAGTGGAGGGAAAGCATATTTTTTGTGGAAATACTAAAATACCCTCATTTGTTTCATCACTTTTCTTTCTTCACTTATTTTCTCTTTCTTCCTCACAAAAATAAGCATCAATCTCATAGTTTATATATAATTAAGGTGTAATGTTATAGGTGAGAATCACATGGAGTTGTGGATATTTGATACATTATAGTTTATATGTAATTAAGGTGTAATGTTGAGCTATGTAAATTGGAGATGACCAAATATATTTTTGTTATGAATGTCATATTTTATCTTCAGTGATATTATGTCAAGTGTGTTTAATATTTCTAGTTTATTGCATGATTTTTAAAATAGATACTCAAATTTCATTACAAATGTTTCAAATAGATCGATTGTGTCTTCGTTGGGTAGAATATATGATATAATAATTGTATCCAAGTTAGGATAATTAAAAGTGTACAAAATGTTGAACAATTACGATAGTACATGCTAAAAATAAAGTAGTAAAAATAATAACATTTTAAATGTGACCTTTTTATTTGGGGTGTTTATAATACTTTATATAAGTTGACACATAATTATTTTTCCTTCCTTTCACTTTGTATACAACCAAACAACATGAGAGAAAAGTTATAACTTTCTTTCCTTTATTTTTTCTTCTAAACCAAACAACTAACTTTTCATCTCACTTTCCACTTATTTTCATTTCTTCATATTTCTTTCTTTCTTTTTAATTTTCTTCCATTTTCTTCTGTGAACCAAACATAGTGTAAGATTTACTACATACTTATGTTATATCACTATACTTTATAGATTAAATCTTCAATTTCTTTTACACTTTTCCTTCTTTTATTTTAGCATCATCAAGGATGATATATTCTACTAGAATGAATGTGGAATCCATCAAATTGTCTCATCTTTTTATTTTTATTTTAAAATTATATGGATATGATTATCATTTGTTCTAATAATTTATTTGTCTTAATTTTAATAATTTTTTTCTGATAAAAAAATAATGATATATTCTCATCTATTTTTTAGATTTGTATGAAAATCTTCTACCAACATGTAATACTACTAATGTCTATATCAGTGTTAAGAGAACTGGACATCCGACTGGTCTGATCGCTGACCAGACTTGTAAATGGCTCTGATTTTAATCTTTACCGAACGACATTTAGACTGCTTTGAATCAGAGAAATTCTGGTCTAACCCTGTTAAACTCGGTTAAACCAGATTAACCCGGAAAGTAAACTGAATGATTCACTTAAAAATATAAAAAAATAGAATACAACTCTAATATTTTGTTTTACTACAGTCCTAAAAAAGATAAAGAAGTATTACTTCAATATAATTATACATAATTATTAATTATGTATGGAATCACTGAGTTAGATATGTATGGAATCACTCGGTTAGATTAGCGGTTTAACCATTTAAACTGGTTAAACTATGCGGAACCTCTCTGGGTGATTATATACCTTCAGAATGACTTCAACTTCCGAAGGATTTTGTCAACGTTCTGCAACGGGAATCAGTAGTTTTTGAGATAATATGTATATTTTTTGTTCAAGCGGTAAACTACTAAAATTATTTGGTAAACAAAAAATTAAAATGGGTTTGTGCTTTAAAAAAAGGATTTTATAACGTATAAAACCTAGTTTTCAGAAAGTTATTTGTCAAATCTGGATCAATTCAAAACATAATTTTACAAAATAACTCTGTTTTAATAATCTACCAGCTCACACTTATATGATAGTTCTCCATAATATATATATCAGGATGCCTTCATAAACCGGAAAGGTTTGAAAAACTCAATTTCGTGAACATCATCAAACAGCTTTGTTGAAAGGCTGATACCTCAACTGTTAAATCTTTGAATTTTCCACCAATGATATTTGATTTGGACAATTCAAAGAAAGAAACAATAAAAAATAATGAACATAATATCAACCATTAGTTTCTCCTTTTATTCACCAATCTAATCATTACTATGCTACCAAATGTAGTGATTTTCATTTACGAAATGGCAGCAGTAGTGGTCCAAAGTTATGAGGACATGATGCAGGCTTTGTGTAATAAAAATAATTTAAGCAGGATTCAAGATTTTTGCTATGATATGATTAGGTCTATATTCTATATTATATATATGAGGTTAATATCTAGACATTGATAATGTAAATTTTTTATATATAATTAGTGTATCATCTAATTATTTATTATTTATTTAAATTATTTTTATTAAAAATTAATAATATGTAAAAATAAATAGTAAATGATATAATGATAGTGGAAAAAACTCTTATAATATGAAATCACAGTTCAATTTCTCATTCTATGTTTTGATTATTTTTTCCTCATTTAAACATTTTTCCTCATTTATAAGAAGAAGTCAAAGAAATGAGATTTACAAGTGAAAGTAGTTTGGTCATTTAATTGTGATAATGATGTGAATTCGATTTAAAGATTCTTAAGTATATCAAAATAATATTGGAGGTCGGGTTCGAGTCTTATGAATGAAACAAATATCTGCTAAGAGAGTTAGCCTCATATACTTGTGGATGTTCCCGGCTCAGACATGATTGTCTCAAGTGCGACGAGGGAAACCAAAAAAATAATATTGGAAGGGTCTTCATTATATCTGCAAAGATTAAAATTGTTTTATCTCTTAGGACAAATGAAAATAAACTATGAAAAACTAAAATAAATTAAATGGAAAACTAAACACCTGTTGAAATTTGTATTTAAGAACTGCCAAACAACTCAGGAACAATTTACTATCATTCTATCTCATTTTGTCTTTTTAATTACCATTTTACTATTTCAAAACGGCAATAACAATTCATGGAGTCACTAATGATTTGAGTTTGATTCAGTGAGCGCATTGGGCCACCACTTATAAGTTATCTTAATCTTACATTAAGAAACAAATATAAATCACTCTCAAGAATCACCTCAATTAGTAGTATAATGAAATATAGCATGAGCTTCTACACTCAAATTTCAACATCTGTGTTTTCCTTCCTCCTTGTTAAAAAAACATTGTCTACCAAAAAAAGGCATTAGATGAAAAAATAATTGTATCAAATATATTGGTAATGTAACAAGTATTGAATAATCTTGTATTTAATCATTAGAAGTAATGTATACAAGAGAATGTTGTTGAAGGACTTAATATTTGAGAAAAAATGCATATACAAATTAATGGTGAATAATGTACTGACTGTGTATAAATTTTTATAGTATATATATATTACTTTCTTACCATTTATCATAATATTGTCATATTCTAACTAATAATCATCTGAAATTAAGGATTCAATAAAGGGTAATATGAGAAAAGGCAATGGAACATGGAAAGACATGTTAAGCTGTTTGTGTAAGTTGTCCCATAATTATCATAATATAGTCACCCAGGTGCAAATATTTTAGGGTAAGTTGTCCCATACTTTACCAGCATGGCACAGCATCTGAGGTTGAAGAAGATGAAGATAATTATGGTGATGATTATCTTTGTCATAATTAATATAAGTGAAAAAAGCATGACAAATTTACCATGATGATGTTTGAAGAGGGGACCAGGGACCCATCTATGTGTGGCATTGAATGACGAGTTGTCTTTAAAATTGCATAGCTCTCATCTATGAAATCACATGATTTATTTAATTACTTACGACGTGATTAGCTTGGTAACACGCACTCATGCAACTGAGGTAGAACCATGCCCTCATGATTGTTTAGAGCACTCCGTTTTGTTGGATCGGAAAAATAGGATTAATTTGTCTTTGTTATTGTGAATGCAAAATAGCATTTACAAAAGCGTATTTAAAAAAAATAAAACTGAGTAGGAGTAAAAGAATAACAAGATTTTAACATGTAAAGCATTTTCAACTAAATACCATGAACCCTTAGCTAGCCTAGAAATCATCATCTATATGAAAAGTAGAGATACGGATTTTTTCCTAGAGAGAAGGATTCTTGTTTCTCAGTTTGTTTTCAATGATAAAAGTGTTATTTTACTATTTAAAAAAGATAAAAGTATCATAATATATTATTTATTTTATTGTTTTTATAGTATTTATCTCTGGTAGAGAGAATTACTTACTTAAAAAGTAGGTTTACATAATCATGGGCATTCCAAAGCCTCGATATGCAAAACTGCATTTAGTGAAACTATTAGTGGGAATGAAATAATGACTATAACAAGAACCAAATTGTAGCTAGCGCACTTATATGTTTTATATAATGTCAACGAGATTGAACTATATGTTGAAATACACAAGGAGATGTTAAGGATATCTTACCCAAGTAAGAATGAAAATTGCATTTCCAAAGAGCATAATAGGTGTTTCATAAAGTGACTAAAAAATCACATTGATGAGGAGTTGAAAATAGATGCACATTTCGTTTCCGAAAGATTGAAATGGTTAGCCAATGGTCCAAGTATTCATGTCTTATCCTATACTGATCACCTAATTAATGAGTTCACATTTTATACAAAAAACAAGATAATCAAAGTAAAATGCAAAATAGTGGTGTGACTCTTGATGCTCGAACTTTATACATGTCAAGTGCAAAAGATAAAAACCCAATATATGGGAACATGTCATACTTTAGAGTGATTGAACGAACATGTGAATTGGATTACATAATGTTTCGAATGCCGGTTTTTTATTGTATATGGGTTGATAACAACAATGACTTCTGAGTTGATGAGTTAGGGTTCATGTAGGTGAATCTTAATAGTCATGATATAAAGATGAGTCATTTATTCTAGCATCGCAAGCTCAACAAGTATTCTATGTTAGTGACCAACTGATATAAAATGGTTCATTGTTCTTTTAACTAACAAAATAGTCGTCAATAATATTGATGACCAAGAATATGAAGATATTGATGAAGATGATCCATTTTTGGGACATATCAGCTGCGTGAGAGCGGATCAACTAAAAATGATGATTTATATACAAGAGATTATCACAATGAAGGCTTTGGGTGAATCAATATGTTCCTCCAAACAAAGATGATCTTACAAGCCAAAAACAATCAAAGAAAAGAAAAAAGTAGATGCATAATTTTTAATTTGTATAATTTTGTGTAATTTGTATAATTTTGTTCCTTTGTAATTTGCATAATTTTTTACTTAAAATTATGTACTCTGTCAAAACATAATTGGCATGATATTCATTGTTTTAGTTTGTATTGTATTAATGTTTATAAAACAAACTTTTGGCCTATATTATTGTGTATGTGTTGTTGAGAATGTATGTGTTGCTAATAAGCGTATATGTAGATATTATTTTTTACAAATCAACAACGAATTCTAAGGGAAGCTCTGGCATGCGTTGTTGTAGAGGATTAATACAACAACGCTTTTTATAGTCTGCGATGTTGTACATGCTTAATACAACAATGTTATGTGTGTGCTACGCTGTTGTATTAAGGTGATGTTTGAGAATATTTATTAATAATACAACAATGCTTTTCTGATAATACGATATAATATATATGCAATACAACAGCGCAACAATAAGCACTATTAATAATACTTATAAAATGTGTTATTTATGTAAGACATATATGAGAGCGCATGTGTACGAAGCATTGTTGTATTTATGCGCTATATGGCAACACTTTTTGTATAATACAATGTGGTATATTCTATACAACAGCGTTTGAGAAGCGCTATTAATTACGACAATATACTACTGCGGTCAAACAGAAAGCACATGAAAACGTTGTTATATATCTAAAATATGTGTTGTTAAACTGCAATTCTAACGTAGTGATATGTGAAGGGGATATCTTAATTTCTCCTCCCATTAGAATGTAATACATTAATCTAGTATCTCACTATGATTTCTCTAGCATCTAACTATGCTCTATAATAACACTTTATGGTAAAAAATGTAAGAACAAGATTGCAACTAAGAGGGGGGTGAATTAGTTGACTTAAAATTATAATAACTTTTTCTGCAAAATGTAAGAGTTAATGTGCAGCGGATAATATTGCAGAAAATAAACAAGTATAAAGTAAAGAGGAAAGGGAAAATAGAGTACACAAGTATTTTATACTGGTTCACTTTCTTGTCCACCGAAGGCTACATCTAGTACTCTTGTAGCACAAGAGCTTTTCCACTAAATATTATGAGTTGTAATTACAATATCTCACCTCGAGATCTCTATGTACATTGCACACTCACTAATACTTATACTCTTGGAAAACACTTTTCCAAGTCACTCTATCCCCTTTCTATTCACACCCCGTGAAAGAAAGATTGTTTGCAATGAATGAAGAATTACAACAATGGCTTTGGATTGCCTTTACAAGTATGAAATATTATATCACTTGCAATCCAATCAACTCTCTTTTATATGCTTAGTAATAATGCTCAATATATTTGTGAAAAACTTTTGAAGCAGTTACTCAGAATAAATTCTCTATTGAAAGTTTAAGAGCTCAATGCAAAAGTGCAGAAAAACAGTGAGAGAATTTATGAGAGTTGTATGAAAGTTGTGTGTTGATGTTGTGAGTTAGAGTCTTTATATAGGCTTTCCAAACACCCAAGGTACATTTCTGAAAGTGTAGGAGTTGTTTGGAGTGAAACCATTTCGTTTTGAAATCTGAAATCTCATTTAGTTTTAGGGTTTAAATTTGATGTAATATTATTATAAATTTTATTACAAGAATTAAGTATTCTTTATATTTTGAGTAATCGATTACACCATTTCGGTTGTAACACCGCGAATTTTACTACCTTGAAAATATATGTTTTTATTAATAGTTTTATTAATTATATTTTCAAAAATGAATTTCTGGGAATTTTCGGTAAAGAATTAGACGAAACTCTAGTTGAGTTTTAGTCTTGTAATTCTATTTCCAATTTGGTGGTAAGTTTTCATGATTTTCGGAGACAGTCAGTTTCGGACTACTGTCGGGGCCGAATCTCACCCGGTACGGCTCAAAAAGTGGGTTTTTGAGTTCCGTAACTCGGAATCGAATTCCCATCGCGCTGTTGGCTTCGTAATCACATTTCGAGTCAAGATAGACCCTGATTTCGTCCATAACTATTTTCTAAAATATTTTCACTCGGAATACCGAAATTCGAAGTTCCAACTGTAAAGGAAAATCGGGCGATCATTTTTTGCTACTCGAATATTGGCCAATAATACTCGAGCATGGTTTAATCGCGCGCGTCTCACCGAGGACGTCGCGTCGCATGAGTCACTTCACAAAATCTACCTATTAAATCTTATAGATTTCACTTATGAATGTCTTGATTTACTACCCCAAAATCCCATAAATCACTCAACAAATCCTCTCACTCCACCATCATTAGACACATCACCTATGTTAGTCTAAATCTACTTATCTTACAATAAATTTTATGATTTGATGAGGGTGAGGCTCTCCTATAAATACTCCACTTCATTCTCTTATCTTTACACTAAATTTCCTATACAAACTAAGGTACTCTTTTATTTTTCTTCTTCATCTTCTTGTCATACTTCATAGAAAGTTATGAGCTTTTGTTATGTTGTTCATAAAGTAGAGTGTATATTTGTTCTTTAAGTATTTTTTGAAGGCATAACTAAAGGGGATGATAATAAAATCATATGAACCTTTATGTAGTTTTTGACCTTTGTAAATCTTCAAATTTTTTCATTGTTCTTAGATGGAAAAACTATATCTTTGAACAATGTTAGTTGAGTTGTTTGTTGGGAAATATTAGAAATTATTGTTAGTATTTGAATATGTTTAAAGGTGATGATTTTAACATCAAAGGAACCTTTAATGTATTTGAAATTTTTATTCTTGAAAGTTTATGATGTTGATAAGTTGTTGTTAAAAATGTTTTATTTTTAGAAAGTATTATGTTTAAAAATGGTTTAGCATATTTTACTCTTTGATTTCCAAGTTAAAATAATTATTTGGGATAAAAGATGATTTATTAAAGTCTTGACTTCATAAACTTAAAGTGTTATGAAGTTTTGGATATTAAAGTAATAGAAAGTCTTACCTTAGGATTTATTTTCATGACTATGAAAATA
>NC_032024.1:15225657-15226713 GCF_001865875.1 Lupinus angustifolius
GATTTAAAAGTATTGATTTTGTTTAAATTGACTTAATTTAAAAATGATAAGTCTAGCTTATTGATCTTATTTTAAAAGGTTAGTTTTAGTAAAAATGTTTTATTTACAAAAATAAGATTTATGAACTATCGGAAAAATGTAATGAAGTAGGAATAGTTGTCTAGAAAGGTTATGTCTAAGGAAAGACTTGATATTTAAGGGTGTCTTTTAGACCCACCTCTCTTTCCTGGGAGCTAGCTTGATGTATATCCACGGATTACGACATAATTCTGGTATAAGTTTTATTAAAGAGTGTTATTTGATTTTAAGACTTTCAATGACAAATGATGATTCAAGGATATTCAACCTTGAATCGGATGGACAAAAGCAATTAAATTCATTTTAAATCGAAAGTTTTATCTTCACATAAAATGTTATTTCATAAGTATAATAATTATTGTCAGTTAACAAATTAACTTGATTTTGGCGTAATGAAGAGTTCGAGAGGAGATCGGATCAATTAAGCTCACCTGCAAACAGAGAACCTTGCGACCCGACACACTCAGGTGAGAGAGAATACATCGTGACATAGTGGTATCCGAATATGACACTCGGTCTCCTAAACCATCTCATAAGTTTTGGGGTTAACTTGGGTTTTAAGAAACCCAAGATTTTTATGTTTGAATGCTTTGGAATATATATGATTGTTGATGAAATGTGTTGAATATGGTATATAAATGTTGTTCGGCACTTTTCTGGGTGCAGGTGTTTGAAAAACCATGTGAAAATACGTTTGATTAGCCGAAAAGGGCAAAATTGGAATTCTGTCTAAGTCCTTATCGCTTGGGCGAGCAGGTCTCGCTTGGGCGAGAGAAGTCCGTCGCTTGGGCGAGGACTGGGTGAAGGACTAGGCGAAAGAGCACAGGTTTTAGAGATTGTTTTTGGGGAATTATCGCTTGGGCGAGAGGGCCTCGCTTGGGTGAGAGAGTCTCGCTTGAGCGAGTGATGCCCAGTTTTAAAATGGTATTGTTGATTGAATTTTCGCTTGAGCGAAGGGTCCTCGCTTGGGCGAGAGAC
>NC_032024.1:15226813-15246024 GCF_001865875.1 Lupinus angustifolius
ATTCCGAGAAGGATGTATGATTTAGGGCGATGCCCAGAAAAGGATACGTGATACCATGGAGCGAGATCGTCTGACCGTAAGTGGCTTGGTCTGGGACCATCCGGGTTATTCAGCAATGGTCGTAGTGGTGGGATGTATTTTCTTTATATTACGTGTGAACGTAAGATCGGAAACCACAAGAAGCATTCCTGAGGGAGATGACATAAGGTGGGCCGAGCGTGGTAAATAATGATTAAAAGATTTAATCATCTAACTGCGGTTAGTGTTCATATGCATATGGTTAATAATGGAGTAGTGGAGAGGAAATTGACGGGATGACTTAGAGCACCGTGATGTTGAGAGGGACGGCGTTGTTGGACGGTGATTCATCAACAATGCCTTAAGGGAGAGTCTAGGAGAAGTGAGTCCCTTGTATTCCTGTGAGAGGATATCCTGTTGGATCAGACAGTTCTCACAGGTCAAACTAGACGATCTCTGACAACCCCTTTTTGCAATCTGGATCAATGAGAGGATGCCCAGAAAGCGTGTTACGACACCATCCTGTTATGGACTGTTCCTATGGAACTTATTGATCAATTGGCTTATGAAATGTTTTTTGGTGCGTACAAAGTGGCTTGGTATGAGACCTGTACTCTCGATTTATTTCCGACTAGGTTATTGGGAGGATATTGGGGTAAGGTGGATCATTATGACATAGCATGCATATATTGCACTTGTGGAAGTGGATTCCCACATTGAGTTATAAACATCATGCATCATTAACATTATGCACATATTATTACTTATGGTTATAATATTTGTTTATGAAATGTATGTTGATACATTATGGTTTATGTGATAAGCGATGAGTTATGATGTCGGTTATAGATAATATATGCGTATGTTATTATTTGGAGTATGATCCCCACTTATGTGTTATTTAATTATAGTCATGATATCTTGTCGATGAATTATAAATTGATAAATGATGCATTATGATATTGTTTGGGAATAAGTGTTGTTTACATTACATAGGTTGATTAAATAATTGTGTATGAGAACAATTGATGAGTTTGATTATATTACTCGATTGGATAATTGTCTACGAGAACAACTGATGAGTTATAATGTGATATATTATATATATATATGAACTGCTTTTCATATCTGAGTGTAATATTCTGAGTAAGTCCACGTCGTCAATGAATTATATTCATTAGATGCCTTACTCTATCTATTTCTCTTATTTTCTATTGTTTGCTTTTCGGACGTGTGCTCATCAGATATACAGCTTTGCTCGGATTTGGAGCTACCCATCCGTGATGTTCCCGGAGGGGGCATGCGGAATTGAGGAGAGGCAGTACCCTAGCTTTGGAGTTAGCCAATGGGAGTTGCTTATCATTTTGTGACTTTTGAAACACTGACGGCTTCAGTGTTCATGTCTTTGTTTAGTGTATTTTGGCGATGATTAATATTTCCGCCATTTCTTGTTGGATATGTATATTAAGTACTTATGATCTTTTATATCTATGAAGATATATATTCAGGAAATGTTGAATCATTTCAGTTACCGTTAGGTAACCGGTTTTGATTTCCGTGTTATATGTTACGTAAAGTGATGTCCCGGAAAAGAAAAGTTTTTAAAAGGAAACAATTCTATATCACCAATTTCAAAAAAAAATTACTCACTTTTCCGCGTAATAAATAAAGAGTATTTTTTGGGGCGTTACATCGGTGATCGGTTACTCAACTTTTGTAAAACTGGTAATTTGTTACTCAAATGTAGTAATGGATTACTCTGAGGAGTTTTAAGTTGGATAACTTTTTTTCTCTAACATGTAACTTGTTACTTGAATGAAGTAACATGTTACACATCTTTTCTAAAAATTGTTTGAAGTATTTTCGAAGTGTTTTATTATTCTTTTAAAAATAGTTTGAGGTAACATGAAGTAACATGTTTTATTATTCTTGAAGCTTTATTCTTCTTTGTCTTCATAAGTATTCTTCCTTTTCTTCTTTTTGGTGATGTTGGTGTCTTCATCAAAACCGTGCCAAGGTCAGGAGCAAAGATCTTCTTCACAAAAAGCCCTTCTTTATATGTTTATTAGGATTTAGTACAAGTTGCTCTTACCATATGCATTGCTGCTGCTAGCAAGGTCGAGCAGGCTGTGGCCAAGAAAACCCTATTTAGTTGCGTAAGCTGTTGTGGTTTAGACCACGAAACCAAACCGAGTTGAAATACAAAATGTGGTTTGATTCGATTTCATAATTGAATTATTTTTTTACATAATTATTTATGTTCGGTTCATGGTTTTAGAAATTTGGGAACTGTTGGGACCAAACCGAACCACATATTAAAAAAATAGATACTAGAGAACTCTTCAACCAAATTTGTGGCTTAAATTATCAATTTTGTGTTAATTATAGTGTTATATATATTACTAAATTGTTATTATGTTAGTATTATATATTTACTACTAACTAAATTCTTATATATATGTGCTACTTTCCCAATGTCTTAATGATTTGTAACGTAACATTTAACTTTCATAGTATTGAATTTGAAACTATCAATATCATATATAATTATACATGTATTACTATAAATGTTACAAATTGTTATTGTAGTGTTATATATGTTACTAATAAATAATTAATATACTACGCCAAATATCGTAATTAACAATGGTCATTCAATAGCGCAATTTTGAACGACACTGTTGAAAACAAGGCGGAGGAACATCAACAACGCATACTAAAACAAGCATTGTCAATGTGGGTCACTTCAACAGTGCCAAAAATTACTACATGAATGAGTTACGGAACGCCCCAAAAATTACTACAAAAAAAATCTTGCTAAAAAATGGGTAAATTTTTTTTGAATAGTGAAGCCATATAAAATTTATTTCCTTGTATTCGTTTCAATTTCGGAACATCACTTTAAGTAACATACAATGCAGAAAATAAAAAACCATTACTTAATGGTAATAAAAATTACTCAATATAACTTCGAATCATACTTCATTAGAATATCATAAAATATTGATTCGAAGTATAAGGCGGAATCATAATCATCGCCCAAATAAAACTACTCACAAAATAAATACCCTACACAGGTACACTAATCAAAAAGCACAAGGGCCTGTGTAGATATAACGATTTTCCTCAATCCTCCATGCCCCCTCCTGGGACATCGAAAAGTGGTAACTCTGAATCCAAGCAGAACGATCCATCTGAACAAAACGTGAATCGAAGACAACAGAAAGAAGAGGGAGTAAGACATCTAATGAATAGCACTCATTGACGGCATGGAATTACACGAAATATCACATCCAGACACACATACATAATAACACAATATAGAACACAAATATAATGCACAATGTTATAACTCGGATTATGCTCCTCGATACCCACGATCTCAATGTATGAATGTTATGCTTATTTCATTCGTCCTTACACCAATATCCTCCCAATATACTATTCGGAAATTACCGAGAGAACAGGTCCCATAACAAGCTGATTTGAACGCACCAAAACTATTCCTCGCAAGGATATATAATCGATCTGTTCCGAAGAACTGTCCATTTCAGGACGGTGTCGTATCAAACACTTTCTGAGCATCCCTCTCATCGATCGTGATTGCAAAGAGGGATTGTCAGATATCGTCTAGTTTGCACTGTGAAAACCATCCGATCCAACAGAATACCTCATCCAAGAATACAAGGGACTCGTCTCACCTAGACTCTCCCTGAAGACTTTGCTGACGAACCGCCGCCTTCGCCGTGCTTCTCGATATCTCGGGACTCGTTCGTTCCCCATAAATTTCCTCTCCACCACTACATTATTCATAATGACTATGCACACTAACCGAGGTTAGTTGATTAAGTCTTTTAATCATTATTTTATATGATCAGCACAACCTAAGACATCTCCCAAAGGAATGCTTCTTGTGGGACCCGATCTTACGTCATCACGTAAATAAAGGAATAAAATCCTTACTACTATGAACCGTCGTTGAATATCCTGGACGACCACATGACCAAGCCTCTTACGGTCAGACGTCCTTGCTGCATGGTATCATGTAATCCTTTTTGGGCATCGCCCTAATCACGACATCACGGTCGGAAACCTTGCCCTAAATATGGCGCAAGAACAAATGTACTCATATATGTTTGTCGGTTTTGGGCCCCAGACTCAATCATCTGAGACACGTTCTTTCCCAAGTGTAAAGACACTTCACACCCAAGCTAGGGCTATTGCCTAAGCAATCAAACAATCACAATCAGTCAAAAATATTGTTTGTCTTTCACCTAAGCGATAGATTGTCACTCAAACGACCAATTCATCAAAATAGACTCAATTTCCTACATGGTTCTCGCTCGAGCGAGGGGACTGTCGCTCAAGCTAAAAATCCACCAAAAACTGGTCAAGACACCTGTCTAGACTTGCCCAGACGAGACACGGTCGCCCGGGCGCCAACAACGCCGAAAACAGGCGAGATGCCTGTCTTACCCTCGCCCAAGCGCTATTTCGAACCATTCTTCTCTACTTCTCTCTCGCCTAGGCGAGCCTGGCTCTCCCGGGAGAGGTGGCCCATTTACCAAGACCGTTTTCATCGCCCTTTTGGGATTCCGGATTGAAACTCTCTGCTGTTTTTTATCCCAATGCATTTTAGTTTCTCGAGTGGTGTTCCTTCATGGATAACCACCACAATACTTGATATTTTAAGCTATCATAATCATACAACTTAAGAAAGTATCCCTACAAAATCCAGGCACGCAAATAATTGATTAAGTACGGGTTTTCTTAATACACAAATATAACTCCAAACTTTTGAGATAGTTTAGGAGATCCGGGTGTCATATTCGGACACCACTATGTCACGATGTATTCTCCCTAACCTTAGATTGTCGCGCTTGATTTTCTTTACGAGAGAGTGGGTTGGTTGACTAACTTCGAAAGCTTCGAAACTAAACACACGAAAACAATTTAGTGATTCAAAATTAGATTTTTACATGATAACCCTAAGGTAAAAACATTGTTTTAACTCATTTATGAACTCAAACAATTTCATCCATCCGGTCCAAGATTCATATTTTTGAACCATCATTTATCCTCGAAAGTCTCATTCCCGATTTCCAACATTTTGAAGGTAAGATTTTCATACAGTTTATCTTTTATCTTAACTTAAATTTATACTTTCATGAAGACTTTTTAAGCCATACTTCACCATTTCAAGGAAAGTTTCTTAATCAAAGTCTAGACTTTATACAATAGTTTCCCATGGTCATTTCAACATATTCTTGTTAGTGTTCATCTCATACTTAAACAACCTTTTAACTCAAAATTTCCTAAGCTACACTTTTTCACAACAACTCATCCACAAATATTTTGGATTTCAAAGTTAGAAACTAAATTTTTCCTAAACACATATAGGTCATGATTTAGACCTAATGCTAAGGAAAGTTTTGATCTTTCAACTTATCATTAAACATTTTAAAGGTTCATTTGATAACAAAATCATCCCCTTTAAAACACAACCAAACCTCATCATTAAAAATATACTATTCTAAACTTGTCTAGGGCTATGGTTTTTCAAGCCAAAAATAAGTGAAAAATCAAAACTTTGCATGGTTAGAAAACTCCTTAAAGGTTCATTTGATATACAAACCATCACCTTTAACCATGTTCAAATACCAACAAAATACTAACTCTTTAAACATCAAACCAAAATAGCCCCGTAAACTTTGCATGGTTGCTCATCTATAAATATTGTGGTTCACTTCATGTTATATTTTATCAGTAAGAGTATGTGTTTCTATAAGAGTATGTTCATGAAGATATAAGGAAGAAAACACAAAGTAACCAAAAAGAGAGAAGACAACAGATCTCAACAACTTGAAGTGTTAAAAGTGCTAAAATTGTGTTTCTGTTTCAGAATTATGTCAAGGAGGTCTTTAACATATTTTGATTTAGCAAAAGGACCCAGATTTCAGAATGAAAGTGATCGTTATCCAAGATTTGCATGAGATGAAGATTTAATGTGCAAATTATTTAGTTCATTAATTTCCTTCATTCGACTAGTTCATTAATTTCCTTCATTGATTTTTCTTCATTCGGTTCATTATAATCTACCAAATCATTTAGTTCATTAATTTTCTTCATTTGTTTTATTGTAATCTACCAAATCATTTAGTTCATTAATTTGCATCTTTCGGTTCATTGCAATCTACCAAACCATTTAGTTCATTATAATGTATTTTGCCTATTTGAATGAAGAATAAACAATTATCTTGAATGTTAATTTCTATTTTTTAGTTATTTATTTGAATGATTATTTTCTTTAATATTTTTTCAGTTCAATATTGATAAACACAATAAACAAATTAAAAAAACTTAATAAACAAAAAAACAAATTAAAAAAACTTAATGTTTAATATTTTTGCAATTTCATATTAATAAACACAATGATATGGTAATTTACTTCATGACAACTTCATGTTAATTAACTTATTTTCATGTTGTATATATTTTGACCCGTAATATAAAATGTTAATTTAACAGCGCATAATTACGAATACGTTATTAATTTGGAAAATGAGTTCAGTTTAATAGCGCATAATTAATATAGTGTTGTCAATTACATTCATTCAACAACGTATAATTGATATAGCATTATCAATTATATTCTATTCAACAGCGCATAGTTAAGATAGCACTGTCAATTAGATTATATTCAACATCACATCATCCAGGAAGCGTTGTTGATGTGTTCATGAAAATGAGTAGTAAATAGTTGGATTCACAACAATAATGCAACCCTCAAGAAGCGTTGTTGAAGAGGTCAATACAACAGCGCTACCGTTAATATTTGTTGTTGAAGAAGTCTTATTAATACTGCTATCTGCAGAAAGTGCTATTGAATTGTTACTACAATTTAAATATCTAAAAGATGAATCAGTTCCCTTTAAGCTCTTAAACTTAATCCAAAAGAAACCTCATACTCTCAGCAAACCCTCGTACTCTCATAAACCCTCATACTCTCAAAAACCTCAAAAAATGTCATCAATGGCTTCTCAACGTGACGATCATGGTTCTCATAGTGGTGACAAAGCTACACCGATCCTCAAGACAACAAAATCATTGCTCAAAAACGAACTCCACGTGGAATGACTTCCATGAAAAATGTCATTCGGGCAAGAAGTAAGAATGAGAAGATAAAAGTTCAATGGAACTCAAAAGACAAACCATTAAACTCAAAGGATGATAACTCATTGGTAAGCTACATTGAGGTTGTGGTTAGGCATAATGTGAAGCTAACATTCAAAAAATGGACTAATGTAAGGAAGGTCATGAAGGAGCGTATTTGGAATGAAATAATAGTACGTTTATTTTTCAGTTTGTGTATTTTTGTATTTTCATGCAATGTACATATATGTATGTGTTTGGATGCAATATAATTATTGTATATGTGTTTGCATGCGATATAATTAATGTATATGTATTTTTATTTCAGTCAACTTTTGATGTTGGTGAGGAGCACAAGGATTATATCGTTAAATTGGCTGGCAAGGCTCTCCGACAATTCTGAACTGATGCCAGAAAATGAATCAGAGATGTTGATGGCAATGTCAACCTAAAACCTCCAAAGAAATATGCAAATGTCGTTGAAGAAGAGAGTTGAAAGACTTTTGTCACCCTACGCACACAAGACGAGTCTTTCTTGGTAAAATCATAACCTTTGTATTGACTTTTGTATATAAGCTTTTGTATACATATATATATATATATATATATATATATATATATATATGATTGTTGATTTTAATATTATTATTATTTTTTTCAAAAATTATGTAACGAAAACCGCAAGAGAGCCTCTAAGCCTTTGTATCCATACCGAGCTTCTCGAGCGGGGTATAGAGGAATCGAAGAAAAATTTGTAAGTATTGTTAATTTGTGAGTACATTATTGATTAAGTTTTGTATGCATATATATCTAATTATATTATTATTGGTTATGTTTTGGTAGTTGGACATCAAAAACAATACACTTATGACTCTACGTGGAGTAGAACTCGATCTTCTATGCGTCAATATCTGTAAGAATAAGGATGGCGTCATCGACAATAAGCAAGTTCAAGAAGTGACAAGACGCATTGTAAGTCCTCATTTTTTAATTATCCATAATTTCCATACTTTATTTATCAAAACGTGATTAATTAACATTATTTTTTTTTCTTGATTTGTTAGGTTGCCCTAAAAGAAAAGGAGACACAGCCAAATAGTCGCATAATACTTGATGAGGCACTAGGACTGCCTATCTGCCCTGGTCGTATCAGAGGTGCAAGATTTGGGGTTAGCCAACAAACATTTGTACCCCATCCAAAGCGTGCAACCAAAGCCCAAATGAGCCAGGTTCAAAATCAATTGGATGACCTCATCAAACAGTTCAATGAGGGTGAAGGAAGCTGAGTGGCAACTACTAGCTAGTAATGTTGGCATTGTTCCTTCAACCATCAACGCGAGTTGTGCACCTTCACCTTACAACATTCCCATTCTGATTCTCATTCCTGAAGTAAGTCAGTTAACTTGTTTTAATTTATTTGTCATTTAATTTATAGTCGTAAACTAATTATATGTTTTAGTAACATACAGGGAATCATTTCTTGCAAACTTCCTGGATACCCCAACTAGCCGAGTAGTGGGTGTTGGGAAAGTGCACAAGTCGGTCGATGCTATGGAGCATAATGCACGCATCCCACGCCAGCATGTGAAGATCTCGATTGATGTTGCAATTGATGATGATACATTGCTGCCAATTCCTCTCGATGAGGATATCTTCACAGTTGGAGGAGTTATAGACATTTTCGTGACTTGGCCAGTAGACCTTGTACAAGTAATTCCTTCTAATGTATGATTTTTCACCTTATGCTCACTCATATTATATATATATTGATCTATAATTGATATGTTTTTTATTGAATATTTTAGGAAAATGTACATTCCACCCCTAGTAGCAACCAAAAGACTAAGCCATCTTCGGGGGATGTGAGCTCGATGCCATCTACCAGAGATGTAGGCTCAAAGCCATCTGCTGGGGATGTGAGCTCCAAGAAGACTATAAACTACTGTACTCAACTGTTTGAGCATGTACATAAGTTGGGAAATGATATAATAAGTATATCAAATCCGAAGGAAGTCTTTGGGATTGATGTTGAAGAATACGTTAGCATCAATGAAGTCGAGGATGTAAATAAATATGAATGAAAAGGTGCAACTGCTATATGTGTATATATGAGGTAAATTATGTTTCTTAACTTCTTGATTTTGCATGGCGATGTGTTACAATTAACTAACATTTGTATTATATATATTAGGTACTTGTATGAAAATTTTGTTTCAGTAAATAAGAAAAAGGTAATGTTATATCCCCACATATTACCGCTTTGGTGTCAAGTGATAAAAATAAGATTGAGGAATAGACAAAACGAATTGCAGATACTCTCCTCATTCGTAAAGAATGTGCAGTTTTATTTCTTGCACCTTTTAATATCGGGTGAAAAAAAATTAATTGTCTTTTATATTTCTGTCTTTAGTATGTTTGTTCTACTTAACATTTCCTAACCATGTACATATGTTTTGTTAGGCAACATTAGCTTTTGGTTGCCATTAATCGGGTAAATGAAGAAATATACTACTTTGACTCATTGGCATGGTGATCCGCACAAGTACCCCGCCATGAAAGAATTATTTTCTAAGTAAGTGAACTACTCATTTAAATTTTCAATTACACTTTCACTTTCCTAGTTGTTTTATAATTAAGTAAATTTTCTATTGTTTAATGCGATGAGAGTTTACATAGGCTGTAATCGTTGTAGAAAAACAATACCACATCACAAAATCAAGTGGACTCATATAAAGGTATTGATAGAAATCATCTCAAACAATTATATGTGTACTATATTCATATTTCAACTAATGTTATACTTATATGTTTACTTCATTTTAATTGTAGACCCCTTATCAAACAAACGAGGTAAATTACGGCTAATACATACTGAAATTTATGAAAGAGATCATTCACCAATGGCCAAATAATGAAATCAAGTTTGTTGGTGAATCATATACAGATGGTCAAGTCAACCAGATTGGAGAACATTGGTCAAAGTTTGTACTTAGTTTTGTTGGCAAATATGTATAGTAGATTTTTGCACAGATTGTAGCTTAGGGAATTGAATTAATGTTCAAGGTAATGTATATGATTTGGTGTATGTAATATATATTTATGTAACATTACAGTATAATTAATGTTCAATATAAAATTCAGTTGAAATTCAGTTGTGTTCATATAGTTGTGATTTGGTGTTTCTATATGCATTCAGTTTATTGTTCTGTTCTGTTTCTATACGCATTCAGTTTGTTGTTCTGTTCTGTTCTATTTCTGTATGCATTGAGGTTATTTTATGTTGTATGCTTAGCTGTGTAGAATTAGGAGTAATGGTCTTCAACAACGCTTTTTATGCATGCACTGTTGTTATACCTATACAATAGTGTTTTTTTAACAATGTGTTGTTGATTACGTTTAATTCAACAGCGCATTCGTAGAAAAGACCTATTGAATACTTGTGTCTCATATTATTTTCTTTTAGCTATACAACAACGTATTTGATAACAAACATTGTCGATATGATCAACAAAACTATTTCTTCTGCACTTAATCAATTAATATAGTCCTTAATCGATTAACGAGCCTACGAAATCCAAGATTTCAACTAGTGTAACTTCATGTAAACAATTATCACATTTCTTAATCGATTAACAGATTCCCATTTCTTAGATTGTTTGAAAGTTGTTTATTGTCATTATTAATTGTTGTATATATTTAACTAATTTTCATTAATCGAATGTCATATTGTTATTATTAATTTGAGTATAACTAAAAAATTAATTAGTAAAAAAATTAGTGTATTTTCTGCAGCATTTCCTTCAGCTTGCATTGTAGAATACTTATCTTCTTTATATTTGAATGAAGAGTTCTTCCATAATGCTATTTGTAGGAAGCACTGTTGATTATGTGTCATTGATAGTGCTATCTTCATTATGGGTTGTTGAAGATACTATCATACCCTAAAAAATTAAATTATTCTCGCATTCTCACATATTCAGCATTCCCAACGCTCATTTATTCAGCAGTGAAACTCGTTTACTCTCAAAATCGACCTCGAAAATCATTCAAACTCATCATCATTAGACACCGAATTTTGAAAAGCATTCACTCATTCAATACGAAAATCATTCAACACCGATTTCGAAAATCCTTCTTCATCGATTTCAAAAATCATTCACTCGCTTAACCTCAAAATCATCATTCATGCATTAAACACTGAATTGAAAGTGAGATTTCCTTATAATGATTTACTTTTTTAATTACATTATATTTAGTTTGTATTGAGTTAAAAAAAAATTCCTTATAAATGAGTCAAAGTGATTTCACTCGTTGAGCTTGTATTGAGTTAGGGATTTTCCGACCTCTTTTACTTTAATTACATAATAATGTATTTGCTCTGTTTGGTGAGCTTAACTCCAAACTTTAGATTTAGGGATTTATTCTCATTATATTTTTTCGTTAATAGAAAATGCATCGAAAATGGATAAGTGTCAATTGATTGACGAAGGAGTGTGAGGAAGGAGTGAAATCATTTCTTAGGTCTGCAATTGAGAATAATGAAAACCCTAATAAAATTGTATGTCATTGCTTAAGATGTTGTTACTCAAACTGAATTACTCCAAATGAGTTAAAAGTTCATTGTCACGGTATTGATCAAAGTTACACATGTTGGACAAGATATAGTGAGAAGAGAAACATTGTGGATTGTGATGATGAGATGCATATGAAAGACAACTATACAAATGCATATGAAGATGATCGTTTCGAGAAAATGGCAAACGTTGTCGAAGAGGATCTTCAAGATTATCCTTAGATTTTCAGCGGTTGGTAAGTGATGCTGAGAAACCATTATATGATGGTTGTACTAAATTCACAAGATTGGCAGCGATGTCAAGGTTGTATAAATTAAATCTGTTAATGGATGGATTGATAAGAGTTTCACCGACTTGCTTGTACTTCTGATGGAGATGCTGCTGAAAGATAATGTGCCTTCTTTTTGAACTTATGATGCTAAACAAATGTTACTCTCCATTGGCATGAACTACACTAGAATACATGCTTGTGAAAATGATTGCATCTTATTTTTTTAATGATTACACTAGGAGCTCCGTCACCGATCCAGATAACTCAAAGGGGGTGTCAGAAATCATTTGGTTAAGCAAGGCTATCCTTATCTACAGAGGATCATCGTGGACCATCACTGGACTACCCTAACCAAGAAACCCTCAAGGTTTTCATGATGAATCACCATCATTAACCACCCCTATTCATTTCCCAAGATATTACTATCTTGAATCTTTCCATTCCGCCATAAACCTTCCTCTAATGCTATGATGAATGTATGTCAAACACATTCTATTCATGTACGGTAACTACATTTCCATTATATTTTCATGTACATATGCAAGTGTATGTAACATTAACTTCATTCATTTCATTTCAACAACATTAACTACAAATCAACACAATATTCACACTATTAACAAACATATACTTAGGATATCACAGCATTCATAGAATCTATCACACCATTAACCAATATGAGTTTACTAACTATAATATTCTCAATATTAATTTTTATACAAAAACAAATATAATATAAGCTTGCATCCGACTTTGAGTTCGTCGGACCATGCTATGACACAAAGACCAAGACCACAAGGGCCAAGAATAAAGTCTCTCTAAACTTGAGTATTATGGTTAGATACTTGAGCTCCACGTAAGCTTGCTCGTTATCCTCCAACACTAGAACCAATTCCTAAGAATAATAAAAACAAAAACCTTATAAAAACTTGGTCAGTAGCTGCACCCAAACAAGAGTTATCTTGATAACCCATTTTTGCAGCACATAAACTCATGTAACACTGTAATTTAATCCACATGAATATGTAAAATTATACATATATATATATACACACCAATTTAACATGAAATCAATATATTATTAGAAACTAAACGGAATGAGAAAAAACTAACCCTAATCAACATAAAGTTACTATAATCATATGAAATTGTAGCTATAAATGATAGATTAAAATACAATGGTCACCATATCTTCAATTGTTGATGCTAATGTAAACATGCATCCTTAAAAAATGAGAAGAAAACAAAAATATCAAGAAAAAGGAACTCACCTTTTTGCTACACCTTCACTCAATAAAAGGTAGAGAGAAATAGAGAAAGAAAGAGAGAAAGAAAAGGGAAAGAAAACTAAGAGAAGGAAAAGAATGACTCACGACTTTTTGCTTTTTCAAAGAAATGGAGAATGAATTTTTATTTTTTATCTATTTTCAAATCAATTGAAATATGCAGATAGGATTATGATATAGGAATATTAATAACATAGTATTATATTCTATTCTAATCAATTAATAAATACATTCCTTATTATTATTATTCCAATAATTTATATTAGTCATAAGGCAATTTGGATTTATAAACTAATACCAAATCCTATAATTTAAAAGAATCAATCTAATTATGCTACTAATCCTAAATATATTATATCATACTCATATTCAAAATCTCCTATGAATGTTCTAAAAATATTTGAATAGATTTAAAAAAAACATTACACTTTAGTACAATGTTTAAAATACACATATATTTTGAGTTATGTACTAAAAATCAATTTAATACACTAATTAAATTCATAATTCAGATAAGGAAAAATATATGTGTTATAATCCTCCCCACCAAACAGAAATTTCGTCCCGAAATTTAACTCATACCTTCCTAAAATAGATGAGGGTAGTCACTTCTCATGTTACTTTCTAGTTCCCACGTAGCATCTCTATCATCCATTTGACTCCAAATCATTTTTACTAGAGTAATCTCTTTCCCACGCAACTGCTTCACACTACGATCAACTATCCTCACAGTTAGCGTCTTAAAGTAAGATCCTCTTTCAATTGTATCACATTCGGTTCAATCACATGCGAAGGATCAGGAATTTACTTCCGAAGTTGTGATACATGGAATACATCGTGAAGATTTAATAGAATCGGAGGTAATGCGATCTGATACGCGACAAGACCAATCTTCTTAAGTATTTGGTAAGGACGAATGAATCTAGGGGTAAGCTTTCGAGATTTTAGGATCCTACCAATTCCAGTGGCCAGGATTACTCTCATGAAAACATGATCACCTTCATTAAAGTCAAGGGGCTTCCTCTTTTTGCCAAAGTAGCTCTTCTGCCTACTTTGAGCAATCTTCATGTTTTCCCTTATCATCTTGATCTTCTCTGTAGTTTATTGTACCACCTCGGGTCCCAACACTAAATGGTCACCTGTTTCAAACCAACGCAAAGGAGTTCTACACTTCCTTCCATATAAAGCTTCAAAGGGTGCCATTCCAATGCTGGAGTGACAACTATTGTCGTAAGTAAATTCAATCAAAGGCAAAAATTGATCCCAACTTCTAAGTTGTTCTAGCACACAAGCTCTAAGAAGATCTTCCAACGATTGAATTGTCCTTTCTG
This sequence comes from Lupinus angustifolius, assembly GCF_001865875.1. NCBI lineage: Eukaryota > Viridiplantae > Streptophyta > Magnoliopsida > Fabales > Fabaceae > Lupinus > Lupinus angustifolius. Next base: position 15,241,446 of record NC_032024.1, read on the forward strand.
ATTGTCCACCAATTTGGGGATGATAGGTCAAACTCAACTTTAACTTCGTACCCAAAGCCATTTACAAATTATTCCAGAAGTTTGATGAGAAACGTGGATGTCTATCGGATATGATACATGATGGAACACCGTGTACTCTAAAAATCTCCATGATGTATAAGTGAGCCAACTTATCCAAAGGATACCTGATGTTGATTGGAATAAAATGAGAAGACTTAGACAGTCTATCAATTATAACCCAAATAGAATCATAGCCCGCCCGAGTTCTAGGAATACTCGTGACAAAATCCATGGCTATGCTATCCCACTTTCAAACTGGAAATTCTAGGAGTTGTACTTCTCCACCAGGTCTTTGATGCTTAATCTTTGCTTTCTGGCACACTAAACAAGCAAACACATAATCGCTAGGTTCAAGTCTCTCAACTCTTCGATTAGCTTCAACTCTTTCACCATAAGTGCAAACATGTGTAGAGACCTTCTGCTTAAAGCATCAGCTACCACGTTCGCTTTTCCGGAGTGATATTGAAGTCCAAAGTCACAATCCTTGAGAAACTCCATCCATCTCCTCTGTCTCATATTCAGCTCCTTCTAATTGAAAAGGTACTTCAAACTTTTATGATCACTGAAAACCTCAAATCTCACACCATACAAGTGATGTTTCCAAATCTTGAGAGCAAAACCACGGCTACTAATTCGAGATCATGGGTAGGATAGTTCTGCTCGTGGGGCTTCAGTTGCCTTGATGCATAAGACACTACCTTCTTATCATGCATCAACACACAACCTAAACCTTGCTTGGATGCATCACAATACACATTAAAATTAATGTTGGGGATTGGAAGAGTCAACACTAGTGATGAAGTTAATCTCTTCTTAAATTCTTGGAAAATGTCCTCACACTTCACAGTCCAAACAATCGGTTTCCCCTTCTAGTCAATTGGGTCAAAGGCATCGCCAACCTTGAGAATCCTTCTATGAATTTCCTATAGTAACAAGCTAATCCAAGTAAACTCATAATCTCTTTCACACTAGTTGGAGTAGCCGATTCCATTACGACTTCTACTTTTGCATGATCCACCGCAATTGCTTCGTTGGATATCACATGTCCGAGGAAATTCACTTTCTCAAGCCAAAACTCACACTTAGACAATTTGGCGTATAATTTGTTATCCTTCAAAGTCTTCAAAACAATCTTGAGATGTGTTCCATGTTCTTCCTTTTCTTGGAGTATATAAGGATATCATCTATGAAGACCACTATAAATGAATCCAAAAAGCGATGAAATATTCTATTCATGTAATCCATAAACACCACAGGAGCATTTGTTACACCAAATGGCATCACAAGGTACTCAAAATGTCTGTAACGCGTTCTGAAAGTCGTCTTTGGAACAACTTCCGACCTGACACGAATTTGATAATAACCCGATCTAAGGTCAATCTTAGAGAATAATGAAGCTCCTCTAAGTTGATCCATTAAATCATCAATCCTGGGTAAAGGGTACTTGTTCTTTATTGTCACTTTATTCAACTGCCGATAATTTGTGCATAACCTCATACTACAATCCTTTTTCTTTACAAACAGAACAGGAGCACCCCAAGGGGATACACTTGGTCGGATAAATTGTTTCTTCAATAAATCTTCCAACTATGACTTCAATTCTTCTAACTCCTTAGGAGCCATTCTATGTGGAGCTATTGAAATAGGCTCAGCTCCAGGAACTAAATCAATAGTGAATTCAACCTCTCGTAGTGGCGGCAATTCGGGTATGTCATCTGGAAAAACTTCTGGAAATTCAGAAACTACTGGCACTTGAATGATTTTTTGATAAACCTCTACTTTCAAAGAAGATAAGAGAATATATGCAAGAGCTCCTTCATTCAAAGAGGTCGTTACTTGATTGGCAGTCATAAACTTCAATCCATCTTGATCCAAGACGAAGCAGTCTCGAGTTTGAAAGACTATAGTTTTGTCAAAGATATTTAAGAGAACATGGTTTCCAGACAACCAGTCCATTCCCAAAATAACATCCAAATTAGACAAGGGCAAGAAAATCAAGTCAATCAAAAATTTCCTACCCTTGATGACAATGGGACAATTCATACGTAACATAAATGCTACTACAGGTGCATCGGTTGGAGTAGAGACAATCAAATCGAATGGTAAAGAATCAATGGATAGTCCAAATTGCTTCACACAGTTGATAGATATAAATGAATGGGTTGAACCTGAATCATACAACACAATTAAAGGAACTTCATTAACAAAGCACGTAGCCTGAATCAAATCTTCTGAGCGAGTAACCTTAGCCCCACTCATGGTAAAAACTTGACCCTTCTCCTTGGGTCTAGAAGCAATCATGGAGTTCATCCCTTGTTTCAACTTGGGGCAATCCTGTTTGAAATGTCATGGGTCCTAGCAATGGAAGCATCCACTACCTATTCTTAGGTACATCGATCCGTGATGATAGCGGTGACACCTATTACACTGAGGAGCTCTATTTTGTTGTTGGTATCGATTTCCAAAAGCAGAGAGCAGAGAGTTTTAGGGTCTAAAAGTAGGTCGTGTGTGTCTAGATGGCGGGCGGTAAGGCTTGCGACTGATTTGCTGCATTTTCTCTTTTCGCCGGTTTTGCATAGTATTCCGTTGGGGACCATAGCTCTTTGAAGGAATTGCACTCCCCACTGCATCTTGTTTAGCCTTGGAATCATCTTCACAAATGCGACACTTATTCACAAAGGTTGGGGAATCACGAATCTCCTGGTGGCCAAACACCTTTTTCAATTCCGGCTTGAGACCGCTCTCAAATTTTACACATTTAGAGTGTTCATCCGGTTTCTGATTATAGTACGAGGAGAATTTGGCAAGCTCCTCAAATTTTGTTGCATACTCTCCTACAGACATGCTTCCTTGCTCCAATTGGAAGAATTCAATTTTCTTCTTTCTCCTTAGATCATCGGAAAAATATTTCTATAAGAACTTCTCCTTGAAAAGCACCCAGGTAGGAACTCGTTGTTCTGCTTTTAATTGTCTTCTAACATATTCCCATCAATTTGTTGCTTCTTCCTTCAACATGTATGTGGCAAAGGTCACCATCTGTGCATCAGTACATGTCATTGCTCTGAAGATCCTCTCCAATTCTTGGATCCACTTATTCGCATCATCGGGGGCATATCCTCCGATGAAGGAAGGAGGATTGCGTCTACAAAATTCATCAAGCCCTCGATAAGCAGTTGGAACTTGATTCTGATACATGGCTTGGAGGATACCTACCATTTGTGCCAGAATAACAGCATTGTTGGCCATGCCATTCCCGTGCACACACATACATTAGCAATAATGCATTTAATATAAAATAACAATACCAAAGGAACCAACAAAACCATTACAAGCAATCACCCCAATCAGAGTCACACAATAGAAGTATGTAAGGCTATAACCTAAGCTTGTTAGGATCAACCTCGCTCTGATACCACTAAATGTAACAACCCGATTTTTTTGTGAATAAAAAAATTTATTTTTATAGAATTTCTTACTTAACAACTATTTATGACTATGAATTTCTTCCTTCATAGGTTTTATTTATTACGGATATGTTTAATAATTATGAGTTTCTAATTAAAATAATGACCCAAATGACATGGCAATATATTTTTAAGACTTGAACAATTCAAGTTCACTCTCTATGATTATGTGAACAAAAGATAAATGATTTCTAAGAATCGATTGTCCTTATTTCATGACTAAGTATAGATATTCACTTACCAATACTTTTGTCATTCTAAAGCAACATAATAAAAGCACATGTCATAACATTCATAAAAAAGTTGTAACGCCCCGAAAAATACTCTTTATTTATTACGCGGAAAAGTGAATAAATTTTTTTTTTAATTGGCGTTATGAAAATTGTTTCCTTTGAAAAACTCTTCTTTTCCGGGACATCACTTTAAGTAACATATAATGCGGAAAATCAAAACCGGTTACCTAGCAGTAACTGAAATGATACAACATTTCCTGAATATACATCTTCATATATATAAACGATCATAAGTACTTAATATACATATCCAACAAGAAAGGGCGGAAATATTAATCATCGCCAACAGACACTAAACAAAGACATGAACAAGCTGAAGTCGTCAGTGTTTCAAAAGTCACAAAATGATAAGTAACTCCTAGTGGCTAACTCCAAAGCTAGGGTACTGCCTCTCCTTAATTCTGCATGCCCTCTCCTGGAACATCACGGACAGGTAGCTCCAAATCCGAGCAAAGTTGTCTACCTGTCGAGCACACGTCCGAAAAGCAAGCAATAGAAAAGAAAAGAAATAGAGAGAGAAAGACATCTAATGAACATAAATTCATTGATGGCGTGGACTTACTCAGAATATTACACTCAGATATGAAAAGCAGTTCATATATATATAACATATCACATTATAACTCATAAGTTGTTCTCGTAAACAATTATCCAATCCACATGAGTAATATAACCAAACTCATCAATTGTTCTCATAAACAATTATCTAATCAACCTATGTAATGTAAACAACACTCATTCCCAAACAATATCATAATTCGC
>NC_032024.1:15246124-15247078 GCF_001865875.1 Lupinus angustifolius
GCATAATGTTGATGATGCATGATGTTTGTAACTCAAATGTGAGAATCCACTTCCACAAGTGCAATATATGCATGATATGTCATGATCATTCACCTTACACCAATATCATCCTAGTAACCTAGTCAGAAATAAATCAAGAGTACAGGTCTCATACCAAGCCACTTTGTACGCACCCGAAATAACAAATCCTCGCAAGGAAGTAAAAATAGATCGATCGGTTCCCTCAGGAACAGTCCTACCCGGATCTAGGTCGTACAAACGCTTTCTGGGCATCCCTCTCATTGATCCAGATTGCAAAGAGGGGTTGTCAGAGATCGTCTAGTTTGGCATGTGAGAACTGTTCGATCCAACAGGGTACCTCCCCAAGAATACAAGGGACTCACCTCACCTAGACTCTCCCTCAAGACATTGTTGACGAATCATCGTTCAACAACGCCGTCCCTCTCAACATCATGGTGCTCTAAGTCTTCCCATCAATTTCCTCTCCACTACTCCACTTTTTAACCATATGCATATGAACACTAACCGCAGTTAGATGATTAACTCTTTTAATCATTATTTACCATGCTCGGCCCACCTTAAGTCATCTCCCTCAGGAATGCTTCTTGTGGGTCCCGATCTTACGTTAACACATAATATAAAGGAAATACATCCCACCACTACGACCATCGCTGAATACCCTGGACGGTCCCAGACCAAGCCCTTACGGTCAAACGATCTCGCTCCGTGGTATCCTTCGTTCCTTTCTGGACAGTGCCCTAATTCATATTATAACTCAAATGGTAACGTCCCTACCACTACGACCATCGCTGAATCACCCTGGACGGTCCCAGACCAAGCCACTTACGGTCAGACGATATCGCTCTGTGGTATCACGTATCCTTTTCTGGGCATCACCCTAAATCATACATCCTTCTCGGATTACTTTCTTTAAAATTAATTTCCGAGTTTGAC
>NC_032024.1:15247178-15248184 GCF_001865875.1 Lupinus angustifolius
GTTTATATTACATACTCATACTAGGGTTATTACATACTCAAACAATCAATTCAAATAGTCAAACACAATTCTTGTCTCTCGCCCAAGCGAGGACGCTTCGCTCAAGCAAAAATTCAATCAACAATACCATTTTAAAACTGGGCATCTCTCGCTCAAGCGAGGCCCTCTCGCCCAAGTGACAATTCATCTTTAAATCTCAATTAAACTTAAGCCTTCCTCGCCCAAGCGAGACATCATTCAAATCCTGAATTTTTTTTTCCGCCAATACGACACTTTTGCTCGCCCGGGCGAGAAAGTTCCAGAATTTCATCGAAATCCTGGGCTTTTTCGCCTAAGCGGGCACCCAAGCGAGAGATTTCCAGAATTTCATCGAAATCCTGGGCTTTTTCGCCTAAGTGGGACCCTTGCTCGCCTAAGCGAGGCTTTGTCGCCCAGGCGAGGGAGTTCCAGAACCAAAAATTCCCCTCGCCTAGTCCTCGCCCAAACGAGACTGTGCTCGCCCAAGTGACAGGGACTTGGACAAAATACCAACTTTGCATTTTTTGACAACCGAAACACATTAAACATAGTTTTTCAAACACCTGCACCCAGAAAAGTTCCCAACAACATTCATATACAATATTCAATACATTTCATCAACAATCATATATATTCAAAAGCATTCAAACATAAACATATTGGGTTTCTTAAAACCCAAGTTAACTCCAAAACCTTTGAGATGGTTTAGGAGATCCGGGTGTCATATTCGGACACCACTATGTCACGATGTGTTCTCTCTCACACATATATTCAATATATATCCTCAACAATCACATATATTCAAAATCATCCAAACATAAAAATATTGGGTTTCTTAAAACCCAAGTTAACTCCAAAACCTTTGAGATGGTTTAGGAGATCCGGGTGTCATATTCGGACACCACTATGTCACGATGTGTTCTCTCTCACACATACAATATTCAATACATTTCCTCAACAAACATATATCTTCACAAACATATATCTT
>NC_032024.1:15248284-15257837 GCF_001865875.1 Lupinus angustifolius
ATAATCTTACCATTTTAAAGTAAGTTATTCAAAGTATCCTTTAAGAGTCTTATGAGGCACTCGTGTACTCATAAACCTTAACATCCTTTTTAACAAAAGTCTCTATTTTTCCAACTTGTTCCAAGCCATGGTTTGAGGCTAACAACAACTAGAAATACATACATTCTCCTTTTTTCAAAACACTTCCTAAAGGTTCCTTTGATTTTATCATCATCACCTTTAGCTAGAACAACAAAATGTATGTAATACAACATTATAACAACTCCATGAACACAAGTTGTTCATGGTTTCAACAAAATATTTTCATGAGTTCAAGAACAACACCATTTTCGGTTTTGAAGAGAAAATGAGTTAGAAAGCGTTTTAGAAAATTTCAACGCTTGAATATGTTCTTGACATACTCATGAACCACATACTTAAATCTCATCAACATCCATTGGAAGAAACAAATGAGAAATGAGAGAAAAATGAAGAGAAGATTTTTACCTTCTCTTGAGAATTTTGCAAATGAGAGAGTGTGAGAGTGAAGTGTGAAGTGTGGAGTGTTTAATGAGAGAAGGAAATCAGATTCAGCCTAGGCAATGATGAAAAATCTCCTAGGGCGGCTAATAATGATTTCATGAGATATGGGTGAAAGTGATGTGAGATTTGCTTTATGAAAGTCAACTTTCACATCCCAATGCAAAATGACCACTTCGAGGACACGAGCGTAAACATGCCCGAGTATTATCGGCCAATACTCGATCGGGTATTATAAATCGCCCGATCCTAATATCCGATTAGAATTTCGGATTTCAGCATTCCGAGTGAAAAATATTTAGAAAATAGATATGGATGTACACATAGTCTATATTGACTCGAAATGAAATTACGAAACCAATGGCATGACCGGAATTCGATTCCGAGTTACGGAACTCAAAAACCACTTGTTGAGCCGTACCGGGTGAGATTCAGCCCCGACAGTGGTCCGAAACCCACTGTCTCCGAAAATTATGAAACTTTACCACCAAATTGGAAATATAATTTCAAGACTAAAACTCAACTAGAGTTGCGTCTAATTCTTTACCGAAAATTTCCAAAAATTCATTTTTGAAAATATAATTAATAACAATATTAATAAAATCTTTAATTCAAAATCGTAAAATTCGCGGTGTTACAAAAGTAATGACTAAAATTAATTGATAACATCTTTTACCTAAAAAAACTATATAATAACTATGATCCAAAGGAATTTATAGTAATGCATGTCTAGTTAGTTTTAGTTGTATACATACAAATAACTTATAGTATCTCCTAGTAAAACTTGTGTTCCTATCAGGGTATGAGAAGTTGATTTCATCCTTACAATAAGGTACACACAATACACAAAAACATAACAGATAAACTAACACCTTTACTGAACCTGGTCATCTACCCTCTCTTGGGGAGAAGTGTTACTTGTTATTTGTATTATCATAACATATATCAGTACACAATATACAAAAATAAAGAGAGAGTAAGTTATCCTTTTAAGGCACAATGTGTGGAATTATATGGAAATTAAGTATCAAAACATAACATAAACAATATACCACAACATTAAAAATCATAGCTCAACATAAACTATCATATAACACATCATAAACAATATGATACAACATAAATGATTATAACACAATGCAAACAATCATATTATAAAATAAACATATAACATTTCCCAAACACGGAACTCAATCTCATGAACATGGTGCATTAATAATTCAATGTATCACTAACTAGTTCAATATCAAATGCAATGTATGTGGATCCATATTCCCCTTTTACTTTTCAACTCAACTCCCATTATTTTTCAACTCAACTCCTTTTGGAAAGACATCCTGTATGACATAATACAATAATCCAGTACACCTATCAGATCAGGTGACTCTCATACTAGGAGCTCTTTCACTGATCTAGATAACTCAAAGGGGTGTCAGAAATCACTTGGTTAAGTAAGGCTATCCTGATCTTACTACCCAAGCAACCCTCAAGGTTTTCATGATGAATCACCATCATTAACCACCCATATTCGTTTCCCAAGATATTACTATCTTCAATCTTTCCATTCTGTCACAAACCTTCCTCTAATGCTATGACGAATGTATGTCAAACACATTCTACTCATGTACTATAACTACATTTCCATTATATTTTTAGGTACATATGTAAGTGTATGTAACATCATCAGCAGACATTTCATTTCAACTACATCAACTACAAATCTATCACGCAATTATAATTAATTATAAAATTCTACCCAAATACAATATTTTGAAATCAATTTCATGTAAAATTATAATATATATATATATATATATATATATCACTTTAACATAAAATCAGTGTATTATTAGAAACTAAACAGAATGAGAAAAAACTAACCCTAATCAATATATGAAATTGTAGCTATAAATTATAGATTAAAATACAATGGTCATCATATATTCTATTGTTGATGCTAATGTAAACATGCATCCTTAAATAAAAGGAGAAGAAAACAAAAATACCAACAAAAAGGAACTCACCTTTTTGCTACACCTTCACTCAATAAAATGTAGAGAGAAATAGAGAAAGAAAGACAGAAAGAAAGGGGAATGAAAACTAAGAGAAGGAAGAGAATGACTCACCACTTTCTTCTCCTCCTTCCCAAAAGTAACATTCTGCTTTTTCAAAGAAAGGGAGAATGAATTTTTATTTTTTATCTATTTTCAAATCAATTGAAATATGCAGATAGGATTATGATATAGGAATATTAATATCATTGTATTATATTCTATTCTAATCAATTAATAAATACATTCCTTATTATTATTCCAATAATTTATATTAGTCATAAGGCAATTTGGATTGATAAACTAATAACAAATCCTATAACTTAAAAGAATCAATGTAACTATGCTACTAATCCTAAATATATTATATCATACTCATATTCTAAATCTCCTACGAATGTTCTAAAAATATTTGAATAGATTTAAAAAAAACGTTACACTTCAGTACAATGTTTTAAATGCACATACATTCTAAATTATGTACTAAAAATCAATTTAATACTCTAAGTAAATTCATAATTCACATTAGGAAAAATATAGGTGTTGTAATATGTAAGACATTTCCTCGATGTTATGCATATTGAAAAAAGTGTGTTTGAAAGTCTCCTTGGTACCTTACTCAATGTCTCTGGTAAGACTAAAGATGGCTTGAATGCAAGGTTGGACTTGGTTAGTATGAGAATAAGAAAGGAATTGGGGTCGATAATGAAGGGAAAATGTACATTTTTACCTCCAACAGCTTATACTTTGTCGAGGAAGGAGAATATGGAATTTTGTAAATTTCTTCATGGTGTTAAAGTTTCAAAGGGGTACTCTTCCAACATTCAGAACCTCATATCAATGAAAGACCTCAAGTTAAAAGGTCTTAAGTCTCATGATTGTCATGTATTTATGGAGCATTTCTTGCCTATTGGAATCTGGTCAATTCTACCTAAAAAAGTTCAAGGAACCATAACTAGGTTATGCTTCTTCTTCAAGGCAATTTGTAGCATAGTGATTGACCCTAACAAATTAACTGCATTACAAAGACAAATTATTTTGACTTTGTGTGAGCTTGAAATGTATTTCCCATCTTCCTTTTTGGACATAATGTTTCATCTAAGCATCCATCTTGTTCGAGAGACACAACTATGTGACACTTCCTATATGAAATGGGTGTACTCCTTTGAGCGTTATATGATGACATTAAAAGGGTATGTGAAGAATCAATCAAGACCAAAGGGTTGTATTGTCGAGTGATATGTTGTTCAAGAAGCTCTTGATTTTTGTACCAGATACCTTACCGATGGTGATTTCATGGGCATTCCAAATCCTTAGTATACAAAAAAAAAACATTTGGTGAAGGTATTATTGAGAATGAAATATTGACTATAACAATAACCAAATTGGAGCAAGCACACTTATATGTTTTACATAATGCTGACGAGGTCGAGCCATATGTTGAAATACACGATGAGATGATAAGGAAGTCTTATCCAAATAAGAATGAAAATCGGATTTCCAAAGAGCATAATCGATATTTCATAAAGTGGCTAAAAAATCACATTGATGAGGAGTTGAATATAAATGCACATTCGATTTCTGAACGATTGAAATGGTTAGTCAATTGTCCAAGTATTCATGTCTTATTCTACACTGGTTACCTAATTAATGGCATTACGCCAGAATATCACAATAACAGCACTTAAAATTGTCATTTAATAGTGCTTTTGTGGCGCTTTCTATGTGAGCGCAGTAGTACATAAGGTTATATTCAACAGCGTTTTGTAGCGTTGTAGAAAGTAAACATTTAATAGTGCTCACTGAAGTGAACGATGTTAAATGTCTACTTTCTAAATAAGACAATATATCTCACATACATTCTATCAAACACATGACAAGCATGTCTAACTCCACCACATTTACAATAGATTTGTTAAATCACCAACGACTTCAACTACATTTAACCTTAACAAATTCTAATATTATAAAATAACATATGAGTAATGAGATCTTACACAAATTGTTCATTCTTTCTCCTCCAATATTCACCATAGCCAAAACCTAGAACACCATAGCTGCATAACTTCACAACAAATAAAGATCACACTATTAATGAAGAGAGAAATAAATTAGCTAAAATAAGATAACGATTTACCTTATGCTGGAAGAGAGAAACCAAAAATCGATAACTTCACAATAGCTGCATAACTTCACAACAAATAAATATCACACTATTAGTGAAGAGAAAAAATAAATGAGTTAAAATAAAATAACAATTTACCTTATGCATGAAAAAGAGAACAACCAAAAATCGATAACTTGCTTGAAGAGAGAAAAAATGTAACTTATAGAGAAGAAGAAAGGTAAGAGAAATAATAAATTGAGTGACATATATTATCGTGTGAGGTTTTGTTTTTTAATGTGAAAATATTCTCGCTCATTAAAATAAGCGTTTAACGGCGCTTATTGAAGAAGTGTTGTTAATTATATGAAGCTTTAACGGCACTTGCTTCAATAAGCGTTGTTAAAGATAACATTTTTAACAGTGCTTATTGAAGAAGTGTTGTTAAATATATGAAGTATGACCTTTAACAGCGCTTTCTTCAATAAGCGATGTTAAAGATAACAATTTTAACAGCGTTTTCTTCAATAAACGTTGTTAAAGATAACACTTTTAATAACGCTTATTGAAGAAGTGTTGTTAAATATATGAAGTGTGGTTTTAACAGTGTTTTCTTCGATAAGCGTTGTTAAAGATAACACTTTTAACGGCGCTTGCTTAAATAAGTGTTGTTAATTCTCTTTCGCCTTACATTTAACAGCATTAAACACATAAGCGTTGATGAATGGGTGTTGTTAAATACCAATTCTGGCGTAGTGTGGTTCACATTTTATACAAAAAAACAAGATGATCAAAATAAAATGCAAAATAGTGGTGTGACTCTTGTTGCTCGAACTTTGCACATGTCAAATGCAAAAGATAGAAACCTAATATATGCGAAGATGGGAATTTGATTACCTAATGTTTCGGATGCCGAATTTTTATTGTATGTGGGTTGATAACAACAATGGTTTCTGAGTTGATGAGTTAGGGTTCATGCAGGTGAATCTTAATAGGCCAGGATATATGGATGAGCCATTTATTCTAGCATCGCAAGCTCAGCAAATATACTATGTTAGTGATCTAGCTGATATGAGGTCTATTGTTCTTTTAACTAACAAATTAATCATCAATAATATTGATGACCAAGAATATGAAGATGTTGATAAAGATGATCCTTTTTTTGGACATATCAGTCGCGTGAGAGCGGACCAACTACGGATGATGATTTATATTCAAGAGATGATCATGATGAAGGATTTCGGATGAATCAATATGTTCCTCCCAATAAGCATGATCTTGCAAGCCAAAAACAATCAAAGAAAAGGAAAAAATAGATGCAAATAGTCTTTGTATAATTATAGCTTAATTTTGATTGTTTGTAATTTGTATAATTTTGTTTCTTTATAATTTGCGTCAATTTTTTATTTGTAATTATATATTCTGTCAAAATATAATTGACATGATATACATTGTTCGTACTTTTTATTGATGTTAATTAAACAAACTTTTGACCTGTATTAATGTGTATGTGTTGTTCAGAATATATAAATGTTATGTTGTTGATAATGTATGTTCTGCTAATAAATGTATATGCAGGTATTAATTTATCCAAATCAACAATGAATTCTAGGGGAAGCTCTAACATGCGTTATTGTATAGGATTAATACAATAATGCATTTTATAAACAGTATTGTTGTACATGTTTAATACAACAACATTATGTGTGTGTTGCGTTGTTGTATTAAGGTGTCGTTTGAGAATATTTATAAACATTGTTTTCTCATAATGCGTTGTTATATATATGCAATACAACAATGCAACCATAAGTGTTGTTAATAATACCTATAAAATGTGTTGTTTATGTAAGGTCTATATGACAATGTTTTGTGTATGATGCACTATTGTATTTATGCACTATATGACAGTGTTTTTTGTGTGATATGTTGTGGTATATATTCAATACAACATCTTTTAAGAAGCGTTATTAATGAGGATAATATACTGCCACGGTCAAACAGAAAGCACATGAAAACACTATCATGCATCTAAAATACGCGTTGTTGAACTGCAACTCTGGAATAGGGATATATATGTTACTAAATTGTCATATATGTTACTAAATTATATTGTTATATATATTATTAATTGTGAATTGTACGATTATATATGTGATCAATCATTTTTTCTTCCTAAATTACATCATTGTTATATATATTATTAACAAACAATTACGAGTTTCAATTCTTTTAGTGATAATAATACTAGTATTTTTCTTTTGTGGACAAACAATATCTCTTCCAATAAATTTTAAACTTTCAATTGATTCAAAAAAACTATAAAAAAAATATAAAAACTGTGGAACCAAACCGAACTGAATAATTCATGAACGGTTCGGTCTTATAATAAAACTTGTGGTTAATTGAAATGAAATGAACCACATCTTTGTATTTGATTAGGTCACTAAATTGTACCAAAAGTCGAACTGAAGTTTTACACTCGTAACCCTAATTCAAATGCTTCTCCACTAAGCAAGATGGAATGATCGTGCTTTAAATTGACAAGATTGTGCGACTAGTTTTGACACTATTATTTCCCCATCAAGTAATGGAGGAAAAGTCAAAGAAACCTTCTCCTTAAGACTAAACAGGGTAAACCATCAATCATGTTCCTATGCAAATGTTTGTGACCTTCTTGACTAGAATTATCTTTGTAGATATATCAAACTAATTATCAAAAAATAGTTCAAAGGTAAATATTGTAACAACCCGATTCTTTTGTGAAATAAATAAATAAATAAAAATGTTTTTATAGAATTTATTTCTCAACAACTATTTATGACTATGAATTTCTTCCTTCATAGATTTTATTTATTGTGGATACATTTAATAAATATGAGTTTCTAATTAAAAACCATGGCCCAAATGACATAACAATATATTTTTAAGACTTCAACAATTCAAGTTCATTTTCTATAATTATGTGAATAAATAATTTTTTTTCCAAGAATCAATTGTCCTTATTTTAATGACTAAGTATATATATTTACTTATCAATACTTTTGTCATTCTAAAGCAACCTAATAAAAGCACATGTGATAATATCCATCAAAATGTCATGACTAAAAGTCATATATAACATGTTTTACAAACAACTACATAATAACTATGATCTATCTATGAGAATGCAATTTCTAGTTAGTTTTAGTTGCATACATACAAATAACTTATAGTTTTTCCAAGTAAAGTAAAACTTGTGTTCCTAGAGTATCAGAAGTTAATTTCATCCTTACAACAGGGTACCCCAATACAAAAAAACATAACACAAAACAGAACATAACACCTAAGGTAACCCATTTTTTTTTACCAGTCTTCCAAAAATATAAGTATCCAACATATCATTCCAATCACACACCAACCCTATATTCCTATGCTACTAACAGGAACCAGATCCTCTACCATTTCTTGGGGAGAAGTGTTGCTTGTTATCTGTATGATCATAAGATATACCAGTACACAATATACAAAAACAAAGAGAGAGTAAGTTATCCTTTTAAGGCACAATATGTGGAATTATATGGAAATTAAGTATCATAACATAATATAAATAATATATATCATAACATGGACAATCATAACTCAACATAAGCGATTATAACACAGTATAAGCGACATGACACAACATAAACGATTATAGCACAACATTAACAATCATATTATAAAATAAACATATCACATTTCTCAAACATAAAACTCAATCTCATGAGTATGGTGCATAAACTATGCAATGTATCACCAACTAGTCCAATATCAAATGCAATGCATATGAATCCATATTCAACCTTTCACTTTTCAACTCAACTCCCATTATTTTTCAACTCAACTCCTTTTGGAAAGCAATCGGGAGTACAAGACATCCTGTATGATATAATACAATAACTAAGTACACCTATCAGACCAGGTGACTCTCATACCAGGAGCTCTCTCACCGATCCAGATAACTCAAAGGGGGTGTCAGAAATCACTTGGTTAAGCAAGGCTATCCTGATCTACAGGGGATCAACCTGGACCATCACTGGACTACCCTACCCAAGCAACCCTCAAGGTTTTCATGATGAATCACCATCATTAACCACCCCTATTCATTTCCCAAGATATTACTATCTTGAATCTTTCCATTCTGCCACAAACCTTCCTCCAATGTTATGATGAATGTATGTATGTCAAATACCATTTTATATGTACTGAAACTACATTTCCATTCTATTTTTATGTACATACATAAGTGTATGTAACATCAACAACAATCATTTCATTTCAACCACATCAGCTACAAATTCATCACAACATTCACACTATTTACAAACATATACTTAGGGTATCACAACATTCACAGAATCCATCACACCGTTAATTAATATGGGTTTACTAACTATACTGTTCTCAATATTGATTATTATACACACAAAAAAACAAAGGTAATACAAGCTTGCATCCGACTTTGAGGTCATCGGACCATGCTATGACACAAAGACCAAGACCACAAGGGCCAAGAATAAAGTCTCTCTCACCTTGAGTACTATGGTTGGGTGCTTGAGCTTCGCGTAAGCTTACTGGTGTTCCTTCAACACTAGAACAAATTCCTGATGACATTAACATCATCATAGCATACCAGTACTAATTAATAGAAGTACTCAAACACCAAAAACCTCATATAAAAACTTGGTCAGTAGCTATACCAAACAATGAGTTATCTTGATAACCCATTTTTGCACATAACTAAGATAACATTGTAATTTAATCCACATGAATATGTAAAATTATATATATATATATACATACACACCAATTTAACATAAAATCAATGTATTATTAGAAACTAAACAGAATGGGGAAAAAC
>NC_032024.1:15257937-15259200 GCF_001865875.1 Lupinus angustifolius
CTGTTGAGGAGTCTTCTTCACTGAAAAGTGTCTCTGAATGCCATGTTCCTCACAGAATTTCTGAAACTGTGAGTTTTTGTACTCTGTACCATTATCTGACCTCATGTATTTGATTTTTCTACCAGTCTGGTTCTCTACCTCTGCCTTCCAAACCTTGAACTTGGCAAAGACTTCTGACTTATGCTTCAGAAAATATACCCAGACCTTGCGAGAAAAGTCATCAACGAAAGTAACAAAATACCTAGAACCTCCTAGGGATGGTTCCTGAGTGGGTCCCCATATATCAGTGTGGACATAATCTAGAATGCCTCGAGTCCTGTGTTGGCCAGCCTTGAAACTAACTCGTGTCTGTTTCCCAAGCACACAATACTTGCACAAATCTAGCTTGCATTTGCTGACTCCCCTCAACAGTCCTCTTTTGCATAGTTCTGTCATACCACGCACACTCATGTGTCCCAAACGCATGTGCCATAATTTTGTAGCACCATGGTCTGAATCTACTGAGATCTCTTCAGCCACTCCAGCAACTCCACCTACAACTGTTCTCCCTAACAACTTGTAAGTGTTCCCTGCAGTCCTTTTACCCTTCATCACAGTCAGAGCACCTTTGCCTACTCGAAGAATATCACTGTCCCCATCAGCTCTATAGCTAAACCCTTTGGCCTGCAATGTCCCCAAAGAAACCAAATTCTTCTTCAAATCTGGTATGTGCCTAACCTCACATAACGTCTTCACTACACCATCATCCATCACAATTCTGAGTTCTCCCATACCAATAATCTCACATGCTTTATTATTTCCGAGATACACGGAACCAAAATTGCATGCCCTGTATGTGGTGAACCATTCCCTGTTAGGCGTCATGTGGTGGAAACAACCAGTGTCAAGTATCCACTCATTTGTAGTATGATTTGATGATACAGATAGTAGATTAACTTCACTGTTGTAACCAGAGTTATCTTTCTGTGCAACATTTGCAAATGTAGATACTCCATCTTTCCTCACCGGCTTGCTAGGACTACATTTATTGGGACAATCCTTTTTATAATGCCCAGTCTGTTTGCACATATAGCACTCTACTGGTGTTCTGCCCCTGGAATTTGGTCTTTTCTCTTTGGCAGGACCTCCTCTGCCTTGTCTCCTCCCACGCACTTGGCTCCCTTTCACATACAGACCATCACCCTGAGACCCTTCACCTACATTCTGTCTTCTTTGAGTGTGGGACAGAAGTGCAGATGTGATCTCATCCAGTTTGATTGAGTC
>NC_032024.1:15259300-15278156 GCF_001865875.1 Lupinus angustifolius
GCGAACAATCAAATAGTAAAGAGTATAGAGACAAGAGAATAACACAAGAGATTTGATAACGAGGTTCGGCCAATTGTGCATACGTCCCCGGGAGCGTTGAGCGGCTACCACTATATATTATTAGAGAATAAGGATTAGTGTTTTACTATTCTTCTCCTTGTTACATTAGATCTACATAACATCAATATATATAGCCATCTACCCCAACCCTTTTACATCAGCCCAAGCCCATAACTTGTATTGTTGTTATCTAGAGATATGAGTCATTGCACAACAGTCATCGTAAAGGCTATGAATATAAGTTTATGAGACCATGGATCTATGTTGCGGAAGGCTCACATTAGGATCGCATATCAATACTATGGTATTATATGAATGAGCGTATGAATGCTCAAGTCCTCATGTCTCCTTGAGCGTTCGTCTAGTCTCCGAAAACTGATTGTGCATTGTTAATCGGTGTTATGCTTAGTACATGATTTCATAATCTAACATTTTATGCATGTCAAGTGCTCTTTAGTGAGATTGCATTTTCAAATTATGTTTAAGGAGCCTTCTTTTGAAACTTTAGGAATTATCGGCTGCCTTTTACTAGTTTCATCTTATCAACACCAAAGTGGCTCCGAAACCATCTCATTCGATATTCTTGTTTCAATATGAGATATAGTTGAGACAAGCTTTTTGAGTCATGTCTCAAATCCTTCTGGACAAGCATATGCATTGTGTTGTTAGTTACATGATATCATTGATACCTTTAATTTGTAATATGGTTTCCTACTTTTACATTACTATAATTACTTTTCTTGTAGTAGCAATTTTCATGTGATTTTATATGGAAAGAGACACCATAGCCAATAATTCAAAAAACGATAATCATATGCAACATTCAGTACTTAATTGACTTCTCCACTTTTCTAGAAGGTTTTGGATCTCTATTTTGCTATGACCTCTTCTTATACCTCCATTGTTACTCGATTCATTGTTCTTTGGGCTTACTTCCTCAAGAGACTTTTATTGATTCGTTGATTACTAAAATCGTATAATTAATAAAATACAAAAATAGGAGCATTTTCAACCATGCAATTTTATTGATATGTATTATACAGGCTCTAATAAATTACTCTATCTATTACTTTTTACTTTGTTCAACTAAGATCTGTTTACTCCAACCATGCAATTTTTAAAAAGTTCAACAAATAAGTAAACAAAAATGTCATTTTCGGATTTATATGTGAAATTAATAACCATTAAGGGGTTACTTATAAAAAAAGTAACTAATTAAGGTGTTAACAATTACCATAAATGCATTGTTTAAAGGAGAGAAAATTGGAGTTTTGTGTCGGAAAGTGATGTTTTAACATATTAACAAGTGTTTGATCTATTTTTTCAACATTATTCATTTACATTTTTTAAATAATAACCTTATAAGACTCACTAGCACAAATCATTATGTAAATCTTAGAGTGACACATATAATTATATGTATTAATACCCTCTTATTTTGTGCAACAATCGCCACATTATAAAATTGTTGCTTAGCAGTGCCATTGTTACACATACCTCATCATTTATTTTTCCACCAACCATGCAACCCTTGTGTCCTACTGTCATTATAGAAATCTCTATCCAACCTACATTAAAAATACTATTTTGCAACACTACATGATGAAACCCATCGGAAATACTGTTAGTTTTAATTTTGTTGACATGTAATGTCAAATATAAAATAAAATGAAACTACTAATTTGATAAGAGTGTAATATGTATCATAAAGATTTATATACGATCAATGAATTATTATATTATTTTTATTTAAAAGTTAATAATAATTAAATATGTATAGTTAATGATATACCGACCTTTTGAAAAACTTTTATATTCATCTTTTTCTCATTTGCTAATATGATTAAAATAATTGAAAGTTTGGGATCACATGCACATAAACAAACATGTTCCATACAGACAAACAGATATTACAAAGTAAGATAGATATATAGATCCAAACACAATATACGATCCAACGTACAAATGATTGCTGTAACGTAAATGGTCTCCTCCTTAAGACGCTGCACCACGTCAAATATCCCCGGACCCCACCTCACCCTACCCAATTGCATTTGATGCACTTCAATTCAAATTTGGGATTGTTTTAATGTTTTAAAAATGAGAGGAAAATGTATATATAATAGCAAAAGAGTTTTTTATAATTTTAGTACATTATATGTTATACATATTTAGTTATCATTATTCTTAAATCTTAGTAATAATATAACTTTATATAAAACTTTATAGTGTGATTACATACATATTACATCATTTAAAAATATTGTTTTGATGAGTTACACATTTAATAATTTTTAGTTGTGCCTTTTATATTTAGATTAATTTTTTAGAGATATGTATAAAAAAAGTAAAATATATAAATAGAATTCAATATTTATGTATCGTAAGTAAAAAGTTTATTACATTATCAATATATTATTTATATGTAACTTTTGTATGTTACTTATTAACAGACACTAATGGTTAATGTATTAATGATAAATGATATACTAATAGTTTAAAAAACTTGTTAAATACATTTATTGTTTTCTCATATGAATAAGTTTTTATATATTTTTTGTTGTAAAAAAACTCATAAACCATGAGATCTGCACTATAACCCTACTATTGTGAGATGTAGATATATAACACTACTAATATGATTGTTTATAATAAATTCCATGAATGCAAGACAGGATCTCATAATATCTGTCATCACAGCACGCTGATGATCAGAAGCAGAAGCAATTGGTAATAGTAATGATGCTAACTAGTTACTGCAGTGGTGTAGTCCCTAACCATATGCAGAGAGCAGAAAGCTGCTTCAATTCAAAACTAATTAAAACCCTCTCTCCCTCTATGTATTTTATTGAATGTGTCTATACTCCTTCACCTTATTCCTCTGACCCAACCTCATCATTACTCACTCACGTGATTTCTTTATCCCTATCTGTCCTACTGTCCTACTATCATATTTAAATTATGTTTTTCATAACACCTTTCTTAAATGTAGCTGTGATAGGACCCTCAGGACCCTGTCCTAAATCCTAATCCCTCCTTTAGCTTTCTTCATGTATTAATTGGAGGACATTAGGTGGGTATTTAAAGTTATCAGTATTTATAGTGAGTGATGTTAAAATTGAATGTCGGTTCAAGTGGTGAATCGGTCTCAATAATAGTACGGTATAATAGTTATATATGTCATTCAATTAAGTCGATCAAAATCAGTCATTCAATTATATAGGTCAAAATTAGTCACACTGGATAATTTTCAATTGAATGTAACAGTCATACCGGCTAGTTTTTATTTAAATTTTTTTCTAATAAAAATAAAAAATTATTAGTTTTTTATTAATTTTTTGACAATATATTATATATATATATATATCTAATTTTGTAGTATGTCGTTTAATTAGTTAAGCATAAGTTGAATTGCTATATCATTATACCAATATCCTAACTGGTTTGGTGATCGATACAATATTAATAACACTCCATTTAGTATAATAAATTTTTATTTTATCAACTATTTATATTTTATTATCATTGATATTTAAATAGGTAATATAAATGAATTGACTGTAAATATTATTTTTATATCATTGAATATTTTTTGTGTAAATGATTCACATAATATCTTTAATTTTATCACTACATATACCAAATTAAGTATTTCAAAGAATACGTAATTGATTTAGGACCAAGTTCAAAAGTTAGTTCGATCAACATTTAAAGTCAATGAGCCTCTAAATATAAATATAAATATAAATATAAATATAAAGTTGAGTTTATATTCAAAAATTAATACATTAATCAATTAGAGTGGGGGAAGGCAAAGTTTTTACACTACTCATCACAATTGAGGGAGAGATTGCTAAGTCATAAATGTTGTAGATTTAAGAATATGTATAATTGTAACTTAGCTTAGTTGAGATATTTAAATAAATTGAGAGATTTGTTTATACTCAATATTATCTATTTATTTTCTTAAACTTAATGGACTAAATGAGTGAAACTTAAAATATATATAAGATTTATATTTTTTCTTTCTCATTATTTATTTCACTCAATCATTTAGTCCGTTGAATTTAAAAAATCAATGAATGAGATTGAGTATAAATAATATAACTTAAATTGGGTATAAACGAATTCATTCTCTTTAAAATAATGCAAAAGAAACTACACAAGGTCTAAAAATTATGCATTAAAAATTACAGTTTCAAACCATTCAAGAAAAAAAAATTAAATACAAAATCTTTCTTTATTTAATCTTAAATAATTATCCTTAAAACATTTAATAGAAGAGTATAAAATCTATACAATAACAGTGTAAAATTTTTACACTCATTACATTATTCACCATTAATTTATATTATTTTTATTTAAAAATTAATATTAATTAATAAATTAAGGGTGGGAATGATTTACTAACAATATTATATTACATTATATTATCAGTTCAAACATATTAAATCGTTATCAGAAAACAAACAATGTACTCGAAAAATGTCACATGATAAACCTCTCAAAAATATGCGGTGGGTCATGGTTTTGTGGCTAGGCTGTGTGGCTTTCTATACATTCCATTAACAATTATTACATTGATGGTCACTTTATGGCATGGTTCCTTTTCTAAAAGAGGCTTCTTCTACCCAATAATTCACCCATCTCTCTCTTGTCTCTGCAACTTATCATTAAAGCCTGCATGACTTCAATTATTGCAATGATCCCAAAAGCATGACATATCTGACTTCTTCACTTCCTTTGCACGATTAATAATATATTTAAATTTTCAAATAAAAATATCAAATTTTAATATATTTAAAACATTTTAATATATTTAAAACATGAATGATATATCATACCACCAATTACGTAAAAGTTTTTTATATTGTCATTACATTATATACTATTCATTTTAATCATTATTGACTTTTAAATAAAAATAATACAAATAAATTGTAAATAAAACATTAACTATGTATAAATCTTTACATTATTCATGCATAGAGATTACACTAAATTCTTGTGTAAATCTTTCTATTCTCAAAATGTAACATATATCACTTATAAAATAATTATTAATAAACAAAGTATCACTTTTGTTTGGAATAAATTGTTCTAACTATTTTAATATGCTAAGATTTTAATCCAATTTTTTTTTAATAATTAATTATTTTTCTGACCAATCACAAATAATAGTACATTCAGTAGTACACTTTTTTGGGACAACAAATGTCGACTATATCTCCACCTTGCTTTGGGGTTCCTATGCTACAGAAATTACAAAATAACCTTTGCTTCTCATGATTTAATTTGCATTTTTTTAAACCAAGACAAAGTAAAATCTAAAGGAGAAGCTTTTCCGTGAATAGTTAAAGTTTGTCGATTTGTCTGCCTAATAAAACATTATAAAAATAGTAGTTTGGTCAAATTAAAATCTCGTTCTAATCATTTAAGGCAACTTTTTCTCCCAATAGTTTTCTTTATTCATATCACGCTTGTTTCTAATAGTCATGGAAATTGTCGTAATATATGCAAGATTCACGACTTTTTTTTGGGAGAGAAAATGGAATGAGGAAAAGAAATAAGAAGATCCGGATAATTAGTAAGTGCGATTGTGCAAATATTATGTACATAAGAAGATCCGCTAAATATTATAATATATTTATGTTCACATTATTATTTTACAAATTAAATTACAAAAAATATATAAGAAGTTATTTGTCTATGATTTTTATATTATTTTTAATATTTATTATCATATATATTTTTACGATTGTTTTACTTTAATGCCTCATGACAAAAGGCTAAAAAATATTAAAACAAAAGATAATATAAATATTTACAAAATGAATTAGATAATGCAAAATATAAATAATGTACAAATGGTAATTGTTAAGACTTTAATGCTAGGCTCTAGGAGCTTAATTTTGAAAATGTGATTTGGTTTTTCTTAATCTTCACAACTATAGGAGGATTATGACATAGAATTCCTCTTCAATTTCACCATTTAAAAAATCACTTGGGTGACTTTGTGTTGTGAAGCATAGGTCATGAAATTTATAATAGCTTATATTTTAGCTATAGGTGAAAGGTTTCAGTCAAATCAATATATTTTGAGTGATTGTAGTCCTCAGTCACTAACCTTTGTTTGTTTCTCATAACATTACCTTATTCATTAAGTTTATTTCTGAAATTTCATCTTGTTCATATGATGAATTTGCCTTGATTAAGTTCCTCTTGCATTGCAAGTATCCATCCTTCATCAAGTAGAACTTCATCAAATTTATTTGTCTCATATGAATGTCATGTTGTTAATATCTCTCATTGTTAATCAAGCTCTCGCTCCTTTATATGAAATACTAATGATAAAATATTCTAGATGATATGTTTTAAACTTTCACTCTCTTTTATAAGTAATTTTCTCATATGGATCGAGTTTTGTTTGTTCTTAATAGACTTCGTCCTTTAATACTTGTCGTGCCATTTTCTCCAATCTTGAGCCAATTAATATTTTATGTGAAATTTTTTTATCATTCTTAAATGTATTATTTAGCTTTATTCAAATTTGGAATCAAATTTTATAAAATAATATTCGTATTCAAAGGCATGAAAATAAAAAATATTTGGTTGTCTACCTTTCTTTAATTCATATGAAGTCTTATTTAGAAAATGTCTTACCAAAATTATGTTGTGCAAATAAGAAGTAGTGTTTATAGCTTCATCTTAGGCATTTTTAGGTAGATTGTTTTCATTTAACATTGATATATACATTTATTGTACTTAACTATTTTTTATTTCAACAAAACTATTTTGTTTAGAAGTTCTTGGTCATGAAAAATTGAAGGACATTCCATTATCTTTATGAAATTTTGTAAATTTTCTATTCTCAATTCAATTTTATGGTTAATTCTTAACAAATATAAGCAGAAATATTTCTCATTTAAAACATTTGTGCATAACATAAAGAACTTTGTGAAGGGTTTTTCCTTATAGGTACATAGTAAACATAACTCATGTGAATCTGAAGTAAACATTGATGATTAGAAAACCATACATCTTACAAATAAGAATAGTTATGTTGATTGGACCAAAGATATCCATGTATAGAAGTTGCAAGTAAGACTAACAATGAATCGAATCAACTTGGTATTTGTTTGAAACTCGAATCGTTATCTAGTTCGATAAACTTGGTTCATGAACTAAATAAGTCGAACTTGGGCTCTAAATTGAGTTTATTAAATAAACAAGTTGAACTTGAGCTGGATAGAGTTTGACTCGTTAGGTTCATAAACTGATTCAATATATATATATATATATAAAATTAATTATTTAAGTTGTCCAAATGAACCAATTCAAGTTAAATCAAATAGTTCATAAACTTTAATTGAGTCAAACTCGAGCTAAGAAATAACTCATATAGAACTCGAGTCGAACTTCGAGCTGGAGAAATCCTTATCAAACTGAGCTGACTGAAACTATAGTTCAATTGGGTTCGTTCTGTTCCCTGCCCTAATTGCAAGGGTCTAAAAGTCAAAATTTTACTTTATAATTAAAGCTAGATTTCTTATGTTTTCTTCTTTTGATGAACATCGCGTAAAAAATATTTTTTAAAGTATATGTCAAATAATGGTTTTTTTATTTCAATTTAGATATATATTTTATACTTATATTTCCTAACTTTTTATGTCTGGGCTATCTTTCATCATTTTCACTTAAAATGCCTTTAACTTTTTATTTAAAAAATCAGACATATTAATTTAAAGAATAAATAACATTGACACCATTTGAGTTTTGGTGAAATTACATAAACCACCCCTCACTTTTCTACATCTACACAAACCTCTCATAGTTTTTATACTTTCATTATACTAACCACCTCTGCATAAGAAATAAATGTAATCTTTTAAACAAAAAATGTGATAAATGCAATTAAATTAAACAAAATATGATATATTATGTAGACAAGTCTAAATAATATATGAGTCAATATTTCTTTATTATTTTTTGTTACAAAATGCATCAACAATTCTAAAGAAATATTGTTTAAATCAGTCTTATAATATATTGTAACGAACCAAAAATAAAAAAAATATTGACTTATATATTATTTGGATTTGTCTCTACAATATATCATGTTTTGTTTAACTTAATTGCATTTATCATATTTTTTGTTTAAAAGATTACACTTATTTCTTATGCAGGGGTTGTCAGTGTAATGAAAGTATAAAAATTATGGGAGATTTGTGCAGGTGTAAAAAAGTGAGGGGTAATTTGTGTAATTGCACTAAAACTCAGGGGTGTCAGTGTAATTTAATCTAATTTAAATATATACTAATAATGTAAAACCAACTGGCGTTGGTTCAAGTGGTACATGCTTGATTCCCCTTAAGCAAGAACCCGGGTTCGAGTCTTGTGGATGGAAAAAATACCCGTTGGGAGAGTTAGCCCCACTTACTTGTGGATGTGCCCGGCTCGGACAGGATTGTCTCCAGTGCGATGATACCTTTAAGAAACTAAGAAAAAAAAATACTAATAATGTAAAAAACTATTAATTTGTTAGTGTATAGACTAATTTCTCATATTATTATGTTCTTTGGATAAAATTGGTGTTGATACATTTTCCCGGGGCAACTTATTGAAGTGAAGTTGTGTTTAATTTTTTTCTTGCAATTTTCATATTTATTACAATCACATATCATTTAAATTTTAAACCATTTAACTAATATCTCATTACATTTTAATAACTTCGAAATTAATTCAACCTCACATATTTATATTTTATACATTAATAACTTGATTTTCATTTTTAAATAACGGTACTACACAGGTATAACGTTTTCATCCTGAATTTGACTTGAATCCTCCAATGAGCTAAATTAACCTGGAAAAGTATCCCAGTTTCCAAGTTAAAAAGTAGATTGATTAAATTTAGAAGTCCAATACAATGAAATGACATATGACTCTGGTAGCTTCCAGCCATGGCTGCTACAACTTTACTTACCTACTTTGAGATCCCAACAATTCTCAGCTATTCTTGAAAGCTAGCCTCTACCTCACAGCTATATAGCTAACATATACTAAAACATGTTGATTGAATTATAATAAGTCACTACCTAATCTAATAATTTATTGAGTAAATGACATAAACCACTCCTCACTTTTCTATATCTACACAAACCTCCCATATTTTGTAACTTTCATTACATTGACCACCTTTGCATAAGAAATAAGTGTAATCTTTTAAATAAAAAATGTGATAAATGCAATTAAGTTAAACAAAACATGATATATTGTGGAGACACATCTAAATAATACATGAGTCAATATTTCTTTATTATTTTTGGTTCACTACACTATATTATAAGAGCGATTTAAACAATATTTCTTTACAATTGTTGATGCATTTTGTAACAAAAAATAATAAAGATATATTGATTTGTATATTATTTAGACTTGTATACACAATATATTATGTTTTGTTTAACTTAATTACATTTATCGCATTTTTTGTTTAAAAGATTACACTTATTTCTTAGGCAGGGGTAGTCAATGTAATGAAAGTTTAAAAATATGGGAGGTTTGTGTAGGTGTAGAAAAGGGAGGGACGATTTGTGTAATTTCACTAAAACTCAGGGGGTGTCAGTGTAATTTACTCTAATTTATTCCATTGCATAATTGTAAACATTACAAGTAAAATGTTGAAATTTTGTATTAAAAATTGAGTTTGATGGATGTAAACTGATGGTGTAAAGTTATTTATCATGTTCACATATTAACTGCTATTTATCTAAAATGATGAAAGATGTGATGATAATATAGAAAATGATTATATTGCGTGTAATACATTTTTTAAAATGAAAATATTATACTCTTATGTTTGGATTTCCTTAGCTCTTTAGGCATAAAATGACCCTATATTTTAACATGAATTTTATTTCATTTTAAAACATTAGATATACCTTTTCCATATAACTCTTTAGCATAAGATACTATATTCACTCTCTAGATTTATATATATATAGAAGTAGTATTTTTTTAATATTTTTAGTCGTTTGATTATACATTAAAAGGTTAGCTTTTATGTATTGAGTAAGAATTAACATTTGCTAATTCATCCTATTATTAACTAGTCGGAAGTCGAAACTCATTTTAACGAATTTAGGCTTTAAAAATTGAATCCAGTGTCTTTTAGGATGAGTTTGGTTTTTTATCGTATGACCATTTTTTTAGGGGAATGGGTAAAGATCACACTTTCAAATGTCTGAACCCTAGCCTCATGCTCCAATGTGCTACTAGAACAACAATATTGTAGAAAAGGGATAAGTTAAAATTGACTTTCAACCTCATGTATCATACTAAGGTGTTTGTGTTGATAACGTTAAAAGTTATAAGATTTGATGTCGATAAAATAATCGGAGTCTAAAATATACAAAAGACTTCAATTGTTGTTTATAATTGATGTCAAAAGTAGAAACTTACTTTGAAACCTTAACCACATCTTTTATTGACCTTAGAACTCGTTAATACCACAATTGAGATCATTATGTTTTAACCATTAATGTTGAAATATCAAATCAAATACAATCTTTCCATTGAGATATATTGTAACATAATGTATCTGCACTTGTAACAACCATAATTGTATAAGATTATCATGTCCTATAAGGGCAACTTTGTATTACCTAACAATTCAGAATGATATATCCATATTGAATAAGTCTAATAATATCCGTCAAGAATAAGATGCTCTAGTATCTCCTCAACTTGTAAATATCTCTCTCAGTCAAACAGTTAACACAAAGACAACAAAACCTTCCAATAATACTTGGAGGAGCATTTGTTTTAGCAAATTCTAAAAACCCAATCACACCATTCTCATACTTATCACTTGTGTGTTTAACATTCCCCCATATATGTTCTCTCCGACAATATACAATTCAATACTAAAATATGAGACACAGATTAATTTTATCATTTTTAATATTTTTTATTTCAAAGAATTTAAAATTGACTTTAAAAATTTGTGCACTGACAGTGTAAAGTTTTTTACATTGTCACATCCAATATTGATTTGTATTACTTTTGTTTGAGAGTCAAATATAGTTAATAAATCAATTGTGGATGACTATATGATAGTGTAAAAAACATTCACAATATTAAATCCTTAAAAATTTGTACCGTGACTTTTAAAATCACATATCATAATTTTATTTTATAGTGAACCCTCTAGCAAGAATCCAGTTTCATATGATCCATATCTGGACAACAAAATAGGGCATTTATTTTTCGAGTGAAACGTGTCATTTCACTTCCTAATTTTCGAATTTCCAACATAAAAATTTTGAAAAAGAAATCATATGTACAAGAATAGAGTTAGTACATATTTTGAAGAACTTATATGAGTTTTAACTCAAAAAAAATTAAATAGATTCACGTGCGTTTGTCAACCTGGATTTGTCGGTCAATCTTCACTCCACGCAAAGGCATAGCAGAAGAAATAAAAAGGGCACAGTAGACAGTGTTATGTGTTGTAGGGTGAAGTGTTTCTGACTTTATAAGTTTGGCATTGAAAAAGAACTCTCTACCTAGCTATTGTAGATTCTTTAATATATATAGATACCAACACACATATTATATATAACCTTAATTTTCTTTCAAGCTTTTCAAAAGATGGAGCTAGCTTTGAGTTTAGGTGATACACAAAAGCCTTTCTCTTTGCTTCATAATAACCCTTCTTCAACCTTACATAATAATAAAGATCCAACAAGTTTATGTATAACACTAGGAGGAGCTAGTTTCAGTGGAAAATCACAAGATAAGAGAAGGGGTTCCTCAGATCCACCACTTCAGCTTGATCTTCTTCCTTCAACACCAGTTCTTCGACCACAGCAACCTTCTTCACATCTTCAAATTCCATGGCTCACGGATGCACGTAAATACCCACTTTCATACTCTCACTTTCTTCCCCCAAGTCCTCTATTTTACTATTTTTAAAACTTATTTTTCATTCATCCAACACTAAAAAGAAGAATAGTGATATATAGTGGAGTTTCACCTTTACCCATCATCAAATAGATCAATTAAATCTCTATAGCTTGTTCATACATCATTTAGGCCTTGTTTAATTTGAATATTTAATGCATAAAAACAAGTTTTATGTGGGGATATATTTTTGTAGCAATGCCATCTATACTAGTAATTGTCTATTAGCACTTTGAATCATATATTTTATGTAACAAAAAAATTATAAATGTACCAACAAGAACCATCATTGTGCATTTTTTAGGAGCTACCAGCCATATCACTATTCTTAGATAGTTCGATTTCTTGACAAAAAAGTTCATTTTTTTCATTATGTATAAGAGATCACACCCACTATATTTTGGTGATTTCTTTGAGATGGATTTGTGTGTAAAAAGGAAGAGTATTAATAATTATAATAATAATGCAGATGATGGAGCATTAAGCAGAAAGAGGAGAGAGGAAGATGGTGAAGAAAGAGGGAGTGATGATGATGAAAATGGCTCGACGCGCAAGAAACTCAGACTCTCCAAGGATCAATCTGCTTTTCTCGAAGAGAGTTTCAAAGAACACACCACTCTTAATCCTGTGTGTAACTCTCTACCTCTTCTCTTTCTCTCTCTACCTAGTACTTATTTCTAATCTTTGGTTTTTTCTTCCTTTTTTGTTGAGTTTTTGACTAATAGATTCTTTACCCACTTATTTGTGTAATATTTTTAATAATGCCTCATTACAAAACTTGACAAAAATAGGATGTTGGTTCGATTGTATAAGACTTCATTAAATTCTCACGTATTATAGGTCAAAATTTTGATTTTTGAGAATGATATTTGTTGAAAGGGATAATCTTACATCATAAAAAAGAGATTAATTTCTTATCTTAGTTATATAATAAAATTACAAAACTTTTAATGAGGGGGAACTACCTATATATCCTTCTAAAAAATGTTACTTTCAAATATTTTTACACCACACAAATGATATATAATGAAAGTATATGGAACAAGGATATGTTGTTTTAAATTATGTACCAAAATCAATCTTCTTTCAAGAAAATATGTCATTTTAATTGAACATTATTTGTTTTTCTATTTTTATTTCAGTCTTATTAGTGGGGGATAGAGTTTGGGACATCATCTGGGATACATGACTACTTTTTTGAAAAATATCCATGAAAGGATCAAAGCTTGATTATTTATTATATTCTGTTTAGCTTGCATAAAAATGTATGTTTTGATATGATTCATAAAACATAATTAACGCCCATGAGTAATGTCAAACTCACTAAGAAGTTGGAGGCCTTGAACTCATGTATCTAATATTAAGTTACAATAACTATACGTAAGTGTATGTCCTCTTTAAAATACTAACTCTTGTAGTCTTATTATTATAGACACTAAACTAACATTAATCTTTGAATTTCTATATATATTTTATTAGTTTTATTTTCTTTTTAAATTAAAATATCAATTATATTAGTTCTAAAGCATGGAGACCTAATGACCTTAGTGTTATGGACTTTTTAGTCTTTAACATTTCTGTCTAATAGCTGCTATATTTAATTTTAATGTATTTTCTTCATTGTTACCAAAATCTCCAGAAGCAGAAACTTGCTCTTGCAAAACAGTTAAATCTTCGTCCTCGTCAAGTTGAAGTTTGGTTTCAGAACAGAAGAGCAAGGTAATAAGATTAATATACCTTCAGTTGTATAGAATTTAGTTGTTATCTTTTGTACATTATTTATAATTGAGACAATACCTTATGCATCAAGAGCAAGAGAAAAAGAAAAAATAATGTGAGTTTTGTACTGTGTCACTGTATCATTGACAATTCATATCTGACTATCATCAACTCTTCCTAAAAAGTAATACCAACGATACAATGACTATATATAAATCTTCATACTGATAATATCACACATGCATCAATATTATAGTTTTTATGTCAGCTTATAATCACCAATTCATATGTGAATTGTCAACTAAATATTGGTAGAAACAATTATACTGAAATAACAATATTAAACTTGTGAATAGTTTTTCTTTTTCTCAAAACAGTTATGAATTACCTACAGGACAAAGTTGAAACAAACAGAAGTGGATTGTGAATATTTAAAGAGATGTTGTGAGACATTAACAGAAGAGAATAGGAAGTTACATAAGGAACTTCAAGAACTCAGAGCTTTGAAAACTTCACAACCATTCTACATGCAACTTCCAGCAACCACTCTCACCATGTGTCCCTCTTGTGAAAAAGTAGCCACCAACACCACCGGAGGTGCCACCACCATCCATCATATCTCCACCACTACTACCACCAACAATGATAATGGTTCTCAAGTCTATGCAGAATTGTCTCTTGGTAAGAATAATAAGATTTTGGGCTTTCCTTATAGTCAAGCCCATCAGCAAAAAGCCCATAATATGGCCTCGTGATCTTATATTTTTTTAATAGGGTTGTATGATCTTATTGTGGGTCACCTTTTTTTATTATCTTTTATATTATAACAACTTCTAGGACCTCTTATTTTTCTGTATAGGTTCATTTCCTAAATTTTAGAATCTATTTATCTTCTTTAATTCTTTTGTTTTGTTTGTTAGCTTCTTTTTATCACGAAAAGGAAGAACTTTTTTGTTGAGATCCCTGAGGAAGTTAAATGGAGACCCTTGTTCAACTTTCTAGTATTTTAATGGTTTATTTTATTTTTAGATTCATATTGGTAGTCTAAACTCTAAAATAGAAATTGTTAATTTAGTCATTTACTTTTTAATGTTTTTTATTTTATCTTTTTGTTAATGGTGTTCGTTTTTTTGGGTCAAAAACAGTAAATTTGTTCCTTGGAAATAGGGTTCTATACTAAAAATCGAATATTTTTTTCATAAATCTTCTTTTCTCTTTTTTTATCATCATCTTTGTTTTTATCATTTCTCCATTTTTATCATAATCATTATAAGACTCTAAATCGCAATAAAAAGCCAAGATTCTTGCAACTAAGAAGGGATCTCCACTGATAATTTGGTACATTCATGTAAAAATGTAACATTATTATAATGAAAGCGTGAAATTAACAAATATTAGCAGATTAAAGTGACATTTTTTGTGGAATGATGAAATTGAAACCTAGAAATAAAATAAAAAATAAAATAGTATTTCAGTCTTTAATTTCTACTTTTGTAGACTGTTGGGTACTTGGGTTGTTTATCAAAACATGTTGTTATACTTAATTTATCTCACCTCACACCTGAGTACTTTTTCGGTTTTTCCCTAACTAGAGATCAAAGGATATCTCATGGTGTCGTTGAATCACAAAAGAAAAATCTGTGTTTCTTACTTTTATTTGCATGAAGGGTTAGTTCCGACATGTGATTTTTATTTACTACGTTGTATATAAGTGAGACTCCTCTCAAACAATTGAGAGATAAGTGACTTTTTTATTTGTATTTTAAGGATAAAAGTGTAATATTATTTTAAATAAAAATGATGTGAATGTCAATATGTGTTACATTTTCTTTACTTTTACATAGCATTTGTCTCTCTATTAATGGAGAGGAGTCTCACTCGTTTCATACAATACCTCAAAAAATGGTACCAAAAGTGGCGCACTGCAAAACAACCATTGGATCCGTACTAAAGCATGATCCTTTAGTCCTTTTATTATTAATTAGTAATAATTAATTAATTGTTTCGAGGTTATGTAAAAATTGTCTGGTGCTTCTTACACCGTTGACATGATAGTGCTTCAGCTTTAGGCATAGTTGCCATCATGACCATAGTCCATTTACATTTTTGGTGTAGCAGTGTTATCACTGCGAATACTGCTTGGTCTAGTGGGTTTGTTGATGATATCTGCGATTCTGAAAGTGTGAGGATTAATCATTCCGTGATTCAATATCAATTAAATCATGTTCTCACTAAGTGAGATTAACTATTTCTATTAAAACAATGTCATATAGGATGTAATTAAGGTGATAATAGTTATTATTACAACAAACAAGAATAGTTAATATAGATCATTGTATCTTATTTGAATGATTGATATTAAAAGAAGTGACCATAAGATTAACAATTAATTTTGAGTAAATTACATTGACATATCCATGAGTTTTAGTGAAATTACACAAACAACCTCTAACTTTTTTACGCCTACACAAACCTCTCCTAATTTTTATAATTTCATTACACCGACCACCACTGCATAAGAAATAAGTGTATTTTTAAACAAAAAATATGATAAACACAATTAAGTTAAACAAAACATGATATATTGTGAGACAAGTCCAAATAATCTATGAGTCATTATTTCTTTATTAGTTTTGGTTCGTCACACTATATTATAAGAGCGATTTAAACAACATTTCTTTAGAATTGTTGATGAATTTTGTAACAAAAAATAATAAAGATACATTGATTTGTATTTAGACTTGTCTACACAATATATGACGTTTTGTTTAACTTAATTGCATTTATCACATTTTTTGTTTAAAAAATTACACTTATTTCTTATGCAGAGGTGATCAGTGTAATGAAAGTATAAAAATTAGGGGAGATTTGTGTAGGTGTAGAAGAGTAATGAGTGATTTATGTAATTTTACTAAAACTCATGAAGTGTTAGTATAATTTACTCATTAATTTTTAATTCTAACCATTCATGTATAATTGTAAGACCTGAATTTATTGTTTTTACAAAATTCTATACAAGTCACTCTCATCATGTATAATATCATAAAGCATGTTCCATAAAATATTTTGTGCATATAATATTACTTTTGGTCTCTACCTTAACAAATTGGAAACTAACTCATTTTATCTGCTTTTGGGCTTTTAATATTTCCTTAACATATATTCAAATCACTTTAAGCCGTAATTTTACTATTTTTTCTATAATAAGAATTATTCAAATATTTTTTCTAATGCATTAGTTCATAATATATCTTTTTCAATGTTTTCATTTATTCAATGTAACATTCTCAACCATGCTAAATTTTTTTCTTTCTGATGTTGATATTTGATAGCATTATATTACATTGAGTTAAGATAAGGAATTTTTTAGGATTTATATGGCTGCCAATTAAGAAATGGCTGAAGAAGGCAAAGTAGGTGGTTTAAATATGCAGATCAAATATTTAATCCTAATATGGATCCACTGTCAAGAACAAATGAGTCCAATCAAGGGAGATGCCTTTTGGTCCAGTGTTTTTAATTTTGGATCAAATTTTATATGAAAGTTTCATAATACCCCTATATCAAAATACATTTTGACAGAAATGTCCAAAAACATATTCTAATATCTATTTGTGTGAATGAAAAAAATACATTTCAGCATTAATTTACAGAATTTATGATTTTTGAAAATAAATTATACATTTCAACACTGGTTTGCCAGAATGTATAAGTTTTTTTCAGACAACCATACGTTGGAATGGTTTTTGATGTTTGGAGGGGTATGAAATTGTTGATGAGTGAGAATGAATGGGACACTATATATACATTTTATTTAAGGAAAATGCTTAGCCCTAGTTAAATAAAAAAGTTGTCGTATACACACTTCTCAAATTTTGTGTATTATGTTGAGGCATACATTTAAAATGAGAGGATATATTCTCCTAACCCTATATGCGTAGTGCGTACTGCATATTGCATGAGAAAAATGTTTGTCCTTTGTTTCTTTTGAAAGTGTATTTGTCAAAGACATGGAATAAGAGTGTAATATCTTTGTATTAAATATTTATACACAGTATATCATTCACTATTATATTATTACTTTTTTGAAGAGTCAATAATAAATGATAAATAATATAATGTTAATATATAAAACTCACCATCCATTTATACATTTATTTTCTCATGGAATAATACCTATGCATATTATTGATATTATGGTTCTCATCAAAGTAAGGTTTTAGACATTGACAAATGTTAGTATATTAGTAGTTATTTTGGACAAGACTCAAACCCTTAATATATTTCACTACACCCTTAATAATCAAACCATCTCATAACTCCTTTTTTTATTTTAAATTTACTATGACTAATGTTGGAACCACAATCTCCTTCAGTTCATTCTTATCAACTATGACTATGAGCCTTTATAAGTCATAACCCTATATATTCCTCTCATTCACCTATGACCATGAGTCTAGTACATTGCAATAACTTGCATCTAGTCTAGACCCACAATTATGTTATATAAATGGGGGAAAATTTACATTTCTGGTATAGTTTGACTACCTTATTACTACTCTGGTATAACTTTTTAAAATATTACGAAACTATTATATTTTTTATTAAAATCGTGTATAGGGTACACGATTCCTGAGAAACAACTTTTGCCCCACCAAACTCGTGTATGGGGTACACGAGATTAATTTTCTCTCTCCTAAGCTCGTGCACCCCATGCATGAGACCCCTCCCACTTTTTTTTTCTTTGCCTTGGACCGATTTCTCCGGTCCAGGGTTTTTAAGAATTTTGTTCTGGTTTTTGAGTTATATCAAAATTATAGATTATTATTTGTATTATATTTTTTATTTTATATGATGTAAACTAAGATTATTCATTTAGTTACATGTATCACTTTGAAACCTAAATTGGTGAAGATTTTTTGGAATTTTAGACGAGTTTTTTGTTGCATGAGTTTTGTATAATTAGGGTTTTGATTTATATTATATTTTTAATTATTAAATATATGATTAATAGTAATTTGATAACAAAGAATGACATGAACAAACATTTATATTAAAACCATTGATAATTAGAAACATCAAAATACAAAAAAATAAATTACATAGAAAG
>NC_032024.1:15278256-15278764 GCF_001865875.1 Lupinus angustifolius
TCTTCGTGGTGGAAGAACTCTTAATTCTGGTTTATGGACTTCTCTAGCTCTTCCACTAGCAACTCTTCTAAGTTGTTGCTCCTCTTCCTCCTCACCACCTTCATCATTGCTTTGTTCTGGTTGTGATGGCATAGAAGGACGGTAAAAACCTTGTGAACCATATGCAGACATTGTTGTGTTTGAATTTGTAGCAAACATTGATGGTTGTGATAGCATAGTAGGACGGCAAAAACCTTGTGCACCATATGCCAACATTGGTGTATTTGAATTGGTAGCAAACATTGATGTCAATGATTGTTGATATTGAGAACCTTCTCCCATATGGTAGGTAGTTGGAAATGTTGTGAAAGCTCCATAGGGTTGTTCTCCTTGAAGATAAGGTGATGGTACTTGTGCCTCAGAGTGAAACTGTGTTTGAGTTGAACTTTGATGTTGAGCATGCATGTTGAATTGTTGAGTAGGAGGAGCTCTAACTCGGGAATTTTTGAAGGCTGTTGGATTTAACTGT
>NC_032024.1:15278864-15296010 GCF_001865875.1 Lupinus angustifolius
CACTAATTCTTTACACGCAAAATTGACATAATCAATAGTTTCAATGGGATTGTTGTAAGAATGAGGAATATCAGTTCTTTCAATAAGTTGATTTTCAAAGTTAAACTACAAACAAGATATAAGTTTAGTTATTGAATGAAATGACAAAATATAAATTAATAAAAGAATATGGATTTAAAAAGCTTACTGCTCCAACAGAATATGCCCCATTTGGTGAAATATATTTCCTAGTCCTTTGTAGATACCACTCCATATATTGTGAGTAGTGATACAAAGGTTTTTGACCATGCACGTATCTCGACTATCCCACATTTGAATCCAAACTTCATGTTTTTGTGGCCAATTGTATTCGTTTTTGCCACGTATGTCCATTTTGTGCAGTTTGTCAAAGTTTGGTGGGTCTTGTGGAATAGGGTGTTGCAGTCCAAATTGTCTCATGACGTGATCTGCAGCATGCCATTCGACTGTTGTGAAGCAAATCAATGGCACACGGTTTCACTCTGTTCTACCACTTCCTCATCAGCATCTTCTGGAAGTTCTAGGTAGATGTTGTCAAGCCAAGAAAGTAGTACCCTTTGCCCCATTATTTGTTTATCTGATGGGATAACACCTAACAATTGTTGGCAAAGATCTCCCCAATCCAAACTTGTGTCTCCAGTAACAGCTTTTCCATCAATGAGAATTCCAAGCTGGTATGCAACATCTTCTAGTGTGATGGTGCACTCTCCATTAGGGAAATGGAAAGTGTGTGTTTCTGGCCTCCATCTCTCAACCATTGTTGTTAGAAGATTATTATTGATTCCAGCTCCTCCAATATTCAACAAGTTGGCAAAAGCAGTGTTGCGAATAACTTGTTCAGAAGGTAGAGTTTGACATAAATTGTATCTAGCACGAAATAGAGTTTCTTCACCATTCCAGAAGTAGATATATGTTTTTCTTGAAGTGTTAATAGAGAGGTGTTGAAAGGGCCTGGACTAAAATATTCTATTGCTTTGAATGATAATATAAGAGTGGAGAAAATAGAAGAGAATGTGAGAATTTGAGTAGAATGTGTGAGTGTAAAGTGGGAGAAGATGAGTGTGGCATTTAAAGGAAAATGTAATTATCATTCAAAAGGTGTAAATATTTTCAAATGCATGTAAAATTCAAATTTCAAAGTGCACATGCAATTTTCATTCAATGTTTCTTGTCATTAAATCTTCAATAGTGTGTGTCATAGCATGCATGCTTTTTTATGACACAAAAGGCATGCATTGGTCATTCAAAGGGTGTAAGATTTAATATGTCATTACTTTTTTAGATAATATTTTGAAGGTCTATGGGATTCACTTTCAGCCAATCGGTAATTAAGAATATTGGCCTCCTTATTCAGGACCATCATTCATTCCTAATCTTGTTATGCGTAGGAAGCGAACTGGAAGACCAAAAACGAAACAGATACATAATGAAATGGATGAAGTTCAATCTCAATGGATTAAAAAATGTGAATGGTGTAGGTCTGAAGGACATAACAGAAAGAATTGTCCATTCCGAATGAGGGAAGTCGGTGAGAGTTCTAGGCAACCCGGTAATAATGAGTAGTTAATATAATATTATGAATATGTTTTAAGTCATTGTGTACGATGTGTTTTAAATTAATATGTATGAATCTGTTTTGCATGTACACTCAGATTCCAATGCAATGACATATTAAATCTTACACCCTTTCAATGACCAATGCATACCTCTCGTGTCATAAAAAAACATGCATGCTATGACACACACTATTAAAAATTCAATGACAAGAAACATTGAATGACAATTGCATGTGCACTTCGAAATTTGAATTTTACATGCATTTGAAAATATTTACACATTTTGAATGATAATTACATTTTTCCTTTAAATACCACACTCATCTTCTCCCACTTTACACTCACACATTCTACTCAAATTCTCACATTCTCTTCTATTTTCTCCACTATTATATTATCACTCAAAGCAATGGAATATTTTGGTCCAGACCCTTTCAACACCTCTCTATTAACACTTCAAGAAAAACATATATCTACTTCTACATGGAATGGTGAAGAAACTCTATTTCGTGCTAGATACAATTTATGGCAAACTCTACCTTCTGAACAAGTGTTACAAGTTATTCGCAACACTGCTTTTGCCAACTTGTTGAATATTGGAGGAGCTGGAATCAATAATAATCTTCTAACAGCAATGGTTGAGAGATGGAGGCCAGAAACACACACTTTCCATTTCCCTAATGGAGAGTGCACCATCACACTAGAAGATGTTGCATACCAGCTTGGAATTCTCATTGATGGAAAAGCTGTTACTGGAGACACAAGTTTGGATTGGGGAGATCTTTGCCAACAATTGTTAGGTGTTACCCCATCAGATAAACAAATAATGGGGCAAAGGGTACTACTTTCTTGGCTTGACAGCATCTACCAAGAACTTCCAGAAGATGTTGATGAGGAAGTGGTAGAACAGAGTGAAACTGTGTTTGAGTTGAACAGCAAGGGCCTGGACAAATCCCTGATATTTCACGTGCACGTGTGCCATTGATTTGTTTCGCAACAGTCGAATGGCATGCTGCAGATCACGTCATGAGACAATTTGGACTGCAACAACCTATTCCACAAGACCCACCAAACTTTGACAAACTGCACAAAATGGACTTACGTGGCAAAAACGAATACAATTGGCCACAAAAACATGAAGTTTGGATTCAAATGTGGGATAGTCGAGATATGTGCGTGGTCAACGGTATTCCAGATACTGAACCTTTGTATCACTACTCACAATATATGGAGTGGTATCTACAAAGGACTAGGAACTATATTTCACCAAATGGGGCATATGCTGTTGGAACAGTAAGCTTTTTAAATCCATATTCTTTTATTAATTTATATTTTGTCATTTCATTCAATAACTAAACTTATATATTGTTTGTAGTTTAACTTTGAAAATCAACTTATTGAAAGAACTGATGTTCCTAATTCTTACGACAATCTCATCGAAACTATTGATTATGTCAATTTTGCGTGTAAAGAATTAGTGAATGCATTGTTACAGTTAAATCCAACAGCCTTCAAAAATTCCCGAGTTAGAGCTCCTCCTCCTCAACAATTCAACATGCATGCATATGAGTCTGAACCTCAACATCAAAGTTCAACTCAAAACAGTTTCACTCTGAGGCACAAGTACCATCACCTTATCTTCAAGGAGAACAACCCTATGGAGCTTTCACAACATTTCCAACTACCTACCATATGGGAGAAGGTTCTCAATATCAACAATCATTGCCATCAATGTTTGCTACCAGTTCAAATACACCAATGTCGGCATATGGTTCACAAGGTTTTTACCGTCCTACTACAGTCCTACACCATCCACATTTTTTAATCCGTTGAGATTGAACTTCATCCATTTCATTATGTATCCGTTTCGTTTTTTGTCTTCCAGTTCGCTTCCTATGTATAACAGGATTAGGAATGAATGAGGGTCCTGAATATGAATGAGGGTCCTGAATAAGGAGGCCAATATTCTTCATTACCTAATCCTGTTATGCGTAGGAAGCGAACTGGAAGACCAAAAACGAAACAGATACATAATGAAATGGATGAAGTTCAATCTCAATGGATTAAAAAATGTGAATGGTGTAGGTCTGAAGGACATAACAGAAAGAATTGTCCATTCCGAATGAGGGAAGTCGGTGAGAGTTCTAGGCAACCCGGTAATAATGAGTAGTTAATATAATATTATGAATATGTTTTAAGTCATTGTGTACGATGTGTTTTAAATTAATATGTATGAATCTGTTTGAAATCAATGTCTATGAATCTCAATAAATAACCTTATTTTACATCATACAAAATAAAAATATAGTATAAATCAAAAACTCTAATTATACAAAACTCATGCAACAAAAAACTCATCTAAAATTCCAAAAAACCTTTACCAATTTAGGTTTCAAAGTGATACATGTAACTGAATGAATAATCTTAGTTTACATCATACAAAATAAAAAATATAATACAAATAATAATCTATAATTTTGATATAACTCATGCAACTCAAAAACCATAACAAAATTCTTAAAAACCCTGGACCGGAAACACCGGTCCAAGGCAAAGAAAAAAAGAAGAAAAAAAAAGTGGGAGGGGTCTCGTGCATGGAGTGCGAGATTAGGAGAGAGAAAATTAATCTCGTGTACCCCATACATGAGTTTGGTGGGGCAAAACTGTTTCCCAGGAATGGTGTACCCTATGCACGATTTTAATAAAAAGTATACTAGTTCCGTAATATTTTAAAAAGTTATACCAAAGTGGTAATAAGACAGTCAAAATATACCAGAAATGTGAATTTTCCTATAAATGGGTTAGAGTTCCTTGTGCTCTTACCAAATTAATTGGTTTATAAAATATTGGCAAGTAGGGTTTGAAATAGTATGGCTAGGCTACCTAAATAAGCCTACTTCTGCATTCTAATGCCTAGGCAAATAAACCTACTGCTTTATAATGTCCACATGTATAACTTACCATATATTGTTTTTTAGACATGATTGTTTTTTTAGGCTCAACCTGACATGTTTACAAGTCTCCATTTTCCTTAAGACTTTGTATATAGATAAAATAAAAAACTGTTAAAAAAATAAAATTAGCAATTAAAAAGCTCTTCATATTCAAATGGATACAAGTGTAGATAAAATTATAAATACGGAATCAATCAGATAAATTAACTGAAAGGTCCATGATTAGTTCATCTTAAATGTTTGATTATATTAAAGTCTAATCTTATTACAGATTTACAATAGTAATCAGCCATTCAGGCTAGAAAGAAAATGGAGATGTATGGAATGGATGATTTTCTAAGACAGACTAATCACCAATTCTCTGTTCTCTTCACTAACTTAAGCAAATACATATGAACAAATTTATTGCACAGTTACAAGGTACTTATATCTCTTAATTATATCTTGTCTCTCTTAGCTTTTTAAACTAAATAAAAGAGCATTTTCAGTATGGTATCATTCTTTCCCTATCCTAGAAATGGATGGGACAAAAATGGTATATTGCATTTGTTCTGCTTCAACTTAACTTAACTCATTAAATATAACT
Organism: Lupinus angustifolius; assembly: GCF_001865875.1. Classification (NCBI taxonomy): domain Eukaryota; kingdom Viridiplantae; phylum Streptophyta; class Magnoliopsida; order Fabales; family Fabaceae; genus Lupinus; species Lupinus angustifolius. The sequence continues at coordinate 15,283,979 of NC_032024.1, forward strand.
GAGACATAAGTACATGGAAAAAACTTCTCTAGAAGTAAGCTTAAGTGTAAAGTGAGCAATTAAGACATGGCCGATGATTAGTTGAAGTGAAATGAGATCTTTATGCACTTTAACTAATCAAGGGTAGATACGGATTTTGTTGTTAACACATGTACGCTCATGCTCACTTTAGAGAAGCCTTATCCAAAGCATGGTAGTTTACATTACCTAGCCTCTCTTCTGCTGATGCTGATTCTGATATTGTCTCGTTAAAATTTCAGCATATAGAATCTCATTCCATGCATCAGGAACACCTGGAAGGCACCAGTGACTGCAGTCTTGGTATCGCAATGGTGATTTCCTTTCCTCGGGTGATAGGTTTAGTTTCCTGTATATCGAGGGATGACCGTCCTTCCGAAAATCTGTCATTCTAGTGATATTCAAGTAGGTGACATTGGTTTTCATAAACTTCAGCACATTTTCCAAAACCCTCATCTTAGGTGGGTATTGATTTAGGTACTTCTCATTATTGATGGGCTCAGTTTCACTGTCACATGCTCCACCCGAATTCCATTGCCCGCCACTGCAGTATGATAATAGAAACAGGAAAGTTTGTACGATCAGTAGGTATTTAATTTTAGTTCCATGGTCTAATGTGTGTGCAAGCAATATGTTCTCAGTAGGAGAATTTTTTGTATAAATTTGAAGCACCAAAGTTGCTTTCGCTAGACCAGTCATGTATGATATACTTGCTACATTAATCAAAGATGTGACTGGCCTAATGCGCCCAACATGGATGCTTTAGGTTTATGCGAGAATTTTTCCTAGACTTGAATGATGAAACTAAATCCGAGAGTAATGGGAGATCAAAATAAGAGAAAAATCGGCAATTGAATTGCACTTCACCTGAAATGGGAAGCAGAATAGCCTCTGAAGAAGACCATAGACTTGGATGGGTTTACATTGGCATCAACCCACCTGCTCCATGTTGTGATAGCTTTTCGGAAAGCCTCGAGAACATTTAGTTCATGATAGATATGGCTACCTTCTTGGTAATAATCCTCCCTGGAAATATCCATGAACAATATAGTTCACATTAATAACAAGGTTTACGTCTTATCATGGAATTCAAAAAACAATTATGGATATGGATAATTAGACAACGATAAACAGAAAATATGAAGAGGAAATTGCAACATTCTTTTACCCTTTAGCAGTTTTATCATGAGTCCACCAATGACCAGTGTTGAAGACAATAATATCTGCATCTTTATATTGATCTGAAGATCGACCAACTAAATCGAGACGAAGTGTTTCCTTCTTTGTTCCATTCTTGTCAGGCATCTCCCACTCTTGAACTAAGAATGGAGATACAAAAAGCTCCACGGTGAACTTATAATCCTACCAGGCCATTCATACAAAGCCAACATCATGAGGAAATGAATAGCAAAATCAAACAGAAAGATAGAAAACTATAATGCAAAAGAGTTTAATACATACTTTGAATATGAATGAATAAGAAGCTTCGCCTCTGAAATGGACCCTTCCATTTACTTCATAAACTCTGCTTTTATGTTTTGCAGCATTTCTTAGTATGCAAATCAGAGATTCCCACATGTTCCTGTTGAGAGAATCGCCAACAAAAACCAGTCTCTTTCCCCTCAATAAGTCCAGCAATCGATGGCCATCCAGCCTGTAAGCAATTCAACAATTTACATATTAGCAAAGTCCACCAAACTGAAAACTCAATTCCTGTGGGTGACACTTATTAGTGGGGCAGTCACGCACTAAAAGGGATTAGTTCCAAACCCATAGGGTGAGGGGAAACTTTTGGTTATATCAACAACAAAAAAGTCCACCAAACTGAGATCCCAAAGAAATAGCTGATGGATCAATTATAACAGACTACAAAAAAAAAAAAGCAACCGCAAAAAGCATCCCCAGTAAAACACTAACATAAAGTAGAAAATCTTGGTGAGCTTGGACTAACACAAACATTCATCAAATTGAAAAGTGCTAGACACAACTAGTTATACTTTATATTTGGATTAGCTTACTTTGTGTTTCAAATTACTTATTATCAAAAGCTTAGTTGCATTCATAATAGTTCACAACAACCAACCTTTAATCCTACTAGGTGAGATTGGCTACATGGATAGAACATATAACGTTCTATCATAATCATGCTCATTGATCTTTAAGAGTTTCTTAATTGTTACACCTATGGTTTTCCTTAGCCTCTCTCTTCCTTCTGGGAATTGGACTAACCCACATTTAGTCTACTCTCTTACGAGGGTTTCTCCTGGTCTCCTCCATACATGTCCAAACCACCTAAAGGCCGACTCTACCATCTTTTCCACTAGGAGCTACTTCTTTGCCCCAAAATTTATTTTCTAAGCTCGATCCAAATTAATCAAGATCTAATGTAATCTCTAGATAACAAAATAATCAAAATTCCAAACAAAAAGGCTATAAAAAATAATGGAACCCTAGATACATGAGATTTACAAACCTTGGGAGAGTGCATCCCTTGGGCTTCCACTTATATTTCTGATAGTTCTTATCAAGCCTTCCATTTCTAATACAATTGAACTGTTCATCAATCAGATCAGTGCAAGAACCTGATTCATAAAGTGGGTATGAATCATCCTTCACCCACTCTCCATCAAAAAAATCACACTTTATCAGAGACTCCAAATATTCATCTTTCTCTCTAGCTCCATTTTTCTCATTGTTTTGTTTCTTCGCCAAAGAAGCTGTGTAATTATTTGAAACAACACCCTTCACAGCAGAAGAAGAAGAAGAAGAAGAAGAAGCATTTGAACTAGAAACATTGGTTGCAGCAGGAACAGTAGCATTTGTAGTTTGATTTTTCTTCACAGATTTAGCTTCATCAGGCTTCAAAGTTTGATTTTTAAAACCCACTTCCTTGTTTACAAGGGAAGTTGAATCCCCTTGCAAAGATGAGTTTTTTATGGTGGAAATTGTGGTTTGGTTTGTGCTTGGAATTGAAACTGGAACTGCATCTTGTGATGAATTTACTAAGCTTTGAGTTATGTTTTCTAAAGAGGGTGCCTTGAAAGTTTCTTCATTTGGGTTGGGATTAGGAGATTGAGAAGTAGCATTAGTGGATCTAGAAGAATTGGTAGTGTTTGGAAAAAGGAATGAGAAGAAAGGAGAGAGCTGAGATTTATATGAATCAGGTGTTGTTGCAGTAGTTGTAGAAGATGAGAATATGTTGGTGAACCAAGGAGATGAAGCATTTGGAGAAGGTGAAAAGGCTAAGAAAACAGTAACAGAAACAAAGACAAGTGTGAAAACATATGCAAAAGTAACTGTTTTTCTTGCTTTGAGAATGGAGAAGATGTTTTTTAGGTCTGTGACCAGGTGGTGGTTGTTGTTATTACCAACACCAATGAGTTCATATTTTGTAGCATCAGCCATGGTGGTTTGTGTTGTTGTTGTTCCTGTTTTTGTGATAGAACTCAAAAATGAAAGTGATGAGACAGAAAAATGTTGATATACCTAAGTACTTGTGTTTGTGTTGTTATTTGTGAAGACCTGTGTCAGATAGAGAGTGTGAAAGGTAAAGAGAAAAATGATGAATGGAGTAGTTGAGTGGGGTGAGTGATGTTTGAGTAATCAAACTAATGAAGTATAAGAAGTGTGTTTAATATTTTACTAGACTGGACCAGAGTCTTAAAAGTGTAGAGAGAAAATGACTCAATAATAGAAATGACCCAGTATTTTATAGGTTGCCGACTTAGTTATCAGTGGTATATATTAGAGATAAGAGGAATCTTGTATCATTCTGGTTTTTTTTCCGTACAATGGAAAGAATAACAAAGAAAAGGCTAAAACATAGGGGTGAGATGCGTTCTTGTAGGTGGAGAGTCTCATGACTTCAAGTCATCATGAGTCCCACAACTAAACTTAGACATATGGTCTGTCAACTTGTTTCTTTATTTGAAAATATGTTGGACTCGAATATTCCAATTTCTAGTAAACAAACCATTAATGTTATGAATAACTTCAGATAAATACTCCAAACGAATCTGCAACCTATCTGAAATGATATAGATCACCTTCAGGCAGTCTCTCTAAGATTATCTTATGGTGACCCAAACTCCCAGCCAACCTTGACCCATGTTCAATAGCTAGAAGCTCTACTAGAATGGGAGTTCCAATACTTAGGTTGTCCGAGAACTCTGATAACTTTCATGATTGCGAATAACTCCACCACTTCCAATATTTTCGTCTCTCAAACTACATTTTCTATCTATATTAAGTTTAACCATGAAATCATGGTGGACATGGATACTTCATTAGAAAATATGTTTTTAGAACACCAATCCTTGAAATAATGATGGACATTTCTAACGACATAGGCTAAATCTCAAGTATTATTACCAAATATCATGTTGTTGCCCCACCTCTAAGCCCACTACAAACCCACTAAAAAGAGCAAATTGTTCTTGTGGCGAGTGTTCTCCACTAGCTAGGACATGAAACATTGATTATCCCAAAAAAACTTGATCATTGAAGTTCAAACGACGTCATAAAATAGCAGAATTGTAACAATCTCAAAAGGTATGGAGAAGGTCCACATATCATTGTTGCATCAGCAGGTAGGAGTAGTAGTCATATTCCTCTTATAGCAAAGAAAGTTAGTAGGCAATGAATCATGAGCAGAAAATCATCATAAAAACTTTATTTTTTCAAGGGCTTGTATTCTCCACAAACACCTACAGTGGCTTGGAAAGGGCACAACCACATTCGTACTTTTTCTCCACCAGTAGCCTGAATTTGTTGGGTAACACTCTGTTGCATTGTCCTCCCAAATCCAAGAGTCATTGTCGTGCTAAGAAGATGGAATAGGTATTGAAAGGATATTACCTTTCACATGGCTAGGAAGTAAAGTGTACAAAATACTTAAATCTCAGCAACCTTCCTCTACAGATCTTTCACCTGCGGTTGTGGGTCAGAAATATTAATAAAATCAACTATAAAACTAAAATAACCCATACCTGACCAATTAATATACTAGAATGATCGACCACCATCTCTTAACTTAAAACTGAATCCATCACTCAACTCCATGGTTGCTTTCACAATATTTTAATATTAAATAAAGTAAATGAAAGATATTGTTTATTTATTATCTTGAAAATATAAAAGTATATTTGTTTTTTTAGTTAGTTTTTATCTTACTTTTTTGTTTTCAAAAATACTTTTATAATTAAATAAGGCACATGTCATAATTTTAGTGATCGAATAAGATAATTTATTTACTCGTATAAAAGATAAGTTTTATTCATCATTATGTATTTATGATAACAAAATTAGAGAATCAATAATACTTTCGACCAAACAATGTTGCTTTCACAATATTTTAATATTAAATAAAGTATATGAAATATATTATCTATTTATTATCTTGAAAATATAAAAATATATATGTTTTTTTGGTTAGTGTTATCCTTTTTTTATTTTTGTAAATAATATTATGGAAAAATATTAAATAAGACATATGATATAATTTTAATGATCAAGGATATAACTTATCTCCTTATATGAAGCGATATTTTTTATCATTATGTATATATGATGCAAAAAAATAGAGAATTAATAATACTTTTAACCAAACATGATGAGTTATTGAATATGACATAGATCAGGCTGAATAATGTTTATACCTCACGCCTTAAAATATTGATAATGTCTAATTTTTTAACCCAAACTGACTATATACTCAATAAAATTTAACTCTCTTTAAACTCAATCATGATTAAACTATATTAAATGAGTGGGTAAAGTCGATCCTACTCAACCCTAAATAATATAGCCATATGATATGAAGAGATCCAATAAAGGCCGTTACTGCCATGTGCCATGCCACCGTGTCGGTGAAGCCGTGTTTGAAGTTGGAATATTGGATTGAGTCATTTTCCAAGAACCAGTGTTTGAATTCCAAACCACGTTACAAATTATTTTATCATTGGAAAATCATGTTCATTTATTCGAAAACAAATTTATGGCATTTTTTATGGGCAAAATTTGTGAGGGAAAGGGAAATTTAATTATCAATTGTGGAAAATAAACAAAATCCGGAAAGGGTTACTTCACATTTGTGGTCAAACAACGATGTAATATGACAATAGTATAAAGATTTATACATCATTCAATACTTATATTATAATATTTTTTAAAGAGTTAATAATAATAATACATGAATTATATTTTTAAAGAGTTAATATAATAAAACATAAATTATATTTTTAAAGATTTAATAATAATAAAATATGAATGATATTGGACTATTAGTGATGATATAATAATAATATATAAAATTCATACATCATAATTACATATATTTTTCTTGCCAAAATTCACATTTGTGGAGTGGACTTCTTGCTCGACATGAACCATGAGAGGTAGGTAACTTTCCATCATTATGTTTAATAAGAGTAATTGTAATGTTTTACTCCTTAAATACATTTGGTCTCCAAATATTTTTATATAATACAACAAAAGTCCCCCATCATTTATTCTTAAAAAATAATAATAATGAAAGACACAATCATTATATAAAAACTTTATATTGTGCATAAATATTGGTATATTTAAAAAGTAAAAACATAGCATAATGTAAATGTTTTTTATATTATAATTACATTATTTATCATTTATTTTTAAATATTATTACTGACTTTTAAATAAAAATAATTAAAATAAATGATAGGATGATATATATATATATTAGAGTCATATTAAAGTTTGTTTACTGCACCAAATTTGATCCTCCCGAATTTCCGTCCAATTTTATAACGGGTCCATCAATTCTTGCGTTGTACCCCACTCGTTGACATGACACCAGCTTAACATTTATTGATGATAATGATAATTATTAACCTTTATAACTTCTTCCATTTCCACTTTCTCCTCTTTTCCTATATACCCCATTAATTTCTGACTCTAAAATCTGGCAAACTAAAAATAGGAAAAGGAAAAAAAATTAGGTAGCTGATGTTTGAGAAAAAAATGGTAAAATCATACATTAGTTGGTTTGACTATTTTTGTAAAGGATAATGTTAAAACTTAGAAATTGGAGGCAGTAGAGCAAATGAATTTTAGTACAATGTCTAGAAACAAATGGATTTCAGCACAATTTCTAGTTAAACGGATGTCTAGCAAATTATAAGTATAAAGATTAGGAAATATTTAGATATTAATGTTATATCTATAAATATAATTTTTATAATAAAGTAGTGTGATTATTTGACTTATATAACCAACATCAGCTAAAGAAATTAAAGTTTGATTATATTTGTAATTAAGCTATCTAACCTTCAAACTAATTAAGTGAAGTGTTATGTTATTTGATATTTAAGGTTACTCTTATCCACATAGTTTACGAAATTATTAAATGATATAAACTTTTGATATTATACTAAAGTAACTCTATTTATGAACGGATGTTAGTTCAAGTGATACATGTTTGATTCCCCTTAGCAAGGTCTCGGGTTCGAGTCTTGTCGATGGAGAAAATGTCCGCTAGGAGAGTTAACCTCACGTACATGTGGATGTTCCCGGCTCGGACAAGATTGCCTCCGGTGCGAGGATACTTGTGGGAAACAAAAAAAAAATAACTCCATTTAATTAACATTTATAGTTAAAATAAAAAACATGAATAACAAATAAGGACATAGTTGAAAAAGTAAAGTATATATTACTTTTAAGATTTAAAATTACAAATTATTTAAAATATGAAATGATATAGATCATAATAATCATATATCATCATATTAAATCTTTGTACTTACAGAAAATTAATAAGAAGATATAAGGTTACTCTATATTTATTAGAGTGTAAAATCTATATGTTAACAATGTAAAGATTTATATACTTACACCTCATTATCTACAATTTATTTGAATCATTTTTTTTAAAATCAAATAATTAAGTATTAATGATGGATGATGCATTGTCAATATATAACACTCATTCACTATGAATACATTTTTTTCTCTGCCTATTGTTCACCAAAGCATAATAAACAATGACAACAGTACGGCTTAGACTTCCGTACCTGAGTCTTCACGAATCAGGATATATTAAATTCATCCGCGTGAAGCTGGCTGGGGTTTTCCATCATCATCAGGTATTTGGGAGTGTTATTAGTGACATAAACTTTATTAACATCTATTATCCGTTCGATTTTTTATATTTTATTTGTGTCTTCATCCAATTAAAAATTGTAATATCTAAAAAACAGAAAATTAATATTTTATTATTATTTAATGAGATTTGATTGGTTTAAGATATATGGACAAAATTTTGTTTGGACCCATGATCCTTTTCAAACTTTACCATGTAAACACCGTGAATTTTCTGTATATGTTTTATTAATTATTTATTTTAACAACAATTAATTTTAGAAATTAAACGGTATTGAATTAGATTAAACTGTAGTTGAGTGTTAGTCTTGTTTTGTGATTTCTTCTTTTTTGGTAAATTTTCATAATTTTATGTGACGAAAAGTTTTTGAGCTGCGGTCGGACCCAAATTCGCCCGAATTCGGCATAATAACGTGTTTTTGAGTTCCGTAACTCGGAATTGAATTCCGATTGCGTCATTTGCTTCGAAATATTATTTCAAGTCAAGATAGACATCAAGTTTGTCCAGAATGCATTTCTAATTATTTTTCACTGCGAATTTCGTGTTTCAAAGTTCTAACCGTAAACCGAAATCGAGAGATTTTATTATCCGACCGGGTATTAGCCGACAATACTCGAGAACGGTTTAATCGAGAATGTGTTATCGAAAAGGTCACATCACTTTCATGTAAGAAGCTTGCTTATTTAACAAGCAAAAGTACATATTCTCTTACACAAAATCTCATCAATCACTCAATAAATTCTCTCACTCCACCACCATTAGATACATCACTTATGCTAGTCTAAATCTACTTACTTTGCATTAAATTTTCTGATTTGATGAGAATGTGGCTCTCCTATAAATACCTCACATCATTATCTCATTTTTACACTAAATTTCCTATATAAACTAATGTAGTCTTTTATTTTCTCTTCTTCATCTTCTTCTCATACTTCATAGAAAGTTATGAGCTTTTATTATGTTGTTCATAAAGTAGAGTTTATATTTGTTCTTTAAGTATTTTATGAAGGCATAACTAAATGAGATGATAATAAAGTCATATGAACCTTTATGTAGTTTTTGACTTTTGTAAATCTTGAAATTTCTTCCTTGTTCTTAGATGGAATAACTATATCTTTGGACAATGTTAGATGAGTTATTCGTTTGGAAATATTAGAAATTATTGTTAGTAATTGAATATGTTTAAAGGTGATGATTTTAATATCAAATGAACCTCTAATTCTTGAAAGTTTATGATGTTGATGAGTTGTTGTTGAAAATGTTTCATTTTTAGAAAGTATTATATTTAAAAATGGTTTAGCATATTTTACTATTTGATTTCCAAGTTAAAATAATGATTTGATATAAAAGATGATTTATTAAAGTCTTGACTTCATAAATTTAAAGCGTTATGAAGTTTTGGATATTAAAGTAGTAGAAAGTCTTAACTTAAGATTTATTTTCATGACTATGAAATTAACACTTACTAACCTTTGAGATTTTTCCTAAAAAATTAGGAGGTGTTAAGATGTTCAAAAATAATTGTTGTATTTATTTTAGTTGACTTACTTTAAAGTGGTAAGAATAACTAAAAGATGTTTAGTGTAAAATATTAAATTAAGAGTCATTCTTTTTCATGACTATGAAAATAACACTTACTAACCCTTGAGGTTTTTTCCTAAAAAATTAGGAGGTGTTAAGATGTTCAAAAAAAATTGTTGTATTTATTTTAGTTGACTTACTTTAAAGTGGTAAGAATAACTAAAAGATGTTTAGTGTAAAATATTAAATTAAGAGTCATTCTTTTTCATGACTATGAAAATAACACTTACTAACCCTTGAGGTTTTTCCTAAAAAAATAGGAGGTGTTAAGATGTTTATTGATTTTGTTTCAAGTTAATTACCTTAAAAATGATAAGTCTAGCTTAATGATCTTATTTTAAAAGGTTAGTTTTAGTAAAAATATTTTGCTTACAAAAAATAAGATTTATGAACTATCGGAAAAATGAAATGAAGTGGGAATACATGTCTAGAAAGATTCTGTCTAAGGAAAGTCTTAGTATTTAAGGGTATCTTTACGAACCACCTCTCTTTCTTGGGAACTAGCCTGGTGTATATCCATGGATTACGACATAATTCCGGTATAAGTTTTATTGAAAATCTTACTTTAAAAAGTGTTATTTGATTGTAAGACTTTCAATGACAAATGATGATTCAAGGATATTCAACCTTGAATTGGATGGACGAAAGCAATTAAATTCAATTTAAATTGCAAGTTTTATCTTCGCGTAAAAAGTTATTTCGTAAGTATAATTATTATCGTCAGTTAACTAATTAATGTTATTTTGATGTAATGAAGAGTTCGAGAGGAGATCGAATCAAGTAAGTTCACCTGCACACAGAGAACCTAGCAACCTGACACACTCAGGTGAGAGAGAAAATATCGTGACACAGTGGTGTCCGAATATGCATCCGGACCTTCAAACTCTCTCACAAGTTTGGAGTTGTCTTGGGTATTAAGAAAGCTTGTACTTAATCAATTACATGTTTGTTTGGATTAAGTACAACAATATTTCTTATACCGTTATGTTTATATATGCAAATACCATGTTTACTCTTGAATTATAATGTTTGAATGATTATTATGGGAATGATATGTATGTGATAATTGTTAAATTCAAAGTTTAAAAACATGTGATATAAATGAGAAATTTTTTCCTTGAGAAAAATAATTAAAATGGTATTCAGGCTATTCTCGCTTGAGCAAGACAGTTCTCGCTTGAGTGAGAAGTGTCTAGAGAAAATGAGTGTTTTAGCTCAGGGCGAGACAACTCTCGCTTGAGCTAAAATAGACACAAAGAGAACTGATTGTTTTCTCGCTTAAGCGAGACAACTCTCACTTAAGCCACAAATGCCTCACAAATGGATGTGCCCACGCTTGAGCAAGACAACTCTCGCTTGAGCGAGAGAGCTCCATACAGACTTGACTTCTTTTTAAGTCGTCTGAACGATAACTCTCATATATAATAACTATATGAAATTCTTGAAAGTAATAAAAGTAAGGAATTGTTTTGTTAAATGCGAGGGCCAAAGGGCCCGTTTTGGGCGTTTTTGGCGTCCGAGCAATCGTATTTCGCCCGGGCACGAACCAAACAGGTATGTTGACCAATTTTTGATGAATTTGTCACTTGAGCGACAGTCCCTCGCTTGGGTGAGAATCAGGAAGAGAATTGAGTATGTTTTAATGAGTTTGCCGCTTGAGTGACAATTTCTCGCTTGAGCGAGAGACATACAATATTTTTGACTGTTTCTGATTGTTTGATTGCTTAGGCAATAGCCCTATCTTGGATGTGAAGTGTATTTACACTTGGGAAAGACCATAATTCAGATGATTGAGCCTAGTGCCCAAAATTGACAAACTTATACAAGTACCTTTGTTCTTGCGCCTATTTAGGGCAAGGTTTCCGACTGTGATGTCGTGATTAAGGTGATGCCCAAAAAAAAGGATTACATGATACCACTCAGTGAGGTCGTCTGACCGTAAGAGGCTTAGCCATGTGGCCGTCCATGGTGATTCAGCGATGGTTCATAGTGGTAGGGATGTTATTCCTCTATTTACGTGTTGACGTAAGATTGGGTCCCACATGAAGCATTCCTTTGGGAGATATCTTAGGTTGGGCCGATCATATAAAATAATGATTAAAAGATTTAATTGGCTAACCTCGGTTAATTAGTATACTCATTATGGATAATGAAGTAGTGGAGAGGAAATTTACGGGAGACGAGCGAGCCCCGAGATGTTGAGAAGGACGACGATGGCGGTGGTTGGTCAGCAAAGTCTCGAGGGTGAGCCTAGGTGAGACGAGTCCCTTGTATTCCTGGATGAGGTATTCTG
>NC_032024.1:15296110-15296963 GCF_001865875.1 Lupinus angustifolius
CACCATTCTCGTCCTCATCCTATCTTCATCCTCATCCTCTTCCTCATCCTCATCCTCCTCCTCATCCTATCCTCCTCCTCATACTCATCCTCGTCCTCATCCTCATCCTCATCCTCTTCCTCATCCTCATCCTCCTCCTCATCCTATCCTCCTCCTCATACTCATCCTCGTCCTCATCCTCATCCTCATCCTCTTCCTCATCCTCATCCTCCTCCTCATCCTATCCTCCTCCTCATACTCATCCTCGTCCTCATCCTCATCCTCATCCTCTTCCTCATCCTCATCCTCCTCCTCATCCTATCCTCCTCCTCATACTCATCCTCGTCCTCATCCTCATCCTCATCCTCTTCCTCATCCTCATCCTCCTCCTCATCCTATCCTCCTCCTCATACTCATCCTCGTCCTCATCCTCATCCTCATCCTCTTCCTCATCCTCATCCTCCTCCTCATCCTATCCTCCTCCTCATACTCATCCTCGTCCTCATCCTCATCCTCATCCTCTTCCTCATCCTCATCCTCCTCCTCATCCTATCCTCATCCTCATCAGCATTCTACTCCTCATCCAATCCCCATCCTCATTCTCATTCTCGTCCTCATCCTTTCCTCTTCCTCATCCTCCTATCGTCATCCTCATCTTCCTCCTCATCCTCATCCTAACCTCGTCCTCATCCTCATCCTCATCCTCTTCCTCATCCTCATCCTCCTCCTCATCTTATCCATCTCCTCATCCACATTCTCATCCTCATCCTATCCTCATCCTCCTACCCTCATCCTCATTCGCATCCAAATCCTACCCTCATCCTGATCCTAACCTCATCCTCTTCCTCATCCTCATCCACATCCTCTTCCACAT
>NC_032024.1:15297063-15297471 GCF_001865875.1 Lupinus angustifolius
CATCCTATCCTTATCCTCATCCACATTCTCATCGTCGTCCTATCCTCATCCTCGTCCTCATCCTCCTTTTACTCCTCATCCTATCATCGTCCTCATCCTTTCCTCTTCCTCATCCTCATTCTCGTCCTCATCCTATCCACTTCCTCATCATCATCCTCATTCTCATCCTATCCTCATTCTCATCCTATCCTCCTCCTCATCCCATGCTCATCCTCATTCTCGTCCTCATCCTATGTCCTCGTCCTCATCCACATCCTATCCTCATCCTCATCCTCATCCTCATCCTCATTCTCGTCCTCATCCTATCCTCATCCTCCTCCTCATCCTATCCTCATGCTCGTCCTCATTCTCTTCCTCATCCTCATCCTATCTTCATCCTCATCCTCATCCTCCTCCTCATCCTATCCT
>NC_032024.1:15297571-15298033 GCF_001865875.1 Lupinus angustifolius
AACCTCGTCCTCTTCCTCATCCTCATCCCCTTCCTCTTCCTCATCCTCATCCTCCTCCTCATCCTAGCCTTATCCTTATCCACATTCTCATCCTCATCTATCCTCATCATTATCCTCTTCCTCATCCTCATTCTACTCCTTATCCTTTCCTCATCCTCATTCTCGTCCTCATCCTATCCTCATCCTCGCCTAATCCACATACTATCCTCATCCTCATTCTTTTCCTAATCCTATCCTCATCCTCATCCTAACGTCATCTTCTTCCTCATCCTCATCCTCATTCCTTTCTTAATCCTATCCTCATCCTCATCCTCATCCTAACCTCATCATCTTCCTCATCCTCATCCCCATCCTCTTCCTCATTCTCATCCTCATCCCCATCCTCTTCCTCATTCTCATCCTCATTCATGTCCTCATCCTATCCTCAACCTATTCCTCATCCTCATCCTATCCTCATCCTCA
>NC_032024.1:15298133-15298791 GCF_001865875.1 Lupinus angustifolius
TTGATATTAGTGCTCTAATGGCTGTTATTCTAGTAACAGGTGAAAATGTGTCGAAGAAATCTATATTTTCTCTTTGTCTGAAACCCTTGGCTACAAGGCGAACCTTGTATTTATCCACTGTGCCATCAGGTTTCAGTTTCTTTTTCAATATCCACTTACAACCAATAGGTTTGCAGCCAGGAGGCAAGTCAGTTAAATGCTAGGTCTTGTTAGACTCTAGAGAATCCATCTCATAATTTATGGCTTCTTGCCACAAATCAGCATCCAAGGAAGTCAAAGCTTCTTGGAGTGTTGATGGATCCTCTTCCAATGTATAGACCATATAATCAGGTCCATACTCTCTAGCAGTCCTTGCTCTCTTACTTCTTCTAGGTTCTATTTCAAACTCATCGTTATTATCATTATTCCTAATCATAGGTATGTGACAAGTTATTGTGCCCCCACTATTCCTCAATTTAAAAGGGAATTTCATTTCATTGAAGTCAGCATCGTTAGACTCAATGATCACTTTTGCGTTAAGGTCATAAAACATGCACGCTTTATTGTTTACAGCATACCCAATGAATACACATTCATAGGCTCTACTTGCGAGTTTAACTCTCTTGGGGTCTGGTATCCGGACATAAGCCAGACAACCCCAAGTTCTCAAATAAGACAG